>NC_133327.1:636016190-636348968 GCF_042186555.1 Aquarana catesbeiana
TCAATTGTTGTCAGACTTTCAGCCAACAAATGTTGGATAGCAGGTTTTCAAATTTTCAACGGACAAATGTGTGTTATCGGATTTTCCAAGCGTGTGTACACAAGTCCACCGGACAAAAGTCCAAAGTACAAACACGCATGCTCGGAAGCAAGGGCGAGCCAGAAACGGTCGGTCTTGTAAACTAGCGTTCGTAATGGAGAATTAACATTCGTGATGCGGCAAATTATGAAATCTCCAAATGCAGCGCACAATTCTCTTCTTCTTTAATGGGATAATAATGAAGCTGCTTTGCTGGTAATACTGATGGAATTGTTGCAAACAAATTTTCAAAGGCTTTTTTTTCTAGTGATATCAAGAATAATATTATTATGCTTTTTTTTTTTTAATTTGGGCAAGTTACCACAACACCATTATTCCGTAGTTTTTAAGATCAAAGATACAACTGTTGGTTGGTGTCCCTTGTCAATTTTACATTGTATTCTTTAAAATGTAACTGCCTACTCCCAAACTGTCATTTGAAGTAAAACACATAGCCAAGTATTATTCTCCACAATTTTTTTATTGTGCATTAAAAAAAGGAAACAAATAAAATTAGACATGCTATCTGCCAATAGAACTTAACCAAAAAGTGCATTCTATGCATCCAAAAATATAGAAAATATACCAAATCAAATCATTATTCAAACAAAAAAATAATGTCAAAGCAATAATTCCAAGGCCAATAATAAATAACACATATCTCCTCCGATTTCGCAACATGGCTGGTTGACGAACGGCCATTCAGAAACGAACTGAAAAGCGCAAAATGAAAAGAGCAAAATGAAAAGCGCAAAATGAAAAGCACGTATCAACACTCACCAAACTTCTCCAAACACGAAATTAGCAGAAGGAGCCCAAAGGGTGGCGCTAAAGAGCTGAAAAACCACGTAGTACGTTACTACGTTTGTATATGTTGGCTGACAATTCCTTGCCGTTTGTATGCAAGACAAGTTTGGGCCAAAGCCCTTCGGACAAAAGTCCACGGTTTTGTTGGCCAACAATCCGATCGTGTGTACGAGGCTTTACTCTTCTTGTTCTGGTGACAACTGTAAAGTTTTGGATTCCCCCTCACTTTCTGTCTCAGCCAGGACAAATGGGGAGGGTGAATCTCCCCAGTGGGGACATGGACAACAATAAAAACTAGGCAGGAGATCTAATCTATCCACACACTATCCTTAACTAAAAATAAATGTTTGGACTTCAGATACACAACTTGACCAGTTTTTGAGATTTGGGCCACAAGTTCTGCTTCATAACAAGCAAATACTTTGTTAAACCTGCCTGTCTACACAAGACATAACCCCCACATACACTTAAGCTATTGACAAAAGAAAAAGGTGGTGGGTGGGATTGCCATTTACCAGCCTTGATCAAAGGCAGAATACCTTGGCTACAACCTAAGAAGATAAATTGTCTGAATTTGGATGTTTGACTTAGAGCCGATTCACACAGGGGCGACTTGTCAGGCGACCTAGCCACCTGACAAGTCGCCTCCCATTCTGTACAATGGAACCATTCTAATAGGAGCGACGCAAGTCGCTCCGACTTAGAAAAAGGTTCCTGTACTACTTTGGGGGCGATTGGGGCGACTTGCATAGACTTCTATACAGAAGTCGTTTTGCAAGTCGCCGCGGAAGTCGTTTGCAGGTCGCCTTGCTGAGGCGACCTGCAAGTCGTGCCGCCCCTGTGTGAACCGGGGCTTAAGGATTTACCACTGTAATGACGAACACTAATGTAACTAAATACACTTATTCCACAGCAACTGCAGACACCTGCTTCTGCCCAGCAACAGGGAGTCGGCCAACGGGTACCTGAATCAGTAAAGGAGAGGCAGCAACAGCAATCAGAACAGTTCAACCATCTCCCTCAAAAACCCTTTACTACATATAAAGCAGGGTCCCCAAACTTTTTAACTCCTTTACGCCTAAGGGTAAAACAAATGTAAATGCCTAAGCCCAATTTTGCAATTTTGACACGTGTTAGTAAAACCGTACATACCATCACAACTACTTTGTGCATTAAGGTATACCTTGTTTTTTCAGGACAAATTTAGATTTCTTTTGGTGGTAAATGGTAATGGATATCTCCTTTTTTTATATCAAAGAAACCCTGGCCCAAAATAGTAAAAAAAAAAAAAATCATCTTTTTTAAATTTACCTGTATATTTCTTGCTACTACTATAACACACCACCAAAGAACAACCCAAAATAAATTCTCCTGCTCCCGGGGATTGCAGCAATACCACACATGTGTATGTTAGTTGTTGTTTGTACCCTTAGTACAGCCCGGAATCAATAGTGTGCATTTTGCTTTTTTAAACCCTACCTAAAACACACTCACCCTGATGCTAATTAAAAAAACAAAAAACAAAACACAGTCCAATGGGGCTGCATATTTGCGTAAAGTCGGCATGAAGGGGTTAAGCAAAGGGCCAATTTACCATCCATCGAACTGTTTGGTGGCCTGTGACTATTGACTGTGGTCAGTAGGAGGAAAAAATGCCCTGGCATTAGAGACCAATGAAAGTAAAGGAAATGTCCCTATATTGAGGGCCATGAAAGCAATAAATGCCTCTATGACAGTTGTCAGTGGGAATAATAAACTACATCATGATCTCCCCTTAAACCACCCCTCCCACACCCATGTTTCAGCACCTATTGTCACACAGCTCAGTGGCTCACCAGGCATGCAATGAGAAAGTCCTGCATACAGCACCTTCTCATTACAGGTACTGCTTTATGACAGCAGTGGCCGCAGTTTGGAGACCGTGGCTCTAAACCCCTAAGTTTGATGTGTGATATATTAAAAGCGCAGCTCCAGTCATTTTTGTAAAAATTAAAAGTCAGCATCTACAAAAACTGTAGCTGCTGACTTTTAATAAACAGACACTCATCTGCCCCAGGATCCAGCGCTGTGCTCACTTGAGACCTTTTCTCCACCCGTCTTTGGTCCCCGGTGCCGACATCTTAACTGTGGGCACCCAGCTGTGACAGCTTGCGGCCTCACAGCTGGGTGCCCACTGCGTGATCCGCACAGCACATTAAATGGTCCCGCAGTCTCCTGGGTCCTGTGATGATTCCAAAAAGACTGCGGGGAGGGAGGCGGAGAGGAGAACTTCTGCTCGGATCGCTTAGGCAATCCGAGTGGAATTGGGAGCGGGGAACCTGTCAAAACCAGGTACCTGCACACCCCCCCCCAAAAAAAAAAGTGCCATTTCTGAAAGAGAAGCCGGGGAGGAGGCCTAAAGCAGAACGTTCCCTTTTGGGTGAAGCTCCACTTTAAATTATTTTATTTAACTGAGATTCTGAAAATAAATAGCATTAATAATATAAGGAGAGATGGTTGGCAATAATAAGAGAAGGAGCATTGGGACACAGCAATACCATGTGATCAAGTGTGATGAAGGTGAAACAATTCAAGTTATTAAATTTTATTTGCCTTTCTCGACTACCTTTTTGTTTTTAAACAGTAACTGTGTTTTGAACTGTACCAGAACTTTTGTACCTGTTTGATAACTAATATTTGTTTCAGTCGACATTTTATTCTATAATCCATTGTATGTTTTGTAGCCTCATGTCTTTATTCCTTTGTAGTACGGACAATTCTGTCTTAAAACAGAGATGATACGTAAACAGCAATTGTGCCGAGCTGGCACACTGGAGTTGACTTACTAAAACTGGAGAGTGCAAAATCTGGTGCAGCTGTGCATGGTAGCCAATCAGCTTGTTCAATTAAGCTTTGACAAAAAAAAAAAAAACTGGAAGCTGATTGGTTTCTATGTAGAGCTGCACCAGATTTTGCACTCTCCAGTTTTAGTAAATCAACCCCAATATCTTGAATTTATTATATTAACTGCAATCTTTAATTTCCCCACTAGGTGTCACCCAATAGGCAATATAAGTGATTTCTAGTAAAAAGTATATTGTGCATATACGAATGTTGTTCATATCATTGTTATTCCATACTGTACATCTATACATGTATTAAATTTATAACAATAGAGGCATCCTGTCTGGTTCCAAAACATTGTAATCTGGTGGTTCTTTAATAAATTCCCTTTACATTATTGAAAGATTGCTGGCGATTTTTCATGTTCTGATGTCAAGTGGAATCTCGTAAATGTGGGCTTGGTAATTTGTGGTTTTCTGTATTTCAGAGCATTTTCTGTCGGTTTCAGGATTGATTGCCAAGACAAGGTGGCTTTTTACAAAGCTTCATTTCTTCACATGTTTGTGAGTAGTTTTTTAATTGTCATCATAATTAATAAATAAATATACTTGGAATAATGCGCAAGGCTGGTGCGCCTTCTCTTTTCTTTTTTTTTTCCTTGTAAATATGTGTACATGATAAAAGCCTCCCAGAAACTGTTCACATCAATGTTCAAATCCCAAATCTGGACTCTGCTTAGGCCCACAATCCACGTAATTGCCGGTCCTCTGCCTATGGAGATATAAAACATTTTGTAAAATTTTTGTAAGCCTTTAAGCCAATCACATGACACGTGGAGTCCTGTTTTTCTGCTGGTGTTGGACAATTCTTAATGATCATGAAGTGAGCATTACTGGTGACCCCCCTTAGGGGACAGGTCAGCGGCACTTTGCACTCATAGTATGCCCTCACAGTAAGTCTTCTGGAAGACTGAGACTGGGGTCATCTAGTGGCAGAAAGGCATTACTGCCTTTGATACAGTTGACCACCCCCTCCTCCTCAAAAAACTCAATTTGCTTAGTCTCCATGGCTGCACTCTCTCCGTTGGTTCAAATCATACCAATCTCATCGTACCTTCAGTGTCACTTACAACTCCACTTCCTCCTCTCCAACTCCTCTTACCGTTGGTGTCCCCCAAGGTTCTGTCCTTGGACCTCTACTATTCTCGATCTACACGTCCTCCCTGGGTCAGCTGATCCCTCCTATGGCTTCCACTACCATTTATATGCTGATGACACCCAAATCTATCTCTCTGCCCCTCAGCTCACCCCATCAATCTCCTAACGGATCACTGATTTACTAACAGACATATCAGCCTGGATGTCAAACCACTTCCTCAAACTGAATCGATCTAAAACTGAGCTCTTAATATTTCCTCCCCCACGTGCCCCTTCCCCTGACTTCTCTGTCAAGATCAATGGCACATCTATCAGTCCATCCCCACATGTCAGGGTGCTAGGGTATAAACCTTAGACTCTGAACTCAGGCCCACATACAATCCCTGTCCAAATCATGCCGCCTTAGCCTCCGCAACATTTCCAGAATACGTTCCTTTTTAACTAATGACACCACCAAGCTTCTAATTCACTCCCTGGTTATCTCTCGCCTCGACTACTGCAACTGCCTCCTCATTGGATTACCTTTACATAGACTATCCCCCCTTCAGTCCATAATGAATGCCGCTGCCAGACTCATCCACCTTACCAACCATTCAGTGTCCTCCACCCCTCTCTGCCAATCCCTCCACTGGCTTCCACTCACCCAACAAATAAAATTCAAAGTACTAACATTAATTTACAAAGCCATCCACAACTCTGCCCCCAGCTACATCACTAACCTAGTCCCAAAATACCAACCAAGCCGCTCTCTTCGGTCATCCCAAGACCTCCTGCTCTCTAGCTCCCTTGTCACCTCCTCCCATATCCGCCTCCAGGATTTCACCAGAGCTTCTCCCATCCTTTGGAACTCCCAACCCCAATCTGTCTGACTGTCCCCTAATCTATCTATCTTTAGACGATCCCTGAAAACCCTTCTTTTTAAAGAAGCCTATCCTGCTTCTAACTAACACTGTTTTACTTCCTCCATCAGCTCATCCCCACAGCTATTACCTTTTGTATCAATTGACCCTTCCTTTTTAGATTGTAAGCTCTAATGAGCAGGGCCCTCTGATTCCTCTTGTACCAAATTGTAATGTAAGTGTAATGTCTGCCCTCATGTTGTAAAGCGCTGCGCAAACTGTTGGCGCTATATAAATCCTGTAAAATAATAATAATAATTACTGCAAGGGACAAAACTGAGATATTTTTAACCTCCGGGGGGACCTTTAACCATTTGCAGACTGGCAACCGTACATATACTGCGGCAGAGCGGCCGCTCTGCGCGAGATCATGTACCTAATACGTAATCTGACACTTCCGGGTCTGCGGGGCGCTCGCACCACCGGTGACCCGCTCCTGCTTTGATTCTACACATTGAGAGCCAATCAGCGGGTACTGCGGACTCGATGTCCACCGGCGCCCGCCGATTACGCAGATTTTTGTACTGTCAGATGGGAAGGCACTGATCCTGTGTTTCTGCTAAGCTTCCCTGCTTCCCCTAGTCAAAGCACCTTCCCCACAGTGAGTAAGCACATCTTAGGCACACATTTAACCCTTTGATCGCCCCCCCCCGATCTTAACTTCTTCCCAGACAATGTCATTAATACAGTGACAGTGCATATTTTTTAGCACCGATCACTTTATTAGTGTCGCTGGCCCCCCAAAAGTGTCAGTTAGACAGTCTGATTTGTCCCCTGCAATATCACGGTCCCGCTATAAGTTGCTGATCACCTGCAATTACTAGTAAAAAATAAAAAATCACATTTTGTAGACGTTTGTAGACATTATAACATTTGCACAAAACAATCAATATGCACTTCTTTGGGGATTTTTTTTACCAAAAATATGTAGCAGAATACATATTGGCCTAAATTGATGAAGAAATTTGATTTTTTGCATTTTTTGGTGTGTTTTATAGCAAAAAGTAAAAAAAAAAAAATATATATATATATATATATATATATATATATATATATATATATATATATATATATATATATATATATATATATATATATATATATATATATATATATTTTTTTTTTTTTTTTTTTTTTTTCAAAATTGTTGTTTCTTTGTTTTGTTTATATAGCGTAAAAAATAAAAAACGCAGTGGTGATCAAATACCACCAAAAGAAAGCTCTATTTGTGGGAAAAAAAGGGACAACAATTTTATTTGGGTACAGCGTTGCACAGCCGCCCATTTGTCAGTTAAAGTAACGCAGTGCCGTATCGCAAAAAATGGCCTGATCATGAAGGGGGTAAATCTTCTGGAGCTGAAGTGGTTAAAAACTAGCCTGGAGTTGGACTTTAAAGCACTGATCTGCATTTTCATATATGTAATATGATGTGCCTCATACATATGACAATGTGAGCTAATGCAATGCATTTGCATGAATCAAAGCCGTGACACCCCTTTCCTCCATCTGCATGGTCCTGTCTGATGATTCAGTCAATTTAAACTTTTTGGTCAGGCTCCTGAGACAATGCACCGTCTATCCATAGAAATACACTATATTAGATGTAAGTATACCTGTGTGGGTATTCACAAGTATGGGCCAGCACTCCTAACATAAATGTTTCAAATGTTGTGAGATGCTAGACAGTAAAATGACCTGGCACTGAATTCACAAAGCTAATACACCAGAAACATAGTTCACATGAAGGTCCCTATCCATGCGCCAAAGCTGTATGACCTGAGCCCTTTCTACCACTAATGCCCTGTACACACGGTCGGATTTTCCAACAGAAAAAGTGCGATCGGATTGTGTTGTCGGAAATTCCGATCGTGTGTGGGCTCCATCGGACTTCTTCCGTCGGAATTTCCGACACACAAAGTTTGAGAGCAGGCTATAAAATTTTCCGACAACAAAATCCGATCGGTTAAATTCCGACGCACATTGTCTCAGGAGCCTGACCAAAAAGTTTAAATTGACTGAATCATCAGACAGGACCATGCAGATGGAGGAAAGGGGTGTCACGGCTTTGATTCATGCAAATGCATTGCATTAGCTCACATTGTCATGTGTATGAGGCACATCATATTACATATATGAAAATGCAGATCAGTGCTTTAAAGTCCAACTCCAGGCTAGTTTTTAACCACTTCAGCTCCGGAAGATTTACCCCCTTCATGATCAGGCCATTTTTTGCGATACGGCACTGCGTTACTTTAACTGACAAATGGGCGGCTGTGCAACGCTGTACCCAAATAAAATTGTTGTCCCTTTTTTTCCCACAAATAGAGCTTTCTTTTGGTGGTATTTGATCACCACTGCGTTTTTTATTTTTTACGCTATATAAACAAAACAAAGAAACAACAATTTTGAAAAAAAAATCCGACGCACAAAGTGCCACGCATGCTCAGAATAAATTAAAAGACGAAAGCTATTGGCTACTGCCCCGTTTATAGTCCCAACGTACGTATTTTACGTCACCGCGTTCAGGACGATGGGATTTTCCGACAACTTTGTGCCACCGTGTGTATGCAAGACAAGTTTGAGCCAACATCCGTCAGAAAAAATCCATGGATTTTGTTGTCGGATTGTCCAATCAATGTCCGATCGTGTGTACAGGGCATTAGGAACTCTATTGGTGAGATCCCTGTTTAAATTCCTGGGTTTGCACACCCACTATGACCATCATGGTGGGCTTCCACTCTCCCTGTTAGATTTTTTATACTGTTGCAGTATCCAAAACATAAAAGAAGTCAGCAGCTGAATAAGCCCACCAGGCTACCCCTATAAATAAAATATTACTTTTGAGAGGACTGACATTTTAATAATTTAGGTAATCGATCCTGTAGTTCCATTGAACAAGAAAGAACTTGTGCATGTGAGTTTTGTCCACTAGGTGGAGCTAAAATGTAATAAATGAAAAGGAGCACAACTAATTTAAAGTGGCTGTAAAAGTAGTTTTTTTTTTTACCCTAACCACTTAAGGACCGGAATGATTTAATGGCGCAGCCGTGCGACTTTGTACCCAAACAAAATGTATCTCCTTTTATTCCCACAAATAGAGTTTTCAAACAAAAAAAGAGCGACAATTTTGAAAAAAACCAAAACTATATTTTTTACATTTTGCTAAATAAATATCCCCCCCCCCCAAAAAAAAAAAAAATGCAAAAAAACGAATTTCTGTATTCTTCTACATATTTTTGGTAAAAAAAAAAAACAAAAAAAAACGCAATAAGGGTATATTGATTGGTTTGCGTAAAAGTTATAGCATCTACAAAATAGGTAATAGATTTATGGCATTTTTTTTTTTTACTAGTAATGATGGCGATCAGCGATTTTTAGCGGGACTGGGACATTGCGGTGGACAGATCGAACACTTTTGACACTTTTTTGGGACCAGTGACATTTATGCAGCGATAGCAGTGCTATAAAAATGCACTGATTACTGTATAAATGACACTAGCAGGGAAGGGGTTAACACTAGTGGTGATCAATGGGTTAAATGTGTTCCCTGGGAGGTGTTTCTAACTGTGGGGGGAGTGTACTGACTGAAGGAGGAGAGAGATCGCTGTTTCTGATCACTAGGAACAGACAATCTCTCTCTACTTCCCTGACAGAACGGGGATCTGTTTGTTTACATTGACAGATCCCCATTCTGGCTCTCTGTGGAGCAATGGCGGATGGTCGGCGGACATCGCAGCCACCAACCACACGCTTAGGCCCCGGCACAGCGCCCACTGTATCTATTGCACGAAGCGACATACAGCTATGGCAGTTCGCACAATAGAGCCAACCTGCCGCAGTATAACTGTGGCCGCTGGTCTTAAAGTGGTTAAAAGAGAAGTGTGGTATTTTTTTTGGTTATATTTTAGAATCATACTTACCTAGGTGGATGCAGTATCTGCCCCCCCGCTGGCTCTAAGGCTGAGAACTGAGTGATCAAACACTGCCAATCACTTGGTTCTCAGAGCTCCCTTAGCAGAGAGCTGATGACTGTCTGCTCTGTCCATCCAGCGCTCACTGGAGCACTGTGCTGTGGAGGGGGTGGTAGAGGATGGCTCAGGCCCTGAGAGGCTGAGCCGGGTGCCGGTCTAGGCGAGCTTTAGCTGTACTTCTCCTTTAATGCATTCCTTGCATTAAGGTTAAAAAACTTCTGCATGCAGCCCCTCTAAATACTTACCTGAGCCCAATGTTGATGCATCGATGTGCACAAAAACAGCTGCTCTCTCTCTCCTGATTGGACAGAGAGGCAGCAAAGGGAACCATTGGCTCCTGCTGCTGTCAATCACAGCCAGTAAAGCGAGGCGGGGCAGAGCCACACTATGTGTTTCAGTGGACACACAGTCCTGGCTCAGCAATGAGTACGCAGGAGTGCCCCCGGAACAAGCAGTTTGCTATGGGGACGCTTAGCAGGGGGTAGGAACAGAGCAGGTAAGTATACGTTTTGGATAGCAAAGGAAATGGTTAAATGAGAGATTTTCCTTTATTTCCTATCACAGACACCCGACAGGAGATAGGAAGGCATGTCTTCAAAGCATGAGGGGAACTGCCTGTCTCTGGAGCAGGTGTCCCCAATGGAAGATTTTATGTTACCTTTTGTTCCCATAACACTTCTAAAAAATGTTGGATGTTCCCACCTCTTTCTGTCAGCAGGACCAATAGTGAGGGTGAATATCAACAATAAAAGCCAGACAGGGATTTTAACTCTTCCTCACGCTATCCAAACATTAAAAAAAAAAAAGTTTTAGCTGTAGAAACACTTTTGAGGAAACCTCTCATGTAGACTGACATTTCTGACAATCTTCTGACCATCTTCAGGAAGTGCTGGCTCCCACAATAGGAGAATTCAAGTCTGAAGGACACTAGTGAGCAAGTACGGGTAGCCCAGCAATGGATTTTTAGCAGTGGGGCTGCAGACAATGAGGAAGACCATGATAAGTAAATAAGTGAATAACACAGTGAATTCCCGCACTAAAAACAAATAACTACAAATGAAAGCAAAAATTGTAGATCGGCAGTTAACTGCAAGGTTGTGCCACATCCTAAATTAAATATACCAAAAAAAGGGAGTTCCCCTAGTGGTGGATTTTAAAGGCACATGTAAAAGAGCGTAGAAGGAGTATATATAATAAAAACAGTAATTTATTGACTTGAAAACATAGTAAAAACATCAAGCAAAGATATAACAATAATTATAAGGAATGCGAATCATGAACTTATACACAGATATAATGTTGATACCAATATTCTTGCACCCGACGCGTTTCGGAGTTACTTAGCCTCCTTCCTTGGGGGTGGATATAGGTTTACAGAAGGTTATAAACACTGTGTAGGCTGACTTGGCATTCCAGAACAATTAAAAACAAAGGCACTGACATTGTCTGTCTATCCAGTGTATTCCTGATTACGGTAGATTTCATGCATAACAGTGAAAAAAAAAATGTTTACATATAAATGTAGAAAGGTGGTATTTTCTTCAAAAAATGAAGAAAGGCCCAAAAAGGAGGCGTAACGAGGTTAAGGAACCTGGAGCTCCACTGAGGCCGAGGGCGGGTCCTGATAATGGCTCAGTAGATGGTTCAAAGGGGTACATAATAGATAACTGGTATTGGCTTGATGGATATGTCTTGGATAGTTTTTAACACCAAGAAGCTGGATGTCTGCTCAGGCCGGAATCATCCTGCAGAATGGAGCAGATCCATTATTGTTATATCTTTGCTTGATGTTTTTACTATGTTTTCAAGTCAATAAATTACTGTTTTTATTATATATACTCCTTCTACGCTCTTTTACATGTGCCTTTAAAATCCACCACTAGGGGAACTTCCTTTTTTTGGTATAACTACAAATGAAAGTGAGTGATCACTAACGTTAGGGGTTGGTACATCATGAACACACAATAAGTCATAATAAATGCATATGAATGATAGGTAACAATATAAATGTTTAAAGTCCATAAATTCGAATAAATAATGAATAATAAATAAAGTTCATGTGCTTCAAAAAACTTTGCTGTGCAGCTTTGAGTTATTCAGACCTGCGATATAAAGTGCCAAGTGCCAGAATAAACATCAGTGTAATCCTCTGTGTGCCCTCTCACTCACCAGAGATCCAGGACTCCCATAACAGAAGTTAGATGCGCTTTGAGACAGTGGCTGGGCTTAGTAGTCCCACATGCTGTGTCTCCAACTGCGGCCTAAGTTGCCCTCACTAAGCCATCAGAGATCCAGGATTCACACTGGAAAGAGCAATGCCCCGTACACACGATCGGACTTTGTTCGGACATTCCGACAATAAAATCCTAGGATTTTTTCCGACGGATGTTGGCTCAAACTTGTCTTGCATACACACGGTCACACAAAGTTGTCGGAAAATCCAATCGTTCTAAACGCGGTGACGTAAAACACGTACGTCGGGACTATAAACGGCGCAGTGGCCAATAGCTTTCATCTCTTTATTTATTCTGAGCATGCGTGGCACTTTGTCCGTCGGATTTGTGTACACACGATCGGAATTTCCGACAACGGATTTTGTTGTTGGAAAATTTTATATCCTGCTCTCAAACTTTGTGTGTCGGAAAATCCGATGGAAAATGTGTGATGGAGCCTACACACGGTCGGAATTTCCGACAACAAGGTCCTATCACACATTTTCCGTCGGAAAATCCGACCGTGTGTACGGGGCATAAGACGTTGCAAGGACTGCTGGGCTCTGCGGTCCCACATGTTGTGTCTCCAGCTATGATTGATGATGTCCTCAGCAAACCCCTAGGGATAGGTACAAATGGCTAGAAAAGGCAATATAGTGTAATTCCGTTGGTTTATTGCATGAAAAACAAGAAATTTCCAGGTATTTCTCTCACATAAAAAAAAACGTTAAAAACAGTATAAAAGCGGAACCGGACGTAGCCAGCGGCTTGTGTTCAACCAGCCAGAAGTGACGTCGCCACCTGTGGTCACCTGACACGTTTTGTCCCGTCCACGAGACGTTTTCAAAGGATGATGTGGAAGACCACCTTCACCACAGGAGGGAAGTATGCTAAAAGGTTTATGTAAAAAAATAAAATTAAAAAAAATTAACTGTTCATTTAAATACTTCAGCTCTTACAGCTTTTAATCTTTTATGGTCCAAATGATTACTAAATAATTATATTTATGTAGCAATGTGGACTACAATTATAAAGTACAGTGATCCTCCGGTATTTCTATGCATCGCATGTCCCTCTAGTGCCCTGTGTTATCAACTGACATCATTTTTGTGGGCCAAACTAAAGGGATTGTGGGATGATAATTGCTTCGCGTGACTATGTACCTGGACTACATATCCCAGGGATCTTTCCTACCATCGGAGAGATTGCTGGGAGGAACTTTAAATGAAACCACAGCTCCACTCTGTGCTCTCTTCCTCCTGGGCCTGACACGAGATGGACCTCTCCGTGCATGGAGAGAGAGTTTGTGGTGTACCACATTCCAAACTGGATGAGAGGGGCCCAGCACTGCTTGCTGTTCGTCAGACATCCATCCAACACCACTTCAGTCGCTTGCCAACCTGTGTTCTGAGCTTCGCATCGGGAGATCGATACGGCGGATCCGCTGCATGCTTGTCGCTACAGGAGCTGCTGTCCGGAGAGCATTAAATCGGCCTGGTCGTTGGTGAGAGGGCAATCGCCCGCCTTTACAAATCCTTTTCTCACGGTTTCACTGAGTCACTTTGCACAGACATCTTTACCTTTGGAATACTTTACTGAATCTATCTTGAACACTGTACATAGAAACCTTTAGCTTCTACCATTTCAAGAAACCTTATTGCTTGCTATTACACCTTATTGGATACAATTAATGAGCTCCTATTGCTGGTGAAGACCATCAGATCTGCAACGCGGACATTGCTCTCATTATTGCTACAAGGGTCCTTATACCATTGCCATTAAGTCTGACCCCTCATTGGGGTCAAGGGTTTATAGGAGGGCTGAGGTTTCCCCTTTAGAAACTTGTCAGTATAACCATTTAACTTTGTTTATCCTATCAGGTGCAAGCAGATCTCCACTGTACATGTGTATATGATAGACTGTTTTACCTGCAAATATCTTGGTTTGTGTTACTTGGAGAAATTCCTCTGCTGAGTTGGGGCTGTTGCTTAAAACTCAGCATATCTATTACCTCCTCTTTGTGACAATATCTTCCTTGAACTGTTCTAGTAAACATTATCAGAACATAAACGCACAGAGTTGTCTGACTTATTGCTTTAAGGTGGTGCAAAGATGTCTGAACCCAGAGTGTCAGGTGGGTTGGAATGTTCATCAGGTCATGGCAGTGCAGATGAGCAGGTAAATCCAAGCAGTCCCTTAGGGGGCTGTGCTACATTTACATTTCATTTCAAAATGGCCTGTTGATTCAGCAACACCTTTATTAGTACTTATGATATTCAAGTGATATATACAGTATGTCACAAAACTGAGTACACCCCTCACATTTTTGTAAATATTTTATTATATCTTTTCATGTGACAACACTGAAGAAGTTACACTTTGCTACAATGTAAGTAGTGAGTGTGCAGCTTGTATAACAGTGTAAATTTGTTGTCCCCTTAAAATAACTCAACACACAGCCATTAATGTCTAAACTGCTGGCAACAAAAATGAGTACATCCCTAAGTGAAAATGTCCAAATTGGGCCCAATTAACTATTTTCCCTCCCCGGTGTCATGTGACTCGTTAGTGTTACAAGGTCTCAGGTATGGATGGGGAGCAGGTGTGTTAAATTTGGTGTTATCGCTCTCATTCTCTCATACTGGTCACTGGAAGTTCAACATGGCTCCACATGGCAAAGAACTCTCTGAGGATCTGAAAAAAAAAATTGTTGCTCTACATAAAGATGGCCTAAGCTATAAGAAGATTGTAAAAACCCTGAAACTTAGCTGCAGCCCGGTGGCCAAGACCATACAGCGGTTTAACAAGACAGGTTCCACTCAGAACAGGCCTCGCCATGGTCGATGTTGAGTGCACGTGCTCAGCGTCATATCCAGAGGTTGTCTTTGGGAAATAGACGTATGAGTGCTGCCAGCATTGCTGCAGAGGTTGAAGGGGTGGGGGGTCAGCCTGTCAGTGCTCAGACCATACGCCGCACACTGCATCAAATTGGTCTGCATGGTTGTGATCCCAGAAGGAGCCTCTTCTAAAGATGATGTACAAGAAAGCCTGTAAACAGTTTGCTGAAGACAAGCAGACTAAGGACATGGATTACTGGAATCATGTCCTGTGGTCTGATGAGACCAAGATAAACATATTTGGTTCAGATGGTGTCAAGCCTGTGTGGCGGTACCAGGTGAGGAGTACAAAGACAAGTGTGTCTTGCCTACAGTCAAGCATGGTGGTGGGAGTGTCATGGTCTGGGGCTGCATGAGTGCTGCCGGCACTGGGGAGCTACAGTTTATTGAGGGAACCATGAATGCCAACATGT
Organism: Aquarana catesbeiana; assembly: GCF_042186555.1. Taxonomy (NCBI): domain Eukaryota; kingdom Metazoa; phylum Chordata; class Amphibia; order Anura; family Ranidae; genus Aquarana; species Aquarana catesbeiana. Next base: position 636,031,449 of record NC_133327.1, read on the forward strand.
ACTGTGACTAAATGAAGCAGAGCATGATCCCCTCCCTTCAGAGACTGGGCCGCAGGGCAGTATTCCAACATGATAACGACCCCAAACACACTTCCAAGATGACCACTGCCTTGCTAAAGAAGCTGGGGGTAAAGGTGATGGACTGGCCAAGCATGTCTCCAGACCTAAACCCTATTGAGCATTTGTAGGGCATCCTCAGACGGAAGGTGGAGGAGTGCAAGGTCTCTAACATCCACCAGCTCTGTGATATCATCATGGAGGAGTGGAAGAGGACTCCAGTGGCAACCTGTGAAGCTCTGGAGAACTCCATGCCCAAGAGGGTTAAGGCAGTGCTGGAAAATAATGGTGGTCACACAAAATATTGTCATTTTGGGCCCAATTTGGACATTTTCACTTAGGGGTGTACTCACCTTTGTTGCCAGCGGTTTAGACATTATTGACTGTGTGTTGAGTTATTTTGAGGGGACAGAACATTTACACTGTTATACAAGCTGTACACTCACTACATTACATTGTAGCAAAGTATAATTTCTTCAGTGTTGTCACATGAAAAGATTTAATAAAATATTTACACAAATGTGAGGGGTGTACTCACTTTTGTGACATATTGTATAATTATTTTTTATGTTTATTTTTTTTCTGAGTGAAAAAAAGAAAGGGATTTTAACTCTTCCCCGTTCCTATCCAAAACTATAAAAAAAAAATTTGCAGGAGTTAGGGCACATATGAAATCCTCCCCTACCTAACACTTTATAAATAAACTAGAACATCTTACAATAAGAATAATACTGTTCAGAATATTTTACGTGTGATTGGCCCCAAATTTATTTTGCAACAGAACAACGACCGCAAATATACAGCCGATATCATATGTAAAAGTTACAAATACTGTAGATGCTCACTTTTAATATTAGGACACTTACCTGTCCAGGGTTCCAATGATGTTGGCACCCCAGCCGATTTTCAGATTGGCTGTCGGGTGTTGCCGTTACTATTCCTGGTAAGGGAAACCAGCAGTGAAGCCTTTCGGCTTTACAGCCAGTTACCTACTGCGCATGCACGAAGCGTGCTGCACTTTCTAATTGGCCCGCGGAAAACTGATTTGTGTTATTTGGCGTTGTGGCCGGCTGTACTTGCCTATGTTATAGAAAGGTTACTAAAATTAATAAAATACCACAAGATCATTATGACCTGGCACTATTTAGCTGTCCTTCTTATGGGCTCGTGTGTCCTGCACCCTACTGAATAATTCACGTGGATTAGACATTTGACAGAAAACTTTTGTACGTCAACACAGCGGTGTTGTTAAAGATGTCGATTTTTATCAGTTTAATGTCCAGGGTTTGTACATTACAGATGTACCCTGCTTTGCCACCACTTTTAGGCAGTGCTAACACATATGATCTGATAACAAAAACTGCGATATATTACAAAGCTCCTATAAAATACAATGAATCTGAACCTCTAAATCATTACCGCATTGTTCAATTATTAAAAACATGTCATAAAAGAAAATCAGTATGGCATTATCATAAACTATCTAATCAAAAACACCAAAACCCACAACTATAATTTCCAACCAGTGTTACCCAACATTAACCACTTGCCCCCAAATCATATACCTGGTACATCATTTGACTTTAAGTGGTTGTACCTGGATGATATGCATCTACTGGCCTCACCCTGGTGCCATTTTTTTAGAACCGATGGTCGACTCTCTTGTAATAGCCATGGGAATGGGTAAGTAGCCACTTGATTCGTTTTACATGCAGCAGGAGGAGACGCCTCAAGCGGCTCTCTATGCCCCCCCCCCCCAACAGGAGACCCAAGCTACCAGCCGACACGTCCCCCGGCTGGCCGAAGACCCATGCAAAGCCAGAATCGGCTTTGATCGGATCTCCGCTATGGTAACCCGGAACCGATGAGATGACATCGCTTCCGGTTTACCTGGCTGTCAACTGCGCCATTTTTTGAAAATAAAAACTATTCAAAAACAGCGATCTTGGCGTTTTGAATGCTTTCAAGTGCAAAGGAGGGATTTGGGGTCTTACTGAACCCAGATCCCTCCATAAAAACTACCTGTCATGTGCCTATTGCTGTTACAAGGATGTTTACATTCCTTGTGACAGCAATAAAAGTGATAAAAAAAATGTAAAGCAACAGTTCAAAAATAAAATACAATAAATGAATAATTAAAGAAAAATCTAAAGTGCCCCTGTCCTGCTAATCCACAAAGGCAAATGCGTACATTGGTCCCGCACAGGGCATGCCCTACCATGGGACCCGATGGTACCATCGGTCCCGAACATCACTTTCAGGGGGGGCGTCAAATTGCCGCCCGCCAGCCAGCCCATTCCGCCCGCCCGCCCCGCTGCTTATCCCACTGTGATGAGCAAGGCGCCGAGGTGACAGGAGCGTGTGGTCAGAACAGGGGAACAGTCAGTGGGCGGGTCGGCGGCTGAGTGAACGGGCGGGCCAGTCGGCAGGTGAGCAGGCTTGCTGGCCGGGTGGGGGAGCAGAGAGATGACATCATCTCTCACCGCCCACCCTGCATCACTGCAGTTCCGCCCTCACTGTGCAGTTGTGGGCAGCAGAGAGATTACATCATCTCTCTGCTGCCTGCCTTTACTCTGGGACACAGCAAGTGGCAATCCGCTACGTGTGGCAGGTGAAGTGGCAAGTGACAATCTGCAACGTGTGGCAGGTGATGTTGTGGCAATTGACAATCCGCAATATGTGGCAGGTGACGTGGCAAGTGACAATCCGCAACGTGTGGCAGGTGACGTGGCAAGTGACAATCCGCATCTGAAGGCAGGTGATGTTAGCAAGTGACACGCTCAGGGCTCCCACTGATTCAGCATTATGGTGAGTTGAACTATTTTATTTTAGAAAACAATGTAATAGTAGAAATAATGCACTTCAATCATTCTTTTTTGCGATGTTGCACTGCGCCGATTTAACTGACAATGGCGTGGTCATGCGACGTTGTACCCAACAAAATTTGCATACTTTTTCCCACAAATAGAGATTTCTTTTGGTGGTATTTGATCACTTCTGCGGTTTTTATTTTTTGCGCTATAAACATAATTTTGAAAAAAAAAACAATATTTTTTTAACTTTTTGCTATAATAAATATGAAAAAAAAACAATTCTTCATCAGTTTAGGCAAATATGTATTCTTCTACATATGTTTGGTAAAAAAAAACGCAATAAGTGTATATTGATTAGTTTGCGCAAAAGTTATAGCGTCTACAAAATAGGGGATTGATTTGTGGCATTTTTATTTCACTTTTTTTTTTTTTTTTACTAGTAATGGCATCAATCTGCGATTTTTAGTGGGACTGCGACATTGCGGTGGACAGATCGGACACTTTTGACACATTTTTGGGACCATTGACATTTATACAGAGATATACAGCTATAAAAATGCACTGATTACTGTGTAAATGTCACTGGCAGGGAAGGGGTTAAATGTGTTCCCTGGGAGGTGTTTCTAACTGGGGGTGGGTGGGATTGACTGGAGGAGGAGAGAGATCTGTCTCTCCTCCCCTGTCAGAATGGGGATTTGTCTGTTTACATTGACAGATCTCCGTTCTGGCTCTCTGTGGAGCGCTCACGGGTGGCCGGCTGACACCGCCGGCCATGCACAGGTCCTTTTATTCTCCCATATACATGTATAGTGCAATGACAGGTCCTCTTTATACTCCTATACATGTATAGAGCAATGACAGGTCCTCTTTCCTACATACATGTATAGAGCCATGACAGGTCCTCTTTATACTCCTATACATGTAAACAACCATGACAGGTCCTCTTTATATTCCTACATACATGTATTAAGCCATGACACGTCCTTTTATACTCCTACATACATGTATAGAGCCATGTCAGGTCCTCTTAATACTCCTACATACATGTATAGAGCCATGAGAGGTTTTCTTTATATTCCAACATACATGTATAGAGCCATGACCCTTTATACTTCTACAAACATGTATAGAGCAATGACAGGTCCTCTTTATACTCCTACATACATGTATAGAGCCATGACAGGTCTCTTTATTTTCCAACATACATGTATTGAGCCATGACAGGTCCTTTTATACTCCTATATACATGTATAGAGCCATAACAGGTCCTTTTATACTCCTATATACATGTATAGAGCCATGACCGGTCCTCTTTATATTTCTATATACATGTATAGAGCCATGACTGGTCCCCTTTATAGTCTTATATACATGTATAGAGCCATGACAGGTCCTCTTTATACTTCTATGCATGTATAGAGCCATGACAGGTCCTCTTTATACTTCTATGCATGTATAGAGCCATGACAGTTGTGAGGGAAGAAAAAAGTCCGGATAGCCACACACCAGGGAATATAATCCAATGAAATTTCTTTATTGTAAAATCAGGAACAAATCATGTACAAAGCACCATGGATAGAATGTACAGATAATCAGCTAACGCGTTTCATGCTCTGCGGAGCGCTTACTCATAGCTAACAATGTACACAGATCACCCAGAGGGCAATGTTTTTGTTCTCAACAAAAGTGGACTTACTCTTTAACCGCTTCCCGATCGCCTCACGCAGATATACTGCGGCAGAAGGGCACGTACAGGCAGATTAATGTACCTGTACGTTGCCCTTTAAGAGGCAGCTTGCGCGCGCGCCGAGAGCTCCGTGACCGCGGGTCCCGTGGACTCGATGTCCGCGGGGATACCCGCGATCATTTCACGGTGAGGAAGAACGGGGAGATGCTAATGTAATCAAGCATTTCTCCGTTCTGCCTAATGACACTCTCATGCAGCGTACACACAGTCAGACTTTTCGTCCGGACTGGTCCGACGGACCGAGTCCGGCGGACAATCTGATCGTGTGTGGGCTTCATCGGACCTTCAGCGGACTTTTCCAGTTGAAAATCTGACAGACTTTAGATTTGGAACATGCTTAAAATCTTTACGTCTTAACTACGCCGGACCCAGAAATCCGCTCGTCTGTATGCTAGTCCGACGGACAAAAACCGACGCTAGGGCAGCTATTGGCTACTGGCTATCAACTTCCTTATTTTAGTCCGGTGTACGTCATCACGTACAAATCCATCGGACTTTGGTGTGATCGTGTGTAGGCAAGTCCGTTCGTTAGGAAAGTCCGTTGAAAGTCCATTGAAAGTCCGTCGGAAAGTTCGTCGGACCAGTCCAGTCGAAAAGTCCGCCCGTGTACGCGGCTTTACTGATCCCTGTAATCGGGATCGGTGATCAGTGTAGTGTCACACACAGCCCCTCCCCCCCCACAGTTAGAATCACTCCCTAGGACACACTTAACCCCTACAGCGCCACCTAGTGGTTAACCCCTTCGCTGCCAGTCACATTTACACAGTAATCAATGCATTTTTAATCGCACTGTTCGCTGTATAAATGTGAATGGTCCCAAAATAGCGCCAAAATTGTCCGACGTGTCCGCCATAATGTCGCAGTCACGATAAAAATCGCTGATCGCCGCCATTACTAGTAAAAAAAAAATATATCAATAAAAATGCCATAAAACTATCCCCTATTTTGTAGACGCTATAACTTTTGTGCAAACCAATCAATAAACGCTTATTGCGATTTTTTTGCCAAAAATATGTAGAAGAATAGGTATTGGCCTAAACTGAGGAAAAAAAAATTATTTTTTTATATATTTTTTGGGGATATTTATTATAGAAAAAAAATTAAAAAGAATGTGTTTTTTTCAAAATTGTCGCCATTTTATTATTTATAGCGCAAAAAATAAAAACCGCAGAGGTGATCAAATACCACCAAAAGAAAGCATTATTTGTGGGGAAAAAAGGACGTCAATTTTGTTTAGGAGCCATGTCGCAGTACTGAATCGCAAAAAGTGCTCTGGTCTTTGGATTAAGTGGATAAGGCCTCTTTTGCACATCTGGTTACATGCATCATATGTATTCCAGTGGCTCAGACATCCATCCATAACCACAGCTAACCACTCCATTGCCCCGTACACACGATAGGATTTTCCGACGGAAAATGTGTGATAGGACCTTGTTGTCAGAAATTCCGTGTATAGGCTCCATCACACATTTTCCATCGGATTTTCCGACACACAAAGTTTGAGAGCAGGCTATAAAATTTTCCGACAACAAAATCCGTTGTCGGAATTTCCGATTGTGTATACACAAATCCGCCGCACAAAGTGCCACGCATGCTCAGAATAAATAAAGAAATGAAAGCTATTGGCTACTGCCCCGTTTATAGTCCCGACGTACGTGTTTTACGTCACCGCGTTCAGAATGATCGGATTTTCCGACAACTTTGTGTGACCGTGTGTATGCAAGACAAGTTTGAGCCAACATCCGTCAGAAAAAATCCTAGGATTTTGTTGTTGGAATGTCCGATCAATGTCCGATCGTGTGAACGGGGCATAAATGTGGCTACATGCGCACAGTGGTGGCCTCTGTCAGCCTGTCATTAGTTTAAATAGGCTGAGCGGTCGCTGCTATTCGCATGCCATGGTCATTCCAACCTCTGATTCTGGCCACAGGAATTGATTCTTGGGGAAAAGTTGTGTGAAAACCTTTATAAATAGACCCCTAAGAGTCCATAGAGGAAATGTTATTATGTGTTTATAAGCCTTGTTGCATTGCAGTGATTTGGCATGCGATTTGACATTAGGGTTGCCACCTCATTCCTTTAAACCTGAACACATATGAATTACACAGGTTCTGAGGCTAATTTAATGCAGATAGGGCGCTAAGTGAGTTTAATTAGCACCTTAATCAGCCACAGAAACGGTGTAATTAATATGTGTAAAGGGATGAGGTGGCAACCCTATTTGACATTTCAAATGCCATGGTAAATCAGCGGCTATTGCCAGCAATGGCACCCTCCGAAACTGCGGCCTGCGACACTTAGACTGCGACATTGCGGTGGACAGATCGGACACTTTTGACACATTTTTGGGACCACTGACATTTATACAGCGATATACAGCTATAAAAATGCACTGATTACTGTGTAAATGTCACTGGCAGGGAAGGGGTTAAATGTGTTCCCTGGGAGGTGTTTCTAACTGGGGGTGGGTGGGATTGACTGGAGGAGGAGAGAGATCTGTCTCTCCTCCCCTGTCAGAATGGGGATTTGTCTGTTTACATTGACAGATCTACGTTCTGGCTCTTTGTGGAGCACTCACGGGTGGCCGGCTGACATTGCGGCCGCCGGCCACGCACAGGTCCTTTTATTCTCCCATATACATGTATAGTGCAATGACAGGTCCTCTTTATACTCCTATACATGTATAGAGCAATGACAGGTCCTCTTTCCTACATACATGTATAGAGCCATGACAGGTCCTCTTTATACTCCTATACATGTAAACAACCATGATAGGTCCTCTTTATATTCCTACATACATGTATTGAGCCATGACACGTCCTTTTATGCTCCTACATACATGTATAGAGCCATGTCAGGTCCTCTTAATACTCCTACATACATGTATAGAGCCATGAGAGGTCCTCTTTATATTCCAACATACATGTATAGAGCCATGACCCTTTATACTCCTACATACATGTATAGAGCAATGACAGGTCCTCTTTATACTCCTACATACATGTATAGAGCCATGACAGGTCTCTTTATATTCCAACATACATGTATTGAGCCATGACAGGTCCTTTTATACTCCTATATACATGTATAGAGCCATGACCAGTCCTCTTTATACTCCTAGATACATGTATAGAGCCATAATAGGTCCTCTTTATATTTCTATATACATGTATAGAGCCATGACTGGTCCCCTTTATACTCCTATATACATGTATAGAGCCATGACAGGTCCTCTTTATACTTCTATGCATGTATAGAGCCATGACAGGTTTTCTTTCTACCCCTATATACATGTATAGAGCCATAACAGGTCCTCTTTATACTCCTATATACACGTAAGGTGCCATGACCGGTCCTCTTTATACCCCTTTAAACATGTATAGAGCCATAACAGGTCCTCTTTATACTCCTATATACACGTAAAGTGCCATAACCAGTCCTCTTTATACCCCTTTATACATGTATAGTGCCACAACAGGTCCCCTTTAGGTATCATGATATAAAATAGTGGATGTGGGGGGACAGCATTTCATTCTTGGTCCCAGGCAGCACAATGTCTTGGGCTGGCCCTGGTCCCGCACGCACACAAACAGTGATCGTCCCACACATATGAGGTATTGCCGTGAACGTCAGATCATGGGCAGTAATTCCAGCACTAGACCTCCTCTGAAGATATAAAGTTGTAACCTGTAAAGGCTTTTAAAGAGTTGCCTATGGATAGTAAAATTTACTTTGTCTGTCGCCACTGCGCGAGCATGCACAATATTAAAGTGTGACATGATTGGTATCTGTTTACTTTGCATCATGTCATATTTTATATTTAACAAGAAAATGGGTTATGTATTGTGGGGTTTTTTGCATTAAAATGTAAAAAAAGGGTATTTTTTCCCAAAAGTTGCATTTGAAAAAACACTGCGCAAATATCACGTGACATAAAAAATTGCAAAACCCACCAATTTACTCTCTAGGGCCTCTGCTTTAAAAGAAGTATATATTATTTGGGGGTTCTAAGTAATTTTCTAGCAGGAAAAAAAAAAAAAGTGATTGTTACATGTAAACAAAAAGTGCCAGAAAAAGCCCGGTGTTCAAGTGGTTAAAGGGTAACTCCACTTTTGTGGGTCAAAAAAATAGCAAATACAAAAGAATCATATCAGATATACAATTGTGACTCAAGCCATATTGTAATTGAATGTTATTAAAAAATTACCCTTTCTTCTCAGTCTGCAGCATTGTAATTTTATGTAAAATATAATGCAATATGACTACCTGGAGGCATTCTGTACACAGATGGTGTACAGAACACCCGCTGAAAATGTTATTTCCTGCTTGTGTGATTGGCTTTGAATTCCTAGAAGTCTGCACTAAGATACAAGTCATTTTTGGTGAGATACTTTCAAAGACCTTGCCAATTTCCTCATTAGAGCTCTGCAGGTGCAACAGCTGACTGATAATTATAAAATCAATCCCATACAGATTTATTTTGCACCTGGACACAGACAAACAGCTATTCCTTCAAAATAACAAAAGGACTCTGCAACAACATTTGTTAAAATCTTTGCAATGTACACAGATCACCCAGAGGGCAATGTTTTTGTTCTCAACAAAAGTGGAGTTACTCTTTAACCGCTTCCCGACCGCCTCACACAGATATACTGCGGCAGAAGGGCACGTACAGGCAGATTAATGTACCTGTACGTTGCCCTTTAAGAGGCAGCTTGCGCGTGCGCCGAGAGCTCCGTGACCGCGGGTCCCGTGGACTCGATGTCCGCGGGGATACCCGCGATCGTTTCACGGTGAGGAAGAACGGGGAGATGCTAATGTAATCAAGCATTTCTCCGTTCTGCCTAACGGCACTCTCATGCAGCGTACACACGGTCAGACTTTTCGTCCGGACTGGTCCGACGGACAATCTGATCGTGTGTGGGCTTCATCGGACCTTCAGCGGACTTTTCCAGTTGAAAATCTGACGGACTTTAGATTTGGAACATGCTTAAAATCTTTACGTCGTAACTACGCCGGACCCAGAAATCCGTTCGTCTGTATGCTAGTCCGACGGACAAAAAACAACGCTAGGGCAGCTATTGGCTACTGGCTATCAACTTCCTTATTTTAGTCCGGTGTACGTCATCACGCACAAATCCGTCGGACTTTGGTGTGATCGTGTGTAGGCAAGTCCGTTCGTTAGAAAGTCCGTTGAAAGTCCATTGAAAGTCCGGTCGAAAAGTCCGCCCGTGTGTACGCGGCTTTACTGATCCCTGTAATCGGGATCGTGATCAGTGTAGTGTCACACACAGCCCCTCCCCCCCACAGTTAGAATCACTCCCTAGGACACACTTAACCCCTACAGCGCCACCTAGTAGTTAACCCCTTCACTGCCAGTCACATTTGCACAGTAATCAATACATTTTTAATCGCACTGATCGCTGTATAAATGTGAATGGTCCCAAAATCGCACCAAAATTGTCCGACGTGTCCGGCATAATGTCGCAGTCACGATAAAAATCGCTGATCGCCGCCATTACTAGTAAAAAAAAAAAATATATCAATAAAAATGCCATAAAACTATCCCCTATTTTGTAGACGCCATAACTTTTGCGCAAACCAATCAATAAACGCTTATTGTGATTTTTTTTACCAAAAATATGTAGAAGAATAGGTATTGGCCTAAACTAAGGAAAAAAAATATTTTTTTAATATATTTTTTGGGGCTATTTATTATAGCAAAAAGTAAAAAATAATGCTTTTTTTTCAAAATTGTCACTATTTTATTGTTTATAGCGCAAAAAATAAAAACTGCAGAGGTGATCAAATACCACCAAAAGAAAAATCTATTTGTGGGGAAAAAAGGACGTCAATTTTGTTTAGGAGTCATGTCGCACGACCGCGCAATTGTCAGTTACACCAAATCGCATAAAGTGCTCTGGTCTTTGGCCATCCAAAGGGCCTGGGGCTTAAGTGGTTAAAGCCTCTTTTGCATGTCTGGTTACATGCATCATATGTATTCCAGTGGCTCAGACATCCATCCATAACCACAGCTAACCACTCTATGTGTGGCTACATGTGCACAGTGGTGGCCTCTGTCAGCCTGTCATTACTTTAAATAGGCTGAGTGGTCGCTGCTATTCGCATGCAATGGTCATTCCAACCTCTGATTCTGACCACAGGAATCCGGTGTACACATGTAATCGGCGGCCGCATGTGGCCTAATGGAGTTTAAAAAAAAAAAAAAAAAAATGATACACAAAAAATTATGCAAAAATGATTTACACATTTTTCCAACTTAATCTGATTAGATAAATGTGTTGATTCTTGGGGAAAAGTTGTGTGAAAACCTTTATAAATAGACTCCTAAGAGTCCATAGAGGAAATGTTATTATGTGTTTATAAGCCCCGGTTTGCATAGCAGTGATTTGGCAAGCGATTTGACATTAGGGTTGCCACCTCGTTCCTTTAAACCCGAACACATATGAATTACACAGGTTCTGAGGCTAATTTAATGCAGATAAGGCGCTAAGTGAGTTTAATTACCACCTTAATCAGCCACAGAAACAGTGTAATTACGGTAATATGTGTTCGGGTTTAAAGGGATGAGGTGGCAACCCTATCTGACATGTCAAATCGCATGCCAAATCAGCGGCTATTGCCAGCAATGGCACCCTCCGAATCGGTGCAACGCAGCACCAATTCCCAAATATATATTCTGTACAACTTTTGCCAACTTCGGGGTACGATTTCAAAAGACATCTGTGCAGAAAACCGCACAGATGTCTCTGAAATCACCCCCGAAGTCAGGACTGACAGGTGGGAATGAAAGAACTCGCACAATTTCATTCCCACTGTCAGTGTGAACCTGGGCTAAGTCAAGATGAGTATCCAAACATTCCCTATGTGATCAAGGTATTTCCTCAGTGAAGGAGATAAAAAGATCCTTCTACAGATCAGGACTTCAAGACAGTGCCCTCCAGCAAAAGGCTATTAGCGATCTCCTTTAGGCCCTCAACTCAGCACCTGCTGAGGTCTAAACGGCAGTTCTTGACCCAGTATAGATGCCTCCCCAGGGCAACAGCCTCAGGAGAATTGGAACCCTCCTAGCAGAGGAGGAACACTCTGGCCTCCCAAACATTTATAACCTCCCAAGACACCTTCTGGATGCTCCTTCCAAGGATTGGCTGAGATATGATAAATATTTATAACTAGTTATTTGTTTCTTGCTGCCCTATATTCTGGAAGCTTCTCCCAGAAGCAGGTAAGAGAAATCAAATACTCACGTTAATAAGCCCTGACCAGCCAGAAAAAATAGATCACTGCTCCATTGACTACAGTGAGGCCAAAAACTAAATTTAGCCTGACAACTAGAGGCGGGTGCTACATCACGTTCCTCCTGTTTTGCATCTCATTGCCACTGATTTCCGGCAGCCTCTTTATAGCCACTTCCTGACTAGATGCATCCCAGTGATGGTTGCCAGGCATTTCTCAGGATGGGCTTCCTGATGGTGACAACAGTGGACAATGCCTTTGTAATGTGTATGTAGCACTACCCCTGAAAGGGCTGCTAGAATATGGGCGTTTTCCCCCCACACAGCACTCATGGCCAGGCAACAGGAATTTTTCACACACTCAAAATAGCTTCAGAAAACAATAGGGGTTTTAGTTTTTAGTGTTTATTTTGAAGGGATATACTTGGATAGGGTTTAGGGTACATAGGATGCCTAGATCTGAACAATCTGGTAAACTCCAAACAAATGGCTGAGGAACTGCTAAAATCTCTGGCTGCTAAACTTTAGCGGTGACCCACGATAAATGCTTAAGGGTCCCCACTCAGGTTGTCGAGGTCTGTTGAGTTGGATGCCACTGACTAGTGAGGGTGAAGGTTGAGGAAAGGTCCATCCAGACTGAAAGCATACTGAGAAATAGGAAGAGAGAGCCTGGCCACCGCACACCTCACCCAGCCCGAGCGGTTAGCAGGTTAAAGCAGCCTCAGCTAGATTCACCCAGGACATGACTCCAACATGTTTCTCCCTGCCCAGGGGCTAAGCTCCAGCTAACTTGTGTTGCACACCAGTGGGAATAATGATGCCACTTCACAAACGGACTAAAGGAAACAAATCAATATTCAAAAGCTAGCACCTGGCTGTGTTGCACGGCTCCTGGCTGCTTTTAGGTCCAAATAAGAGATATTGGGGTCCTCCTGGCGGTATTGCCCTGACACTGAAGCTGTTCCCTGGTCCCAGACATGTGAGGTAATGCACCTAACTATCTTCCCTGTAACTTTGAGTTGTGTTGGTAGGAATGTACTGACCCTTTAAGTGGGTCCTAGAATACAGACACCTGCTGTACTGGCCTGTCTGCGGCACAGGCTGATTCTGGTCTTTCTAGATGTCTGCAGCTAAGCCTAGCTGAGACTTGGACTGAATGAAGGCTTGAGACTTGAGGCTTCCCACTTCTCTCTCTCTCTCTCTTAGTCTTCCTTCTGCCCCCAAGCACAGGGGTCTCCTCCAGATGACTAGATGCTGGACTGCTAGGCTCCTGAGTATTTATGGGTTGTTTCCCCACCTCCTGTGCCTCACCTCCCAGGGATTGGTGGAAACTGCATAAATATTCAGGCTCTGTTCCTCCATCCTCTAAGTTCCAGAACTATCCAGGGAGTTCTAGAAGACAGGGGGAGGTAACAGAGCCACAGCCTTTGAATCACTACACAGCCTCCCTAAACAAAATTAACTCATGCTCCCCTGCCTACAGGAGGGTCAAACTACATTTACCTATACTAGCAACTGTGAGGATGCTTCATGTAGAAATTAGAATCCTGTGTGACAGGGTGACAGTGCAGGAGCACAATCCAGAGACAGGGGCAGAACATAGTCACTTTATAACAGGAAATGCCTGAACAAGGAACTTCATGGCAGGACTTCATGAAAACGGCAGATTAAAAAAAAAAAAAATTATTTTAGAAGCTACGTTAACATGTTAAAGCTTCCATGAGTTTTTAGCGATTGGGTTTACAAATTCTTTAAGACATAAAAAAAAAAAAAAAATATTAGCAAGTATACAAAAGAAGTAATTGCAAACATTATTTCTCATTAGTCATGTAACTAAACATTGTAGCATGTGCACTGAGTGGTGACAAATGCACTGGACAATTTGAATGGATAGCTGAAGTAAAAAAACATATAATGAATGTAACAACTTAATTCTGGTGCCGCAGTCTATGGGGGTTCCCATAATAAAGGTTAATCCCTCTCTGACCCCTTAATACAAGGCCTTTTGTTAAGTTCCTGTCGCTTGAGGCTTTTACTTTGCTGTTTTTTAGAATATAGCATTCTCTGTTGTATGTGATCGGCCAAGTCAGCAATTTCTCACTTTACTTTACATCCTTCCCGATTAAAACAGCCAATAGAATTCCTTCTGATTAATAAGGCAGTATTCCTGTATAAGGAGAGTGTCATCCTTTCTCACCAGTTCATGCCTGCAAATTAATGTGGCTGATTAGCACTGCTTGTGGTATAGAAAGGATAGGATTATAGTTATGCATGCTATGGGAATTCATATTCTGTATGGATGTCATGTGACACACTCAACAATAACTTAGATTATGATAAGAACCCTTTAACTGAATAGACATTGTACAATATATGGCCAAAATTGTGTGGCTACCCAACTATTGTACCTACTATGTGACCAAAAAGAAGAAGACTCCACTCCAATTTTTTGAGTTTAGGTGTTTCCAGTGAAGAGCACTGTTGATAATAAAACATACAAACATATTTTAGACAATTGTGTACTTCCAATGTTGTGGCTACAGTTTTTGGGAAAGTTCTTTTCTTTCCCAGCATAACTGCACACAGCTCTATAAAGACCTGGTTTTATGGAGTTTGGTGTGGAGGAACTTAAAGCAGAACTCTGAGCAAAAACTTTTTTCCATGTTCTTGTTGCTGATCTCCTACCTTCACCAACTATAGCAGGCCATATATGGTCGAATTTCGAACTAATTTTCTTTTCAAAATCAGAAAGTTCGTTTTTTTGTGATCCGATGGTGCCAGCATTGATTTTCAAAATTCAGCCGACCAAGCCTTCAATTTCACCTTATGTCGCTACAGAAAAGAATTTTCGTGGCCTGGAATCTTCTTTTCTCTCCGTAAATTTTCTTTTCTTATTACATTTCTGGCACGATTCTCCCATCATTGATTAGAACAGGGATCCTCAAACTTGCAGAACTACACGTCCCATGAGGCATTGTAAAACTCTGACATTCACAGACATGACTAGGCATGATGTGAATTGTAGTTCCTGAACAACTGGAGGGCCATAATTTGAAGACCCCTGGATTAGAAAATCGTTAGCTTTTCTAAAAATTTACAACATGTCCAATTCCTCAAATTTGATTGCCGCACGAAAATCGGCCGTTGCTGCAGCCCACTGATGGTGCGAAATTCGTTGGAAAATTCTTAGATACAATTTTCGAAAGAAAATTCTTTCGAAATTCAAACCGTGTATGGCCGGCATATGTCAGCCATTTTCTTCTGAGCTCTGACGTTCCTCTGTAATAGCCTGCTGAACTTTCTGAAAAACCATTATTGCCTGGTGATAAGACCACTGGCTGCTATTCCTCCAGTAACCTCAGCCAGCGGTCTGACACACCCCCTTGTAGTCCTCTGAAAGCGAGCAGGGAGTTGTACTTCCGCCTGGCTCGCTGTAGTGGGCAGAGGGGATCTCACAGCCCCTAGTCTGTGCCACCCATAGAGATGGTGTCCTCCTCCTCTGCTCCCTCCTCCTCCTCCCTGCCAGCACCGCCCCCGTCCCCCCCTCGCCACTACCACCCCCTGCCATCTCTCTCTCGGTGCAGAGCGGGGATAGTTACAGATCCTCCGGATGACAGAGCGGGTCCCGGGTTGACAGGTATGTATGTGAGAACACCGCTCATCGTACAGCCCCGCCTCCCTGCACATTGGAACAGTGCGCTCTGTGCTGTCTATCACAAATCTGGTGTAGGGAGGCGGGGCTTTACCACCAGTGGTGTTCTCACATACAGACCTGTCAGCCTGAGAACCGCTCTGTCATACGAAGGATCTGTAACTATCCCTGCTCTGTACTGCTAAGCTGCACTGGTGACATCGGCACTGATGGGCACTGCTAAGCTGCACTGGTGACACCGGCACTGGTGGATACTGCTAAGCTGCACTGATGGGCACTGAAAAGCTGCACTGGTGACACCGGCACTGGTGGGCACTGCTAAGCTGCACTGATGGGCACTGAAAAGCTGCACTGGTGACACCGGCACTGATGGGCACTGATAAGCTGCACAGGTGACACCGTCACTGATGGGCACTGCTAAGCTGCACTGGTGACACCACACTGATGGGCAATGAAAAGCTGCACTGGTGACACCGCACTGATGAGCACTGATAAGCTGCACTGGTGACATTGCACTGATGAGCACTGATAAGGCTGCACTGATAGGTAACTGATAAGCTGCACTGATGAGCACTGATAAGCTGCACTGATATGCACTGATAAGCTGTACTGATGAGGCGGCACTGATAAGGCTGCACTGATAGGCACTGATAAGCTGCACTGATGAGGCTGCACTTATAGGCACTGATAAGCTGCACTGATAGGCACTGGTGAGATCGCACTGTTGGGCACTGATAAGCTGCACTGATGGGCACTGAAAATCTGCACTGGTGACACCGCACTGATAAGCTGCACTGATGAGGCTGCACTGATAAACTGCACTAATGGGCACTGAAAAGCTGCACTAATAAGGCTACACATATGGCACTGATGAGGCTGCACTGATAAGCAGTGGACACCATCCACTGCTTTACTGACGCCATCCACTGCCAAATATCTGTAAGAGAGGTTTCCACCATCCCTGCAAAGTTTGCAGTCATTTTTTATGTCTTATTTTCTGTGTGATGTGTATTATATGTGACGTTACATATCACAGAGACCAGTATTGTGTTGATATTGAAGCTTACTGGGATTTCTATACATTAAAGGGTCCCACCATTATTGTGGTATTGATTAGTAAGTTAGCGCTACACTTTTTTGTTTTTTTCTCATGCCGACATTTACTTGTGTCACACGCTGATGTAAAGCAGCATGGCCCGGCTCTTTCTGTGGTGTGGACCATGCTGCTAGGGATGTGCTCACATACACCATCAAGGACTGATTGCTATTAGAAAGATCTCAAAGCTGAAGGAGGAGGAATATTTCTAATACTGAATTACAGCAGAGTACAGTCTGTATAATATAGAATTATGGATGTGTATACAGTTCAGTAATGATTACATAAAGCATGTAAGGAAAATATGTTTATCTCCTGCTCTGGATGCATGCTTTACAGTTATAAGATTTTCCCCTCACTGTCTGTGTTGTGTATAGCAGTGTGGCTGCAGAATGAGGGGTGTGATTTATGTTGAAGTAGGCTTGTTCACACTGAGTGTACACAGGCCTTGTGTACCTCCCACATTCAGTGCAATATGATGGGAAATGTAGTTTAATGACAATGTAAAGAGAGGGGAGAGGATATGATGCAATCCCTGTTCTAAGACCCCTTTCACACTGGGGCGCTTTGCAGGCACTACAGTGCTAAAAATAGCGCCTGCAAACCGCCCTGAAAGAGCCGCTCCTGTCTCTTCAGTGTGAAAGCCCCGAGGGCTTTCACACTGGAGCGGTGCGCTGGTAGGTTGGTAAAAAAAGTCCTGCTAGCAGCATCTTTGGAGCAGTGAAGGAACAGTGTGTATACCGCTCCTCCACCACTCCTGCCCATTAAAATCAATGGGGCAGCGCGGCTATACCGCCGGCAGCAGCCTTGTGGTTTTAACCCTTTTTCGGCCGCTAGCAGGGGTTAAAAGCGCCCCGCTAGTGGCCAAATACATACTTGCCAACTGTCCCGGATTTCCTGGGACATTCCCGGGACTTGGGCCCAATTCCCGAATTTCTGGTGTCCCGGGAAATGTCCCGAGAAATCCGGTTCCGCCGCCGCTAGAGGTCCGCGGCCGGCGGAGACAATGTCTCCGCCGGATGCCATTTTGATGAAGTTGGCGGGGGGGGCTAGACGGAGCTCCTGCGTCGCCACCCCGCTCCGCCTCACCCCGCCTACCCCCCGCCCCTTTCCATATCAGACTGGCAGCGGGGCGGGGGGTAGGCGGGGTAAGGCGGAGTGGGGCGGAGGGTGGGCGGCGACGCAGGAGCTTCGTCTAGCCCCCCCCAGCCGTCTTCCTGTCTGATACTTATGCTGCGGACACGTGACTACTAGGACACCTTTGAGGTGGGGGGGGCGCACCGCTGTGGGACTCCTGATGTGAGGGGGGGCTCCTTTGGGGACACACACCTGATGCCAGGGGGGCTCCACTGGGGATACCTAATGTGAGGGGGGGCTCTGCCGGGGACACCTGATGTGAGCGGGGGCTCTGCCGGGGACACCTGATGTGAGGGGGAGCTCCGCTGGGGACACCTGATGTGAGGGGGAGCTCCGCTGGAGACACCTGATGTGAGGGGGGGCTCTGCCGGGGACACCTGATGTGAGGGGGAGCTCCGCCGGGGACACCTGATATGAAGGGGAGCTCCGCCGGGGACACCTGATGTGAGGGGGGCTCCGCCAGGGACACCTGATGTGAGGGGGAGCTCCGCCGGGGACTCCTGATGTGAGGGGGGCTCTGCCGGGGACACCTGATGTGAGGGGGAGCTCCGCCAGGGACACCTGATGTGAGGGGGAGCTCCGCCGGGGACTCCTGATGTGAGGGGGGCTCTGCTGGGGACACCTGATGTGAGGGGGGGCTCTGCCGGGGACACCTGATGTGAGGGGGGGCTCTGCCGGGGACCCCTGATGTGAGGGGGGGCTCCGGTGGGGACACCTGATGTGAGGGGGAGCTCCGCCGGGGACACCTGATGTGAGGGGGAGCTCCGCCGGGGACACCTGATGTGAGGGGGAGCTCCGCCGGGGACACCTGATGTGAGGGGGAGCTCCGCCGGGGACACCTGATGTGAGGGGGGCTCCGCCGGGGACACCTGATGTGAGGGGGAGCTCCCCCGGGGACACCTGATGTGAGGGGGGCTCCGCTGGGGACTCCTGGTGTGAGGGGGGCTCCGCTGGGGACTCCTGGTGTGAGGGGGGCTTCGCTGGGGACTCCTGGTGTGAGGGGGGCTCCGCTGGGGACATCTGATGTAAGGGGGGCTCTGCTGGGGGCACCTGATGCAAGGACGGACTCTGCTGGGACATCTGACGCAAGGACGGACAGCTGGTGGCAGGCGAAGTGGCTAGTGACATGCTCAGGGATCCCACTGATTCTGCATTATGGTGAGCTGAATGATTTCATTTTATATTACAATGTAATAATAGAAATAATGCACTTCAATCATCCTGACACCATAACAACCATGGTGCCGGGATGATTGAAGTGCTAACACCAGGTGCTTGGAGTATCTTTATCTGCTGATTGTTAAACTTTCTAGAATACACATATTTTTATTGTGTAGGATCTGGGGCTGCTGTCCCGTCATTTTCCTCTCCCCCTCTCCCCCTCTAATCCCTCTCCCCCTCTAATCCCTCTCCATCCCTCATTCATCTCAGACTCTAATCACACCCTCTTGAGCCATGCCCGTCTAAGCCACGCCCACTATGTTACGTAAACCACGCCCATTTTTCTTTCATGTACACGGATCAGTCGTCCTGTTCCCTTTGCAGAGAAACAGCCCCAAAGCATGATGTTGCCACCCCCATGCTTCATAGTAGGTATGGTGTTCTTTGGTTGCAACTCAGCATTCTCTCTCATCCAAACACGACGAGTTGTGTTTCTACCAAACAGTTCTACTTTGATTTAATCTGACCATATGACATTCTCCCAATCCTCTTCGGGATCATCCAAATGTTCTCTAGCAAACCTCAGACGGGCTTAAGCAGGGGGACACGTCTGGCACTGCAGGATCTGAGTCCCTGGCGGCGTAATGTGTTATTGATGATAGTCTTTGTTACGTTGGTCCCAGCTATCTGCAGGTCATTCACTAGGTCCCCCCATGTGGTTCTGGGATTTTTGCTCACCGTTCTTGTGATCATTTTGACCCCACGGGGTGAGATCTTGCGTGGAGCCCCAGATCGAGGGAGATTATCAGTGGTCTTGTATATGTCTTCCATTTTCTAATTATTGCTCCCACAGTTGATTTCTTCACACCAAGCTGCTTGCCTATTGCAGATTCAGTCTTCCCAGCCTGGTGCAGGTCTACAATTTTGTTTCTGGTGTCCTTCGACAGCTCTTTGGTCTTCACCATAGTGGAGTTTGGAGTGTGACTGTTTGAGGTTGTGGACAGGTATCTTTTATACTGATACTGATAACAAGTTCAAACAGGTGCCATTAATACAGGTAATGAGTGGAGGACAGAGGAGCCTCTTAAAGAAGAAGATACAGGTCTGTAAGAGCCAGAAATCTTGCTTGTTTGTAGGTGACCAAATACTTATTTTCCACCATAATTTGCAAATAAATTCTTTCAAAAATCAGACAATGTGATTGTCTGGATTTGTTTCCACATTTTGTCTCTCATAGTTGAGGTATACCTATGATGACAATTACAGGCCTCTATTATTTTTAAAAGTGGGAGAACTTGCACAATTGGTGGCTGACTAAATACTTTTTTGCCCCACTGTATATGACAGTAAAGCACCGCTAAAAATAGCGGTGCTTTACCGTCGACGCCCCAGTGTGAAAGGGGCCTTACACCTCCTCCTTGCCAGAAAACAGGCGCCATTTTTTGAACTGCAGAGCTGACTTCCTGAAAATTCAATTCAACGTTTCTCTTGATTGGTAAGGAATTTCACAAATGTAAGAACTGTTTAGTGTTTTGTGTGTGTCTGTGTGTGTGTGTGTGGGGGGGGGGGGGTTGGGTTTTGCCGATCCCGGAGTTTTGCTTTAAGTGTCCTGCAATCAGCCCTGACCTAAACCCTACTGAACACCCTTGGGATGAATTCAAATGTCAATGGCAAGCTAGTTCTTGTCATCCAACAGTCATCTAACAGTCAGTACCTGACCTCACAATTGCGCACAAATTTACACAAACACAATCCGAAATCTTGTGGAAAATCGTCCCAGAAGGGCTATTATAACCTCTAAAGGGGTTTTAGAAAGATATGTCCAACAAGCTCATATAGATGTGATGTTCATTTTGTGCTTATTGAACCATTCTATATGGGTTCATACAAGTAAATTCACAGTTAGTGACAGGTTCTATGGAGAGCAGAATTGGTAGCTACCAGGGGCCCCAGACTCCAAAGGGACCCATGGAAAAGTCCTTCATTGCTGCTTATAGAAATGTTCAGGATTCCCCCATCAACACAGGCAGTGCTATCAGAGGAATCCCTCCTGCTATTGTATTCACCTGGCGGTGGGGCGGGGGAAATTTTCCCCGCCAGAAGAATACAGTGATTATCGCTTTCAGCCAGCCCATTAACTGTCCAAACCTTGTATAGCCGGCCTTACAGTGATATTGCTGAGTTGAGCTTGTTGAACCTAACTAAGATACATCCATACTCTCTGCCATATTTTAGCTTTGTTGTAGTGTCATGCAAAATAGGCATTAAACATGATACTTTCAAAATGCACTAAAACCTTTTATTGAAGACCAAAAGATACCAAGACTAAAAGACAGTGGAGTCGATTTACTAAAACTAAAGAGTACAAAATCTGGTGCAGCTGTGCATGGTAGCCATTTAGCTTATAACTTTAGTTTGTTCAAATAAGCTTTGGCAAAAAGAAAAACTGGAAGCTGATTGGTTTCTATGCAGAGCTGCACCAGATTTTGCACTCTCTACCTGTCTACCCCCCCTCTACTTTCTTTACAACAGGGGGGTTTCTTTACTAAAGGCAAATACGCTGTGCACTATAAGTGCACTTGAAAGTGCAGTCGCTGTAAATCTGAGGGAGACATGCAAGGAAAATAAAAAGCATTTTTGCCTGGACATGATTGTTCTGTCCACCAGATGTTTTATATTGGTTATTTGTACCCGTGTTGTTAAATTTACATGCAAAATGTGTAATTTACTTAGGACAATCATATGTGGTGTGCAGGCTCCATCTAGCGTTCCTTTTTGGTATTGCTGCAGTTCTGTTTAATTGTTTATTGTATGTGTAAATAAGGAAGTTGTCAGCAAGCAGGGAATTCTGGGTAGAATCTTCACAGGAAGTGAAACAGCCACCATTCATTAAGAAGACATTCAGGAAACAACACAAGTATTTCTCTATCTATCGCCATCACCCCTTAGAGAACGTAAAAATAAGTTTTTACTATCCCAACTTGTATTGTATATCATTGTTTCTGCAATGTATGCTGTATTGTATGTGATATTGTACTTATTTAAGTCTATTTCTGTTATTTTGTAGTTTCACCTGGCTTGTTTTAATAAAACTGAGATCAAAGAAATACGGTATCTACAGTTATTGGGATAAAAAGGTTTAGCTAGCTGTCCCAGAGACAGAACAATGATTGCATGATAGAAATCAGCAGAGCTTCCCCTCATTTCAGATCTTCCTCACAGATCTACAGCCACTGCACTTCCAAGTGCACTTGTAGTGCACAGTGGATTTGACTTTAGTAAATCAATGCCATTGTGTTTATTAGCAATTACAGGTATGCTCTTCATCTCCTATTAGATTGGTATTGCTGAGAAAGAGACAAGGATGGAGCACCACACTCAAAGGTAAAAGTCAAAATACAAGTTTATTATATTCAGTTTGATAAATTCCATACATGTAGCCAACATGTTTTGATGCCAAAACACCCCCCCTTTATTGGGGAATCAATAGAAATGATACTTATACAATTAATATATATATATATATATATATATATATATATATATATATATATATATATATATATATATATACATATATATTATAATTTCTAATTGTATAAATATAATTTCTATTGAATTTAGCCCCCGTGAAGAGAGGTGTGTTTTGGACTTTGAAATGTGTTGACTACACATTTGGAATGTATTGTCCTGTTTTACTGAAATTAACTTGATATTTGTAGTCACAGTGCATTCGGGTGTGACCATCCCTACACACCAAACTCCATACAAAACCCATGGTTACTGGTCCATCCCTTTAGTTTTTCATTGTTGTTTGTGTCTTTCTTGGGGGATCATTGTCATGGGTCAGAAAGTGATAGGAAATCCAAAGTTTTACAGTTGCCATTGGAACAGGAATAGAGAGGAACTCTCTGATGCGGACACCTGTTTTCCTTAACTTTGAAAACTATTAACTCTCACTTCTTTTTGTGCCTTCAGAATAGGAAGGGAAGGAAAATATCCACAAAGAAACATAGGCAGGAAAACTGTAACTGGGAATGGATTTCAACCATTTCCTACTCTATCCAAAACTAAAAAAAAAAATAGTCTTTAGATATACTTTAATATCCATATTTTTTATGTTTTAAAAGTTTGCACCAGAAGTTATTTGGTAAATGGCCAAGCTGTATTTTGTATTGAGGGAAATTTGGAATACAGCAGATGGTTCAGAGATGTAAAAAAATTAAATAATTTTGAATACATTTAAAAATGGAAACTTGAGTCCTATTGTCACCCAAATGGCTTCCCTGCTGTTAATGGATTTCTTGTTTCTGCGACTTGTACAAAGTTCCAGAAGAGAAAAAAATGATAATCAGGGCCTATTAAACCATAATGTCTGTAGGTTGGTATTTGAATCATAATAATACTTCTTAAAATATCTTGATTATCTTAAGGGCAATATATCACTTTTTTGTTTTTTTTCTCTTGGATTCTATGTGCTTCTATGGATTTCTATAACCTTCCTTTACCCTTATTGAGTTTCTTTTTAAAAGATTCCTTGTCATGCAGTAGCTCATGACTCTCTTCAAGATAATTCATTCTATTAGTTAATTTCTGCAATCCCTGGAGTACCTGTACAGTAATTTCCTGCTCCATCCTGACATTAGTAGCAATGAGACCTTTGGTAGTGTTAAAGCAATTCTGTACAGAAAAAGAGAATTCAAAACCTGATTGTGCATACAAGGCACCATAAAGTGCTTGCTCCTACCAAAGCTGGGATTGAGTACTAAGCAACCCAAAGTGAAAATGCCAAGTGTCCACCTCCCATTCTGATCTGGATTGGACGGTGCCGGGGCTTGGAAATTACTGTCCTAACAGGGCTATGTAACTCTCAAGACTGGCTGAGCAGAAATGCAAATCATATGGATGGTAAAACATATATGATGTTCCTGCAAGTGCTCTCCATTAATATGTTGGACTGTTCAGGTGGCTTAGGGGTCTATTTATTAATGTTTCCACCCAAAATAACTCAATTTTTATTCAAGATTCACCCAGATTCACATAAGATTGAATTTTGGGTGAATCTTGGGTGAAACCTTGGTAAATAGACCCCTTAAAGTACTGTGTACTCATACTTGATCCTATTGGGTAAGTTGACTCTCCTACATAGGCTATGAGAAATCCTTGTAGTACTATAGCGTTTGATCTGACAATTACATTTTCAGATTTTGAAGAGATCTAACTGATAAAAATGAAGGGCTACAGAAATAGCAGCCTCGGGTCTCACTCTTTGATTCTGTCCATCTCAGCGAGAGGGCCAAACCTGCATCAATGCTACTGAGATGGTTGATGACAATTCTACCAGTGTTAGGCCTTATGCACAAGGGTTAAAAAAACACCACTTTTGTAGCCATGGGGTGGGGTGGGGTAACTTATAGCTAGAAGTGGCTTTGTGGACTGCTGCTGTAGGGTATATATATATATATATATATATATATATATATATATATATTGCCCCAAATGCAATTTCTATATTTTCAACCATGGACCCTTCCCTTTTAGATTGTAAGCTCTAATGAGCTGGGGCGGAGCGTCAGCGCGACGTCCGGCATGCTTAGACGCCCACATCGCCGGCTGTACAGGCTATAAGAAGCACACTTTTCAGGTGCACACAGCCTATGGAGGGACACAGAGCTGACGGTCGCATGTAAGGTGGGACACAGCCATTCTCCTAGGCAGCATTTACTAAGAAACACTTGACTGGGCATTGGTAGCAGTAGCAAGTTGCTGGACTACATCGCTTAGCAGTCAGTGTTTCATTTGTGTGATACCTCCACCTTGTTGCTTTGCACTATGGGTAGAAGAGGTACAAATACCCAAAAAACCAGAGGCTCTAGGGGATCTCCCTCAGGCTCTGAGGACCCCCCTTCTGCAGTGCCTTCCCCCCTGAAGGACCTGGAAATGCCGGCCAGGGAGAGCCGTTGGGGTCGGGGGCTGCATCTGCTTCTGGCACTTCAACCCCTATATACATTACGCAGGAGGTTTTTTCCTCAACCATTAATGGATTAGAGGAAAGATTAATGGTCTTAATCGCATCTTCACTCAGTGGAAGAAAACGCACTAGGTCTTCCTCTGTTACCCAGGACCCTCAGACAGAGGAACTCTGGGAAAAAGCGGAAGAATCCCTTTCAGAGGATCGGGATGGGAATGATGATTCCTCCTCTGAGGAATCAAGTGGAGAAGGGCCCTCTTCAGCTTCTCAGGATGAGAAGGTCTTAGTACAGATCCTTGCTGGATTGGTCCGCTCCACATTTAAGTTACCCGTATCTGAGTCAGTTAAAGAACCCTCTTCTTCTTTGGGGTCACTGAAGCCTCCTCAAACAACACATGCTTTTCCTGTTCATAATCTGCTAGAAAAGCTCATTTATTCTGAGTGGGATCACCCAGATAAATGTTTTTTTCCACCTAAAAACTTTTCAACACTTTATCCTATGGAAGAAAAGTTTATAAAGATGTGGGGGATACCGGCCGTTGACGCCGCCATTTCCTTCGTAAATAAAAGTCTGACTTGTCCTGTAGACAATGCTCAGATGCTCTGGGATCCTGTTGATAAGAAAATGGAATCCCTGTTGAAGGATATTTTCTCCTTAGCAGGTTCAGTAGCTCAACCTGGAGTGGCAGCGATCGGAGTCTGTCTGTACTTAAGAGACCATTTTAAGCAGGTCCTTAAAGTTCTACCTGAACAGCAGGCCCAGGGGTTGGCTAACCTTCCAGCGGCCTCATGTTTTGCTGTTGACACCATCAGAGATTCTATCATCCAAACCTCTCGTCTTTCACTTTGGTTGGTCACTTATGGTTGAAGAACTGGTCAGCCGAAGCACCATGTAAGAAACTTCTGGCTGGATTTCCATTTCGTGGTGCAAGGCTGTTTGGAGAGGATTTGGACAATTATATCCAAAAGATCTCTAGTGGGAAAAGGACTCTCTTACCTGTTAAGAAAAGGAGTAAGCGTCCCTCTTTCAAACAGGCTCTTTCCCCAGTGCCAGGAGCATCAGCCTCCAAGCAGTTGCTACGGCCTCCTCCGTCAGGGTCTAGAAATAAATTTCAGAGTCGGCCACAGGGACAAAAGAAGTCCTGGGGGAAGAAGCCTACTAGACAAGACGCTAAAGCCTCTTTATGAAGGAGCGCCCCCGCTCGCTCGGGTGGGGGGAAGATTGCTACGGTTCTCAAAACTCTGGCAGGAGGATTTCTAGGACAGATGGGTAATCTCCACGGTAACTCTGGGTTACAAACTGGAGTTCCAAGAGTTCCCCTCTCCTCGTTTCCTCAGATCAAGTGTCCCCAGAGATCCAGAGAAAAAGCAGTCGCTCCTTCTAGCGTTAGAGCGACTATTGTCGCAAAAAGTCATCATGGTGGTTCCCACGAAAGATCAAGGATTGGGATTTTATTCCAACCTTTTTACGGTACAAAAACCAAACGGGGATGTCAGACCCATTCTGGATCTAAAGAATCTAAATCAATTCCTAAGGATTTGATCCTTTCGCATGGAATCAATTCGGTCTGTAGTCTCCATCCTACAGGGAGGAGAAATTCTGGCATCAATAGACATCAGAGATGCGTATCTGCATGTACCCATTTTTCCTGCTCATCAAAAGTACTTGCGCTTCGAAATAGAAGGGCGCTATTTTCAGTTTGTGGCTCTGCCTTTCGGGCTAGCCACTGCACCTCGAGTGTTTACAAAGATCTTGGCTCCTCCTCTGGCCAGATTAAGGGCTCAAGGTATAACTGTCATAGCATACCTAGACGACCTGCTCTTGATAGACCGGTCGGTAGCCTGTTTGAGCGGGAACTTGATGACCACAGTCAATTACCTGAAACACCTAGGTTGGATTCTCAACCTAGAAAAGTCTTTCTTAAAACCAGTAAGAAGACTGGAGTATTTGGGTCTGGTCATAGATACAAGCCAAGAGAAGGTATTTTTACCTCAGGCAAAGATCACTGCCTTAAGAGAGCTGATTCTGGTAGTCAGGACCAAAAAGGGTCCTTCTGTCCGCCTTTCTATGAGGTTGCTGGGAAAGATGGTAGCTTCATTCAAAGCAGTTCCCTATGCTCAGTTTCATTCAAGACTACTGCAACACAGTATCCTGTCAGCCTGGAACAAGAAGGTTCAGGCATTAGATTTTCCGATGCACCTGTCTCGTGCAGTGCGTCAGAGCCTCAGTTGGTAGTTAATACCCGAAAGCCTGCAGAAAGGGAAATCCTTTCTACTGGTTACCTGGACGGTGGTAACAACGGATGCCAGTCTATCGGGTTGGGGAGCAGTTCTGGAACAGTCTGCGGTCCAAGGGGAATGGTCCAAAACCGAGAGGACCTTACCCATCAACATTCTAGAGATCCGTGCGGCATATCTAGCCCTAAAGGCCTGGACTCTCAGGCTACAGGGCTGCTCGGTCAGGATCCAGTCCGACAATGCCACAGCAGTGGCTTATATCAATCATCAAGGAGGCACCAGGATTCAGGCAGCTCAGAGAGAAGTGAACCAGATTTTAGTCTGGGCAGAGAAGCATGTGCCATGCATATCGGCAGTTTTCATTCCAGGGATAGAGAACTGGCAGGCGGACTATTTGAGTCGCCAGCGGTTATTCCCAGGGGAATGGTCTCTTCACCCCGACGTCTTTTGGGCCATATGCCAAAGATGGGGGTTCCAGATGTAGATCTCTTTGCATCCAGATTCAACAAAAAGATCGACAAGTTTGTGGCAAGAACAAAGGATCCTCTTGCATGCGGGACAGATGCGTTGGTGATTCCGTGGCATCGGTTCTCAATGATTTATGCATTCCCTCCTATTCTACTACTGCCACGACTCCTTTGCAGGATCAGGCAGGAAAAGAAGTCAGTACTTCTGGTGGCCCCAGCTTGGCTCAGGAGGGCTTGGTATGCAGAAATAGTAAGGATGACAGTAGGTTCCCCGTGGACCCTACCGTCACGTCCAGACCTGTTATCTCAAGGTCCAGTGTTCCATCCTGCCTTACAAACGCTAAATTTGACGGTTTGGCTATTGCAACCCACGTTCTGAAGAGTCATGGGCTTTCAGGTCCAGTGATTTCTACCTTAATCAATGCAAGGAAGCCAGCTTCCAGAGTGATTTATCATAGAGTCTGGAAAACTTATGTATCCTGGTGTGAATCCAGGGGTTGGCATCCCAGAAAATATGTAATAGGTAGAATTCTTGACTTTCTACAAATGGGATTGGAAATGAAGCTGGCCTTGAGTACCATCAAGGGCCAGGTCTCGGCCTTATCAGTATTATTTCAACGGCCACTTGCCTCACATTCTTTGGTCCGAAACTTTATGCAGGGGGTGACGCGTCTGACACGTTAAGGCGCCCCTAAACCCTGGGACTTGAATTTGGTTCTGTCAGTTTTACAGAAACAGCCTTTTGAACCAATACATAAAATTCCCTTGGTCTTGTTGACAAGAAAGTTAATTTTTCTGGTAGCCATTTCTTCTGCTAGAAGAGTATCAGAGTTGGCAGCTCTTTCTTGTAAAGAGCCTTATTTAATCATACACAAGGATAGAGTGGTATTGCGCCCTCATCCTAGCTTTCTACCGAAAGTGGTTTCAGGTTTTCATCTAAACCAAGATATTGTTCTGCCTTCCTTTTTTCCAGATCCCTGTTCTACGGAAGAAAGGTCACTACATTCTTTGGATGTAGTAAGAGCAGTCAAGGCCTATCTGAAAGCAACTGCTCAAATTTGCCAAACGGATGTTTTGTTTGTGCTGCCAGAAGGTCCCAGTAGAGGACAGGCAGCGTCAAAATCTACCATTTCTAAATGGTTTCGACAAAAGATTATTCAAGCTTAGGGTTTGAAACAGAAAATTCCTCCTTTTTAGATCAAGGCACACTCCACAAGGGCTATTAGTGCTTCTTGGGCAGTGCATCACCGGGCCTCTATGGCTCAAATCTGCAAGGCCGCAACCTGGTCTTCAGTCCATACATTCACCAAATTTTATCAGGTGGATGTGGGAAGGCATGAGAATATCGCCTTTGGGCGTAGTGTGCTGCAGGCAGCAGTACGAGGTCCTCAGGTCTGATTACACCCTACGTTGTGTGGTCCCCTCCCCTCAGATAGCATTGCTCTGGGACGTCCCATCAGTAATTACTGAGGCTCTGTGTCCCGTGATGTACGAGAAAGAAAATAGGATTTTTATAACAGCTTACCTGTAAAATCCTTTTCTTTTGATGTACATCACGGGACACAGAGGTCCCGCCCCTCTTCTAATACACTTATATTGCTTTGCTACAAAACTGAGGTATCCCTGTGAGGGGAGGGAATATATAGGGGGTTGAACTTTCTGTTTAGGGTGTGCCAGTGTCCAATCACCTAGTGATACCCTATATAACCCATCAGAAATTACTGAGGCTCTTTGTCCCGTGATGTACATCAAAAGAAAAGGATTTTACAGGTAAGCTGTTATAAAAATCCTATTTTTCTGGCAGTGCCCCTCCCGAGACTAGACTCTGGATCTGCCCCTGGGTGAGGATGAGGAATGTAAGTTTACTGTTAAGCCTCCTGGGCCCCGTGAGTCCAGCCGTGTCCCAACAAACGCAACCGCATACAGCAGCCACTGTGCCATCAAACGCAGCCACTGTACCCATAAATTGCCACCACCGTGCCCATCAAACGCTGCCACTGTGCCATCAAGCGCAGCCACTGTGCCATCAAGCGCAGCCACTGTGCCCATCAAGCGCCGGGGCCAGACACCTGAATAGGGGGCGGCAGCGACGACAATAGATATGCATGAATCTATCTATTGGAGATTGACGGGTGCAGCAGAGAGGGGGCAGCTCTCCAGCGCCCTCTATGGACGCCCCGCCACTGAGGTCAGCAATGTGTGTCCTTCAGAGGCTGCATACAATATACTGCATACTTTGTTGTTCGAAATTAATATAAGCTGTTGCCTGGGTACTGTGCCACATGGGTGTGGTAATCTGTTGTTCAATGGCATTAGTTATTTTTTTTTTTGTGGGGGGGGGGCTGTTTGCAGGAGGGGCCCCATACAACATTTTGCTATGGGGCCCTGTGATTTCTAGTTACGCCCCTGCTGCAAGATTTTACCAATCAATTTGGAAGTGAGATATGGACTTTATCTGATATCAAAGAGCCACCTAAGAGGAGGTTCCTGCAACTTAGAGATAAATATAACAGCTCAATACACATCCACACATGATGCTATTGTTAACCAGATCCACTATGTCACTGTGCTCCACGTATCTGAAGTCATAATAGGTTAAAATGTGCCTTCATTAAATTAGCTCTTTAAAACCCTCTTCTGATACAGAAAATAACAGTAAACAATAGAGGCACACAGCTCGGAGTAAGGTCAGGCTGCCATTCTCTTTTTATCCAGCTTTTAGATTGCAATAGCTGTGAGTTTGATTTGTTTGTTATTAGGAAACACTTCAGCCACCTTTACATTGTAGTTGAACATACATATAAGAAAGACTTACCCATATCAATTTCCACATTAAAGAAAAACTTTGCAAGCCAGCCAATAATTTGAAAAATACACTCTATTACCAAAAGTATTAGGACACCTTTACACAAATATGAACTTTAATGGCATCCCAGTCTTAGTCCGTAGGGTTCAATATTGCGTTGGCCCACCCTTTGCAGCTATAACAGCTTCATCTCTTCTGGGAAGGATGTCCACAAGGTTTAGAAGTGTGTCTATGGGAATGTTTGACCATTCTTCCAGAAGCACATTTGTGAGGTCAGGCATTGATGTAGGACAAGAAGGCCTGGCTCGCAGTCTCCGCTCTAATTCATCCCAAAGGTGTTCTTCTGGGTTGAGGTCAGGACTCTGTGCAGGCCAGTCAAGTTCCTCCACCCCAAATGCGTTCATTCATGTCTTTATGGACCTTGCTTTGTGCACTGGTGCGCAGTCATGTTGGAACAAATAGGGACCAACCCCAAACTGATCTCACAAAGTTGGGAGCATGAAATTGTCCAAAATGTCTTGCATGCTGATGCCTTAAGAGTTCCCTAGAACTAAGGGGCCAAGCCCAACCCCTGAAAAAACAATCCCACACCATAATCCCCTCTCGACCAAATGATTTGGACCAGTGCACAAAGGTCCTCAAAGACATGAATTAGTGAGTTTGGGGTGGAGGAACTTGACTGGCCTGCACAGTTCTGATCTCAACCTGATAGAGTACCTTTGGGATGAATTAGTGTGGAGACTGAGAGCCAGGCCTTCTCGTCCAACATCAGTGCCTGGCATCACAAATGTGTTTTTGGAAGAATGGTCAAACATTCCCATAGACACACTCCTAAACATTGTGGACAGCCTTCCCAGAAGAGTTGAAGCTGTTATAGCTGCAAAGGGTGGGCCAACTCAATACTGGGATGCCATTAAAGTTCATGTACGTGTAAAGGCAGGTGTCCCAATAGTTTTGACAATATAGTGTATATTTCTTCCTTGTTATTTCTTTATGTAATCTTTAAAGCTAAATCTCAGGCAGCTGTAAAAGACACACACAAAATAATACAGCTATGCATTGATTTATAAATCACTCATCACTCAATCACCCTGTACACCAGAGATTAGACTGGGAAAGGAAATGACAGGACTGGTAGCCATTCAGGTCTTAATGAAAATTTACTGGCAAAGAACATGTAGATGGGGGGGGGGAGGCTGCGAATGCAGAGGGAGCAGAAGGATTACCTTTATCGGTCTCCAGCTGCTCATTCGGCTGTCCAATTATCAGGCTGGGAATGATACTGTTGTATTTCTTTAACTATAACAGAAGAAGTGGTGTCATTCACTTACCTGTGTTGTGTGACAGGAAGATGTAAATCTCAGGAATGGATGGGCATTGGGCAGAAATATTAATTGTTTGGCAGCTAAAATGATATCCATATATGTGTTTTATCTGTGTATATAGCTGTTTTCCTGGAGTTCATTTTTCTTTAAACTAATGAATATGATGTAGCGGTTACTCTGTATGTTAAAGATTTAATTTAAACACCATATGGGAAACAGTTTAAAAATAAAGATGCACCGAAAATGCAAATTTGCAGAATTTCACGCGCTAATATTTACCTTGGATCAACTTATATTTTAGTTACAGTTTCAAATGAACATTAAAACATATGGGCTGTATTTACATGCCCAAAAATGTGTTGTCACAATATATTTGCATAAATGCATATGTATGGATTGTGGACAGCCATATGGGGAACACATAAAAAACATATATACATTTATATAAATTATAGAAAAGTATAGAGTGAGGAATGCAACTGGCAGAATGTGAAAAACAATTGGGAATCCAATGTTATTTGTATGTCTGCTCTAGGCTGGATAATGGAAATTTCCATTTCCAGCTTGCTGTTGTATGCTAGTCACACACTTCATTCTATTTTTCTCAACTAATCCACAGACTCCATTCTCTTGTGGAATCTTATGGACAGATCATATCATTATATGAGTTCCCAGCTCCACCTACTGCACCTGTCACATACCGTGCCAGGCTGGCCGGCCCTGTTGATTTGTTCATTTATTTAACATACAGTAAAATACAATAGGACCTGATGTCAAGCACCTATCAAAAAATGAAATACTTGTAGCTTAACCCTGTAAAAGAGGCGCCAGTGGTAATGAAAAAGCACTGACCTTTTAAGGGCTGTCTAGTGTGGAAAATAACAGTACATTTACTACAGAATTGTATTTTATTTATTTATTTTTTAAGCCTAAATTCAGGTTTTCTTTTACTTTAAATAGTTTGTTTGGGCCAAAGTGGCCCAAAAAGCTATTTCCATGTGTAGCCAGGTGCTTGGCTAAGAATGGAGGGTGAGAAAACACTGGCTGCAACTGCTCTCTCTGCCTGATGTCTTGTGGTGCTGAACTGGTTAAAAGCTATATCAGCAGGTGGAGGGAGCTACTGAGCAGGAAGAGTTCAATAGACTGAGTCATGCAGCACTGCATTGTGAGGACTGTTGTCCAGGGGAGACAGACCCTACTGTAATCAAGAGCTTTTGAACTGCATTTACCAGAGTGGGATTGCCATGAGAAGGGGAAAGTGCTGCATTTTCTCAGGACACAGCTTGCTCTTGCCATGAGGGAGCCCGGAGAGTGCACATCGCTGTGCAATGTGCACAACCACTGCTGCATAACGGTAGCTTGAGGGGGATCCAGAGTGCTGAATCCAGGTGTGGTGACAACCAGAGTCACCTAGGTGCAGAGCAGAGAGTGGACTAATCACTGTGTGTGACTGGATGGTGAGCTGCAATATCGCTGGGACTGGTGAACTGTTGCTGTGGGGATATACTGCCTGCAGCTAGAGAGACTGAGCCCTTTGGGAACTGGCCATACAGCCATCTAATAGCCTTAAAGTCTGAGACACAGTGAAGCCGGAGACACCGTGAGTAACACTACCTGTGATTATAGTTGCCATTAAAAGCCCCCACTACACTTTCAGATCAGCAGATGACCTTGATCAAGAGCCATAGGCACACCCTAATCGCCTTGTGTGGTGCATATTCCCCCCTGTTTAGACCACTGATATTTCATCCCAAAAAAAAAAGTTACAAAATAAAATAATTTTAAAAAAAAATCTAATAAAACTACTGACACTGTCCACTGCCCTACTGACACCATCAGTACATATACACATGCATATGTATTTGAGCTTTGGGGTGCACACCCTAATGCAAGAGGCTGCGCACACCTATGTCAAGAGCACCTAAGTTGGCTGATCAGAACTCCCACCCAGCACTGCCACTCATCGCATTCCCCCCACCAAGGAGTAAGAGAAGGAATAAAAACAGACAATACATGGAAGGGAGAGGAAAAGAGGGGGAAGAACAAAGAAAAAGGGAGAAAAAAACAAGAAATTAGCATAGAGAGAGAGAGAGAGATAAAAGGGAAAGAAAGAAGAACAAAGAGAAAGAGTGATACATCCTACAATGTACCATAAGGGGTTTTAATACTGTACGAGTGGAAGGGACTTAGGGAGCGCTAAATGTCCGTGGGTTAGGGGTGCAAATTACTTGTCTTGGGAACTTTTATCAAGGACCACTGATATAAAGGGTATAAACAACAACACCCACTAATCACATACCCAGCAGCAAGGTTGAAGTGCAATGAAAATGTGGGGGGGGGGCAGAGGGAGGACAAGGGTTGGCAAGGGGGGAAAGCAGGAGACAGAGGTCATATTACCCAATACTTCACTCCGTCCAGTGCACCCCATCTCAACAGCTACATGGTGTTAATTGACAGCTTAAAGGGGTTGTAAAGGTAAACATTTTTTCACCTTAATGCATTCTATGCATTAAGGTGAAAAAACTTTTGACAGTACCGCCGCCCCCAGGCCCCCCGTTTTACTTACCTGACGCCTTGAATCTTCGCTGCTCGTCCTCGTCATCTTCATTGCAGCTCAGCCTGGTCGCTGATTGGCTGAAGTGGATGGATTGAAAGCAGCGCAGCCATTGGCTCGCGCTGCTGTCAATCACATCCGATGACGCGGCGCGCCGGGGGGGCGGGGCCGAGTGATACAGCGAGCGGCTATAGCCGCCGGCTGTATCACGGGAGCACGCCCGCAAGCACTCACCACCGTGCGAGGGAGCTCGCATTAAGGTGGTAAATGCTTGCGGGGAGGAGCTGAAACAGCCGCCGAGGGACCCCAGAAGACCAGGTTCGGGGCCACTCTGTGCAGAACGAGCTGCACAGTGAAGGTAAGTATAACATGTTTGTTATTTAAAAAAAAAAAAAAAAATTAACTTTACAACCCCTTTAACTAGAAGTCCAGGGGGACCAAACTTTGTGTTACTTCCAAGGGTAACACGTCACATGTTACGACGCGTTGCCGTACAGCCACGCCCCCGACATGTTTCGTCATTCTGACTTCTTCACAGAATTCTGTGAAGAAGTCGGAATGACGAAACATGACAAAAAATGTGGGGGGCGTGGCTGTACGGCAACCTATCGTAACGTGTGACGCTCTGCTGTGTTCGGCTGTGACTGCCCTGTGTTGCCGAGGATCCAACGAGGGGAGGGTGAGGTTTAAAAACTGCATCAGGGTCCGCCACAACTTTGTTACATGAAGTTCACCTTGTGATGCTTTTTAATGCTTGGAAGGATGTGAGTACAATGGTTGGAGATTCTGTGTGTTTATTTTAATAAATGGTTTTTACGTTATCACGCTATTGGAGGCATCTTTTTCATTTTATGTGGATACATCTCCTTATGCTGAGCACTGCTGGAAATTGTAGAGTTTAACTTACATTGATTAACCCTAGTGGGTTTCTAACAGCTTACATTTCGAGCATGAGAGTGCAAGGCAAATCTTTGTGGTGAGTGCGGTTTCAAAGGAGTGGATCACAGTTTAAGTATAAGTTTAAATTATATAGAAAGATTATTCACTTAACGTGTAATGGAAATTTGTAAGTTCTGTATATAATTTTATTGTATTTTGTATGTATTGTACACTGCCCTCACTGTGCACACAGCACTAATAATGTTTTCAGTAAATGTTTACATTCTTTCGAGTCCTGATTAGAATAAGCCTGCCTATGTAACGCCCCTTTGTACGATAAACCTACAATTGTAATATTAATGTGATACCTACATAATCATGTGCATAAAAACCTTCAATTGCGTCATAATAAAGCAGAACGGTTATTTGGAAAGATGCGGAGCGTATCTTTTGTGTCTGTTCCCTACTGCAGTAGTTATTATTAATTTGGAACCACTAATCAATATGGGGATAGGAGTTGCCTATCATCAATTTAACCGAGTCAGCATGGCGAGCTTTGCCTTAGGAGGGGATTCCAGGTGACCCTGAGTATCCGAAACGAGGAGCTTGAGACGATCCGGGAATTTCTGATAATCAGCCGGCTGAGGTAAGCCTTTTGCTTACATTTGAGTTATCAGACTTCCTTGATCGGTAAGGCATTTTTGGGACAAAGGGTACCTATTTTACTCCCCTTAATCGAACTGTATTGATTGGTGGTTATATGTTATGTTGTCCCTGTCTATTGTCCATTGGAGTGTTATAGATAAGAAAGGGAAGAATAGTGCTGTTCACAGGTATATGTAGTACATCTGCTAGATAAAGTAGTTCAGAGGCAAGAGGGTATAGGCACAAGTAGAGAAGAGAGAAGACTGGCCAGTCATTATGGGCATTGAATTAAGTAAGGGAATGAAGGGTAAGAGACCCTCAAAAATGCCCAGCGCAAGAGGAGCGCTATATATGAACCAAAGGTGCGGTTCCGCCTATACTGAGCCCCTAGATTAATGGTTAGAGTGGACAGGGATCCACAATGGGTAACTGGGTTACCAAAGGCCATAGGGACTAAGAATCATGCAGAGTAAACAGCTAGAGAAACAGTTATCTATGTGAGCAGGATGGATCAAGGGTGACATTAACACTAGACAGAAAGGGACATTTTCATGTTAAGTTGTGGGATGAATTTGGGGTCAGGCACTATAACTATTAGAGTCAGAAACAGAGAAATGAGAGGTAAAACAGAATACTTTATATGTTGTCAGAGAGGGAAGATGGGATGAGTACTCTGGCTGCCCGTCTGATCATAGAAGCTAGATATAAAAGATATCTGAACAAAATAAGGAATGCAGAATTTATGCAGGGAAATACTAAAGAGCTAAAAGAAAGTGAGAGAATTATATGCATGTGTTGTGTACAAATGGGGAAATGTAAGCGATTTTAGAGAGATATTGGTGTATGTGTGTGCGAATGCTGGGACCTTTAGTTCTATCACTTGTGTGTGTCATGTACGCAGATGTGACCCCCTCCTTTGCGCTCTCATGAAAGAAATGTGGCTGAGATGAGAGGTCAGTGATAAGCTGGAAGGACACCATACCAATTCCAGTTTTTTAGACAAAACATGTGCCGGGTTAACGAATCTAATGGTAAACAATGTGATCACAATTATTTTGAATCTGTTTTCCAAACATGGTAAAATGAAGGTTACATTTAACCGTGTATTACACAAATTGAATATCCTTTGATAGTGGAAACACTGCATTTTAAAAAGGGAAATTAAGTAAAATTAAGTAATAATGAGTATTAATTTCTAATATGAGTTTAACAATTTTATTAATAATATAGATATATTGAAACTGGTTTAGACAACCTTTGGTTGGAAATGAAATTCAGGTTAATGGGGAAATTTGTAATGAATGAGATTAGTTTAGATTAAGATAACAATTTTGTAATTTTACATTTATACAATAAGCCCTTATTGAGAGAAAAAAAAGATTAAGATGAGGTTGTTATTTTGAATAAAGCTGCCATAATATTTAACAAAGCCAAGATGGATGGAATACATAAGAAGTTCTTCTACAAAAATGAAATTTTAAGGTTTTTGATAATAACTTGATGTGCGGTCCATGATGTGAGAGTAATAATAAATAAAATGTAAATATAACAGACCCATCACATCAAATCCACACACCCTGTTAGGATAGATGCCAACTGCAGCCAGTTGTTTTATAGTTTTTGATGCTTTCTGGTCCATCATACAGATCCTTTTGTTTTATTTATTTTTATTTTTGAAATCCAAAGCAGAATGTGTGGATTGTGAAATGATGTGCCCCTTTTCCTTGTAAATGCCGTGGTATAAGCAGAAGAATATTTTGGATTTTTGGGCATCTCTGCATGACCGCAGGGTATTGTTATCATTTATTATAATATTGCCAGGAAGAAGTTGTCTTTTGAAACATGAAACTGGAGTTCTTACACAAATAGCATGATAGAAAACAAGCCATTGTAATATAATTATGCAAGCTGGACCCAGTAATGAAGGGTTCACCCCGATATATCAGAGCTGTAGCTTTTATGCAAAGGTGCTATTAGACAAAGTTAGATATTGTTTTGGTCAAAAATTTAATTTTTAATGGTCCGACATTCTGTGCAGCAAATATACAGATAACTAAATGTTTGTCAAATGAAGGGTTTAAAATATGAGTTTGTTTATGTACAAATATAACAATGAAAAATGTGTACATTTGAATCCAGCCACTTTATTGCCTCTATTGGAGGAGGCTGGAGACAAAGGAAGACACGTGTGTTAAATTGATGTGGGAATCAGCTGCTGTGAGCCCAGTGCAGGACACACTCCCTGAAGACCCAGATATTACATTTTTTGTAGATTTGAGTATGCAGTTCATCACCCAGAAGGATACTCTGTATTCAAAGTCATTGGATCCTTTTTCCCCAGCTCAAGAAGCAGAGCTCCATGTTTTAGCAAAGCCTGTGAGCTATAAAAAGAATGTATATTTATATAGATAGTCGAGATATAGAGAGCTTTTGGTTCCATTTAAAGGGCCAGAAGTTTGTTTTTACTTTGGCAGGTAAACCAACCAAGCATGCCAAGTTAATTTGATCGGCTGTTTTCAGCCTTCCAGGTTCTTACTGAGGTAGCCATATTAACTTTCACACATGGAAGCAGACCAGGTGACTAAGGATGCTGCATTTACAGCCCCGGACACTTGATGGGTCTGTGCAACTCACAGATTCCACCCTAGTTCTGGCCCAGTATAGCTGGGATTAATAATTCAACTTTAAGGACCCCAGAACGAGAAGAACAAGTGGTCCACAGGGGGCAACTTCTTATGAAATAGGACTTTGGAAAAGGTGAACATTTATCTCTGTCAGCCATTCTTTTCCCTCCAGCTTGACACATGGACCGTGTCATCAGTCACAAGAAGTTATGGCTGCCTTAGTAAATGAGCATGGGATAGAGCCAGGGTTCTCCACAGTTGTTTTTATAACATACCACTTCTTGTTTTACCTGTTACCAAAGGTGTTACCAAAAGCTGAACATCCCTTCCAGAGATCACAAAAAAGATATATCCAGATGCCCAAGTCAGGATCTTACGAGTATGCATTTTGTCTGTATGGACATGTTTTTTGGATGTCCAGTGGCAAATGCTACTGCAAAGGCCACAGTAAAAAGTGTTATCAGAAGTAGTTTGTAAGTACAGAGTGCCAGAAAGTACAGAGAGTAACAGAGGAAATTATTTTTTATAGGAGAGTCCTTACTAGAAGTTTTGAGGTTTTATTTTTACACCCCCACTGTCTACAATGTAGCGGACAAAGTAGAGTAAGAAACTAGAAAACTTTTGCCTGAATGTTTTCCTATATTTTATCAAGCCCCTAAGGGGGATGTTGGACTCTCTCCCTATGGGATTTTGTTTGGGAGTGTGTTTCTTGCTTATATTTTGTCTCAGCAGCTGAAGTCCTTCATTCGGATCTCACAGAGAAAGTTGCTGATCTTTTAAGGTTTTTTGACAAACTGATTTATGTGTTTTCTCCCCAATTCCAGATCCTAAAAGTTTGGAAGGATCTAAAACTAAAGCCAGGTGACTTGTGGATTGTTAAGAGACATTTATATATATAAGGAAAAGTTTGGAGACTCAATACAGCGTCTATTTCATGTACAGTTTTTGCAAAATGTGAAGAAAAAGTCACCTGGATCCACACCAGACACTGCAAAAATGACTAAATTAAAGAAATCTCTGAGTTTGATTTGTTTCCCTCTTGTGATCACAGTCTAGGGTACTTTTTGATTAAATTACTTTAGTTGTACGGGATATATATATTTGAAAAGTAGTTTAGCCATGTTGAAGTCATATTTTGTCTTTTGTACGTCTTCCATTATATGTAGAATTGTCTGTGTTTACATGTGCTGATAAGTCAGCATGCTCACAATTAAGCTAGAAGGCCATTCTGGCCACAGGAGTGTACAGCCAGTACTCTGTAAATATGTCTTATCAATCATTTGTTTTCCACAATGAAAAGTCATTTGGTAATGAAAAAGTTGCTCAGCTATTATTTTCTCCACAATGGAGTTTTTTGCCTCTTTGGCCAGGACTACCTCTACCTAAGCGTGTGGAGGTTCCAGGTTAAAGGTGATAGCAGGTATGGTTAGTGATCAAAATATTGATCAAAAGAGGGGAGACTGTAATGGAAATTTGTAAGTTCTGTATATAATTTTATTGTATTTTGTATGTATTGTACACTGCCCTCACTGTGCACACAGCACTAATAATGTTTTCAGTAAATGTTTACATTCTTTCGAGTCCTGATTAGAATAAGCCTGCCTATGTAACGCCCCCTTGTTACGATAAACCTACAATTGTAATATTAATGTGATACCTACATAATCATGTGCATAAAAACCTTCAATTGCGTCATAATAAAGCAGAACAGTTATTTGGAAAGATGCGGAGCGTATCTTTTGTGTCTGTTCCCTACTGCAGTAGTTATTATTAATTTGGAACCACTAATCAATATGAGGTAGGGATGAGCTTCGTGTTCGAGTCGAACCCATGTTCGACTCGAACATCGGCTGTTCGATCGTTCGTCGAATTGCGAACGATATGGGCCGTTCGCGCCAAATTCGTGTGGCGCGTCACGGCCCATAATTCACTGCGGCATCGCAGTGCATTGCTTGCTGATGATTGGCCAAGCATGCACTATGACCCGCATGCTTGGCCAATCACAGCGCCGCCTTAACAGAGAGCCATAATTGGCCAAAGCCAAGGAGGCTTTGGCCAATTATGGCTCAGGGGATTTAGTACACGCCCCACACTATATAAGGCCGCCTGCACGGCGGCCCTGTGCAGTGTGTTCCGGTGTGCTTAGAGAGAGAGAGAGACAGTGTCATTTCATTTGAGTTAGCTAGATTAGGCAGGACAGTCAGTCAGTTAGCTGCACTTAAAGTGTATTGTGTATATATATGCATCCCAGGTGTTGCATATATATATATATATATATATACACACTGTATTCAGTTTAGCTAGATCCGTTCCTGTTATCTTCTAGACTATTTACATTTAGTGCAGTGCGTCCTGCTCACAGTGTTCAGCTAGATCCGTTCCTGTTATATTCCTACTGACAGGCAGGCTTGTCTTGTTACAGTATTTTGAAGAAAATTACTGGTGTTCTTTTGATCCTATTAGTGCCACAGTCAGGCAGCTAGACTATTTACATTTAGTGCAGTGCGTCCTGCTCACAGTGTTCAGCTAGATCCGTTCCTGTTATCTTCTTACTGACAGGCAGGCTTGTCTTGTTACAGTATTTTAAAGAAAATTACTGGTGTTCTTTTGATCCTATTAGTACCACAGTCAGGCAGCTAGACTATTTACAGTTAGTGCAGTGCGTCCTGCCCACAGTGTTCTGCTAAACCTACAAGTAAGTGGGGTGCGTCCTGCTCACAGTGTTCAGCTAAACCTACAAGTTAGTGGGGTGCGTCCACCTCACAGTGTTCAGCTAAACCTACAAGCTAGTGGGGTGCGTCCTGCTCACAGTGTTCAGCTAGATCCATTTCTGTTATCTTCTTACTGACAGGCAGGCTTGTCTTGTTACAGTAAATACAGCTACCTGAAGAAAATTGCTGGTGTTCTTTTGATCCTATTAGTACCACAGTCAGGCAGCTAGACTATTTACAGTTAGTGCAGTGCGTCCTGCTCCCAGTGTTCTGCTAAACCTACAAGTTAGTGGGGTGCGTGCTGCTCACAGTGTTCAGCAAAACCTACAAGTTAGTGGGGTGCGTCCACCTCACAGTGTTCAGCTAAACCTACAAGCTAGTGGGGTGCGTCCTGCTCACAGTGTTCAGCTAGATCCGTTCCTGTTATCTTCTTACTGACAGGCAGGCTTGTCTTGTTACAGTATTTTAAAGAAAATTGCTGGTGTTCTTTTGATCCTATTAGTACCACAGTCAGGCAGCTAGACTATTTACAGTTAGTGCAGTGCGTCCTGCTCACAGTGTTCTGCTAAACCTACAAGTTAGTGGGGTGCGTCCTGCTCACAGTGTTCAGCTAAACCTACAAGTTAGTGGGGTGCGTCCACCTCACAGTGTTCAGCTAAACCTACAAGCTAGTGGGGTGCGTCCTGCTCACAGTGTTCAGCTAGATCCGTTCCTGTTATCTTCTTACTGACAGGCAGGCTTGTCTTGTTACAGTATTTTAAAGAAAAATTGCTGGTGTTCTTTTGATCCTATTAGTACCACAGTCAGGCAGCTAGACTATTTACAGTTAGTGCAGTGCGTCCTGCTCACAGTGTTCTGCTAAACCTACAAGTTAGTGGGGTGCGTCCTGCTCACAGTGTTCAGCTAAACCTACAAGTTAGTGGGGTGCGTCCACCTCACAGTGTTCAGCTAAACCTACAAGCTAGTGGGGTGCGTCCTGCTCACAGTGTTCAGCTAGATCCGTTCCTGTTATCTTCTTACTGACAGGCAGGCTTGTCTTGTTACAGTATTTTAAAGAAAATTACTGATGTTCTTTTGATCCTATTAGTACCACAGTCAGGCAGCTAGACTATTTACAGTTAGTGCAGTGCGTCCTGCTCACAGTGTTCTGCTAAACCTACAAGTTAGTGGAGTGCGTCCTGCTCACAGTGTTCAGCTAAACCTACAAGTTAGTGGGGTGCGTCCACCTCACAGTGTTCAGCTAAACCTACAAGCTAGTGGGGTGCGTCCTGCTCACAGTGTTCAGCTAGATCCGTTTCTGTTATCTTCTTACTGACAGGCAGGCTTGTCTTGTTACAGTAAATACAGCTACCTGAAGAAAATTGCTGGTGTTCTTTTGATCCTATTAGTACCACAGTCAGGCAGCTAGACTATTTACAGTTAGTGCAGTGCGTCCTGCTCACAGTGTTCTGCTAAACCTACAAGTTAGTGGGGTGCGTCCTGCTCACATTGTTCAGCTAAACCTACAAGTTAGTGGGGTGCGTCCACCTCACAGTGTTCAGCTAAACCTACAAGCTAGTGGGGTGCGTCCTGCTCACAGTG
Organism: Aquarana catesbeiana; assembly: GCF_042186555.1. Classification (NCBI taxonomy): domain Eukaryota; kingdom Metazoa; phylum Chordata; class Amphibia; order Anura; family Ranidae; genus Aquarana; species Aquarana catesbeiana. The sequence continues at coordinate 636,074,169 of NC_133327.1, forward strand.
TTCAGCTAGATCCGTTCCTGTTATCTTCTTACTGACAGGCAGGCTTGTCTTGTTACAGTATTTTAAAGAAAATTACTGATGTTCTTTTGATCCTATTAGTACCACAGTCAGGCAGCTAGACTATTTACAGTTAGTGCAGTGCGTCCTGCTCACAGTGTTCTGCTAAACCTACAAGTTAGTGGGGTGCGTCCTGCTCACAGTGTTCAGCTAAACCTACAAGTTAGTGGGGTGCGTCCACCTCACAGTGTTCAGCTAAACCTACAAGCTAGTGGGGTGCGTCCTGCTCACAGTGTTCAGCTAGATCCGTTTCTGTTATCTTCTTACTGACAGGCAGGCTTGTCTTGTTACAGTAAATACAGCTACCTGAAGAAAATTGCTGGTGTTCTTTTGATCCTATTAGTACCACAGTCAGGCAGCTAGACTATTTACAGTTAGTGCAGTGCGTCCTGCTCACAGTGTTCTGCTAAACCTACAAGTTAGTGGGGTGCGTCCTGCTCACATTGTTCAGCTAAACCTACAAGTTAGTGGGGTGCGTCCACCTCACAGTGTTCAGCTAAACCTACAAGCTAGTGGGGTGCGTCCTGCTCACAGTGTTCAGCTAGATCCGTTCCTGTTATCTTCTTACTGACAGGCAGGCTTGTCTTGTTACAGTATTTTAAAGAAAATTGCTGGTGTTCTTTTGATCCTATTAGTACCACAGTCAGGCAGCTAGACTATTTACAGTTAGTGCAGTGCGTCTTGCTCACAGTGTTCTGCTAAACCTACAAGTTAGTGGGGTGCGTCCACCTCACAGTGTTCAGCTAAAGCTACCTGTAGAAGGTTGGTGGTGTTCTCATACTACAGGCAGGCAGTTGATTTTGCTAGCTGCAGTATCAGTACATATATATATATATATATATATATATATATATATCCCAGCTTAGTGCAGCTACAGGCCATTAGTATGTCTGGAAGGCCAAGAAGGAGAGGCAGACAGTCACAAGCCAATAAGAGAGGGCAAGCAGGCTCTGTGTCTAGTGCTGGTCGTGGAGACGGTGCATCCTCATCAGCACGTGGCCATGGGACACGCTTGGCCTTTTTTTCGGCAGCTGGCCATGTTGAGCCGCAACATGCGGAAGACTTGGTCGAGTGGATGACCAAGCCGTCCTCATCCTCCTCATCCTCTCTCACCCATGCCCAGGGTACTTTGTCTGGCAAAGCAGCAGCCTCTTCCCTCGGCTCAATGTCATCAGTGACTCCTTCCCTAGCCCCACCATGTCCTCCTGAGGAGTCCCTCGAACTGTTTGACCACAGTGTTGGGTACATGCTCCAGGAGGATGCCCAGCGTTTGGAAGGCTCTGATGATGATACTGAGCTCGATGAAGGCAGTAACACGAGCACGGACAGAGGGGGTGCCCAAGAAGGACAGCAATCTGGCAGTCATGCTCCCCCTGCTGCAGCATACTGCCAGGTTTGCTCCAGTGATGAGGAGGGAGGGGATGATGAGGTCACTGACTCAACGTGGGTGCCTGATAGGAGAGAGGAGGAGGAGGAGGAGGAGGAGGAGGCGGCACATCACCAACGAGGCAGGATGCCCTCCAGGGGCCAGCCTAAGGGCAGCACATTGACTGCATCACACCCCAAAGCTCCACATGTGCAGGGCGCTGCAGTCTCTGCGCGTTATTCAAAAAGTTCTTTGGTGTGGGCCTTTTTTGAGACGAGTGCATCAGATCGCACCGCTGCTATTTGCAACATATGTCTCAAGCGTATCTCGCGTGGCCAAAACATCTCCCGCTTGGGTACCACATGCTTGACCAGACATATGTTGATCTGCCATGCAGTTCGTTGGCAAGCGTATCTAAAAGACCCACACCAAAGAACAAAGAGGACCTCTGCTTGCTCCTCATCAGCTGAGATTTCCAACCCCACTAGACCTTCAGTCCTCTCTGAGACCTGCACTGAGAGGAATGAAGGTGTAGAATTAGGTGTGTCACAGCCACGTACTTGTGGGCAATCTGATTTTGGTACACCGACGTCAGATTGTACCAGGCAAATTTCCCTGCTCCAGCTGCTGCACCGCCGAAAGAAGTTTGCTCCCAGCCATCCACATGCCCAGCGGTTGAATGCTAGCTTGGCAAAATTGCTAGCACTTCAACTGCTGCCTTTTCAGTTGGTGGACTCTGCCCCCTTCCGTGAGTTTGTGGAATGTGCAGTTCCTCAGTGGCAGGTACCCAAACGCCACTTTTTCTCACGGAAGGCGATTCCGGCTCTCTACCAGCATGTGGAAGGCAATGTCCATGCCTCGCTGGACAGGACGGTCAGCGGTAAGGTGCATATTACCGCTGACTCATGGTCCAGCAGGCATGGACAGTGACGTTACCTAAGTTTCACGGCGCATTGGGTGACTCTGCTGGCAGCTGGGAAGGATGCAGGACAAGGTGCAGTAGTGTTGGAGGTTGTTCCGCCACCATGCCTCCAAAATGCTAATGATTGTGACACACCTCTCTCCTCCACCCCCTCCTCTTCTTCTTCCTCCATGGCCTCTTCCTCGGAACCAGCGGTGCTCCGTAGTCGTTCAAGGGGCTACGCAAGTACGCAGGCCAAAAGATGCCATGCGGTGCTTGAGCTGGTGTGCTTAGGGGACAGGAGCCACACTGGGGCAGAGGTTCTGTCAGCTCTGCAGGGGCAGGTTCAGAGGTGGTTGACGCCACGCCAACTTAAGGCAGGAATGGTGGTTTGCGACAATGGCACCAACCTCCTCTCTGCCCTCCGACAGGGACAAATGACCCATGTGCCCTGTTTGGCTCACGTCCTTAACTTGGTGGTGCAGCGGTTCTTGGGCAGGTACCCGGGCTTACAGGATGTCCTGAGGCAGGCCAGGAAAGTCTGTGTGCATTTCCGCCGGTCATATAATGCCAGTGCTCGGCTGACGGACCTCCAAAAGGAGTTTAACCTGCCCAAGAACCGCCTAATCTGTGACATGCCCACCAGGTGGAACTCAACGTTGGCCATGCTGCAGCGGTTGCACACGCAGCAGAGGGCCATCAATGAGTACCTGTGCGACTATGGCACCAGGACAGGGTCAGGGGAGCTTGGTTTTTTTTCCCCACGCCAGTGGGCCATGATCAGGGATGCATGCACTGTCCTGTCACCATTTGAGGAGGCCACGAGGATGGTGAGCAGTGACAGTGCATGCATCAGTGACACTGTCCCCCTTGTCCACCTGTTGGAGCACACGCTGCGTGGAATAATGGACAGGGCACTTGAGGCAGAACAGAGGCAGGAAGAGGAGGACTTCCTTAGCTCTCAAGGCCCCCTTTATCCAGACAGTGTTCCTGCGTGCCCGCCGATCACACAGGAAGAGGACGAGGAGGAAGAGGAGGAGGAGGAGGAAGATTGTGTCAGTATGGAGGTGGAGCCTGGCACTCAGCATCAGCAGCAGTCTTTAAGGGATCAGTCCCAAGAAACACATGGACTTGTACGTGGCTGGGAGGAGGTGGCTGCGGACCATGTCGTCCTTAGTGACCCAGAGGACTCCGGACCGAATGCCTCAGCAAACCTACGCTGCATGGCCTCCCTGATCCTGCAAAGCCTGCGTAAGGATCCTCGTATTCGTGGTATCAAGGAGAAGGACCAATACTGGCTGGCAACCCTCCTTGATCCACGTTACAAGGGTAAGGTTGCGGACCTTATCTTGCCATCGCAGAGGGAGCAGAGGAAGAAACATCTTCGGGAGGCCTTGCAGAAAGGTCTGTGCAACGCGTTCCCAGAGACTGGGAGGTTACAAACTCCTGTTTCTGGACAACGTGTTGCTGAGGCTTCGGTCAGTCAAAGAAGGAGCGGTGGAGAAGGTGGCCGTCTGACCGATGCGTTCAGACAATTTTTTGGTCCGCAGCCCCAAGGTATGATCGGTTCCAGCAACCATCGCCAGCGTCTGTTTTACATGGTGCAGGAATACCTAGGGGCAAGATCAGACTTGGACACCTTTCCCACCGAAAATCCTCTGGGTTACTGGGTCTTGAGGATGGATCACTGGCCAGAGCTTGCACAGTATGCAATTGAGCTACTGGCCTGTCCTGCATCCAGCGTTCTTTCGGAACGCACATTCAGTGCTGCTGGAGGCGTGGTAACCGATCACAGGGTGCGTCTGTCCACTGACTCGGTCGATCGACTGACCTTCATAAAAATGAATGAGTCTTGGATCACCACCAGCTACCAAGCACCTGATGCTGATGTAACTGAATAATTTTTTTTGAAATCTCAGATCCCTTCAAAGACTGCCTATGCTGATGCTGAGTGACTATTCCTGAGTAATTATCCTCTTCCTCCTCAATCATCACGCTGATAGCTTGTAAGAGCATTTTTGGTTCTGGGCGCCACCACCAGTGCCTAAGGCACAATTTTTCAGCCCCTGTTTAACAGGGGCGTGTAATTACGATTTTTGATGTAATACTTTGCAGCAGGGCTCGTTCCTGCATTCCAACTAGAGTGTCTGTGAGGGGTTGCAGTGTTGTGGCACCAGCACCAGTGCCTAAGGCCCTATTTTTCAGCCCTTGTTTAACAGGGGCGTGTAATTACAATTTTTGATGCAATACTTTGCAGCAGGGCTCGTTCCTGCATTCCAACTAGAGTGTCTGTGAGGGGTTGCAGTGTTGTGGCACCAGCACCAGTGCCTAAGGCCTAATTTTTCAGCTCCTGTTCAACAGGGGCATGTAATTACAATTCTTGATCTAATATTTCACAGCAGAGCCCTGTGAGGGCTTACAGTGTTGTGGCCACAGCAACACCTAAGGCCCAAATTTCTGCTGAGTATATAGGGCAGGACCCTACTTTCAAACAACTAACTTACAAACGACTCCTACTTGCAAACGGAAGGAGACAACAGGAAGTGAGAATAAATCTACCCCTAGGAAGGGAAATTCTCTCCTGTAAGAGTTAATATGGGAAAAACATTTCTCCTTTCCACTGATGCTTTCCAATCCATTGGGACAAAAAGTGAGGTGAAATCTTCTGAAGAGGAGGAAAGACAGCAAAACAAATGTCACAGGGGTGATAACCCTTCCCTATGTTTTCCAAAAAGCTTAAAAAAGATTTTTTGGCTGGAGCTAAACACGTTAAAAATGTACCCGTTCAAAATTACAAAGAGATTCTACTTAACAACAAACCTACAGCCTGTATACTGCTGTTCAGAGTATATAGGGCCTGGTGGCCCCACACCTTTCCTTATTTTAATTTGGGTGCGGGGTTCCCCTTAATATCCATACAAGACCCAAAGGGCCTGGTAATGGACTGGGGGGTACCCATGCCGTTTGTCTCACTGATTTTCATCCATATTGCCAGGACCCGACATTACATTAAACCCGCAAGCAGTTTTAAATGAGATTTTTTCCTTTAAAAATGACATTTGGTGCAGGGACTGTTCTAAACACGGGAAACACGCGTCACTTTACAGGCATACTATAGCACCCCTCAGGTACGATATTTAAAGGAATATTTCACTTTTTTTTTTTTTACTTTAAGCATCATTAAAATCACTGCTCCCGAAAAAACGGCCGTTTTTAAAAGTTTTTTTTGCATTGATACATGTCCCCTGGGGTAGGACCCGGGTCCCCAAACCCTTTTTAGGACAATACCATGCAAATTAGCCTTTAAAATTAGCACTTTTGATTTCGAACGTTCGAGTCCCATAGACGTCAATGGGGTTCTAACGTTCGTGCAAACTTTCGGTCCGTTCGCAGGTTCTGGTGCGAACCGAACCGGGGGGTGTTCGGCTCATCCCTAATATGAGGATAGGAGTTGCCTATCATCAATTTAACCGAGTCAAACGTTATGTGAAACACAGTGCTTTGCATTGACTTTTTTGCATCATCGTCATTTTTTATATCATCATTCCACTTTTTATTTATTTTTTTATTTATGTTTTTACTTTCACTGTTGTAGTGTTAATACACTTGGATTCATTATTATGGACACTTAAAAGTTGTATAGTTCACTGTTATGAGACATTGATGTATTAGACTGGGTGTCACTGAATTGATGTGAACACAGCACCACTATTTTTCTCATGTAAAAATACTTTTTTTCATTTAATTTTATTTAAGTTGGCAGCTTTAGGAATTCACATTCATACACAGGAGCGCAGTGGTGGAACATAAAATCTAGCTGCACGGAACTTGGTGACCGTCATTTAAGTTTATAGCAAAAGAAAACCCGGACTTAGGCTTTAACCACTTGCCGCACACCCACCGTCAAATGACGGCTGGGTGGTGTGGCTCTTGTTCTGGCCGGGCGTCATATGACGTCCGTCCATTTAAACAGGGCATGCGCGCAGCCCTGTACTGTCGGTGGAGGCGTGTCACTGAGACACCGCTCGTCACCGACGGGGATGACCAGCCATTGGGCATGGCTGTTTACCACGTGATCAGCTGTGATGAAGTCACGGTAGATCACAGATGGTACCTCCTCACTTTACACGGCGCATGCACGGGATCGCGAGCGCGCTGTGCGTGCACAGCGGTGGCAGCGTGTTCCCGGGATCACTGCTCATCACCGACACTGGTAAATAGCCATTGGCCGGCGGCTGTTTAGCATGTGAACAGGTGTGATCCATTCACAGCCGATCACTAAATGTAAACACAGACCGGTAACCAACTGTTACCGACTCTTCCCTCCTCACACACCATTTTCAGTGTGAAGAGAGAAGAGCCAGGAGCAGTGAGTTACAGATCTATGTTCTGTAGTTTCTGCAACAACACCACACTTGTCCCATCGCCCCCCCCCATTGTCATCTGTCAACCAACAGTCACCACTGTCACCTCATAAAGTGCACCTGTCACATAAGAGACTGCCATCAGTGACCATCAGCGGTGCACCCGTTACCCATCAGTGACCGTGGCATGTCACCCATCACCCGTCACACATCAGTGACTGTGGCCTGTCAACCGTCTGTGACCATCACCTGTCACCCGTCAGTGACCATCACCCGTCACCGTCCGTGGCCTGTCACCCATCAGTGACCATCGCCTGTCACCCATCAGTGACCATCGCCCATCACACCGTCGTCACCTACAGTACCTGACCGCGAGAATGTGGGATCGCGCTGGTTCTCGGCGACAGGCTCGCCCTGGCTCGCTCATCAGGAAAGGAAAACTGTTTTTTCCTTTCGCGATGAGCTACAGGCAGTGCTGATAGCTGTTTGGTATGAATCATGAAGGGGAACGCCGCGCCAAATTTTAAATAAAAAAACGGCCTTGGGTTCCCCCCCAGGGGCATATCAGGCCCCTAGGTCTGGTATGGATTGTAAGGGGAACCCCCCTACGCCGAAAAATCGGCGTGGGGGTCCCCCCCAAAATCCATACAGACCCTTATCCGAGCATGCAGCACAGCCAGTCAGGAAAGGGGGTGAGGACGAGCAAGCGCCCCCCCCCCCTGAACCGTACCAGGCTGCATGCCCTCAACATGGGGGAGTGGGTGTTTTGGGGCAGGGGGGCGCCCTGCTGGCCCCCCCACCCCAAAGCACCTTGTCCCCATGTTGATGAGGACAAGGGCCTCTTCCCGACAACCCTGGCCGCTGGTTGTCGGGGTCTGCGGGCGGAGGGCTTATCGCAACGGGGCTCGCAGGTGTCAAATCTCGCCGATAACAGCGGCGAGATTGACACAATATCGCGGTCACCTACTGTATCAGTGAACGACACCTGCCACCCATCACACAGCCCATCAGTGACCGTCACCTGCCACTCGTCACACAGCCATCAGCATCATGTCCAAAAGAGTAAATACCCGTGAGGAGGCGTTCCAGATCCTCTCCATGACTGATGAGAATAGCGGGGAGTGCTCATCAGATTCCAATTCTGATTCTGAATCAAATTCAGCATTTGAACAGATTGAGAGTAGTGGATCAGCAAATGATTCGGATGAAGAATGGGTCCCTCCTAAAAGGGCACAGTGCTCTGGAAACCAGGTAGTCGCCAGCAACCAGGATTATGTTCCCAGGCCCAGTACCAGCGTTGCCGCCAGCAGTAGGCTCCAAGAACAAATTCCCAGGCCCAGTACCAGCACTGCCACCAGCGATAGGCCCCAGGAACAAATGCCCAGGCCCAGCACCAGTGCTGCCATATCACGCCTGAGTACCAGCACAGGGGATTAAAATCCCCCAACTACTGGAGTGTCCCCAAGAGCCAGGACCGCTACATACATGCCAGATGGTCTTGCCAACCCAACATGGCTGCCTTCCGACTCGGGATCACCAATTATTCCCCCTTTCACAGCACAGCCAGGTGTGCAGGCCAACACCCAATATTTCACATCGATTGCTTTTATCTGTTTTTGTCCAACACTTCTGAAATTCATTGTGGACCAGACCAATTTATATCCCCAGCAGTATATTGCCAACAACCCAATGTGATTCCTTCATTTTAGCGACAAGACCCAGTGCCCTCCCTGCAATCATCCAAATTATGATAAGTTATATAAAATTCGCCCACTGATAAATTTCTTTTCCCAACGATTTGCAGAACTCTATGTCTCCGATCAACATATATGTGTAGATGAGTCCCTGGTACCCTTTTCAGGCCGGCTAGGAATAAAACAATACATTCCTAGCAAAAAGGCCAGATACGGAGTAACATTTTACAAGGTCTGTGAGAGAGTCACGGGATATCTGTATACATTCTACATATATGAAGGAAGACATTCCCAGCTCCAGCCCCCCCAGTGCCTGGCCTACATAGGCACAACTGGAAAAATTGTATGGGACCTGGCATACCCATTTCTGAAAAAAGGATATCACATATACCTTGATAACGTCTACACCAGCCTGCCCCTTTTCAAACACTTATACATAGCAAAAACCCTGGCCTGTGAAACCTCCAGAAAGAATAGGAAGGGCTTCCCACAATCTCTAGTGAACAAAAAGCTGCGAAGGAGAGAAAGAGCAACATTGAGATGCAACGAGGTGCTGGCCTTGAGGCAGAACGCTAACAGGAACGTGCACATGATGTCCACCATCCATGATGACACTACAATTGAGATTCAAAGAAGACAAGGTCCGATTGAAAATCCAACATGTGTCCAAGATTACAATCTCTACATGGGTAGGGGTGGATTTCAGTGATCAAATGATTCAGCCCTATTTGTCAATAAGGAGGTCCCGATTCTGGTACAAGAAGGTAGCAATTTATCTCATCCATTTGGCCATTTATAATTCCTACGTAGTCTACACCAAATCCATGGAAAGCCCCGCCCCCTTCCCAAAATTCATAGAAGAAGTTGTCATGTTCCTCTCTCAACAAAGACTCCCTCAGAAGACCTTCGTTCTGATGCTGTTAGCCGACTTCCTGCACAACATTCCACCATCTGAAGCAGGCCAAAAATGGCAAAATAAAATGTTGCGTGTGCAGCAAAAGCGGGTTTTGAAGAGATACCAGCTACCATTGTCCCCAGTGTCCCTCCCAAGCCCTATTTGTCAATAAGGAGGTCCCGATTCTGGTACAAGAAGGTAGCAATTTATCTCATCCATTTGGCCATTTATAATTCCTACGTAGTCTACACCAAATCCACGGAAAGCCCCGCCCCCTTCCCAAAATTCATAGAAGAAGTTGTCATGTTCCTCTCTAAACAAAGATCCCCTCAGAAGACCTTCGCTCTGATGCTGTTAGCCAACTTCATGAGTACCATTGTCCCCAGTGTCCCTCCCAAACTGGCCTTTGCATTGGTGAATGCTTTCAACTTTATCATACATCCCTAAAATATTAGCCCATATTTTTAACCATTTCCCCATTTTCATCACCTGTGCTGACCATTTTCCATGCTTTCCCAAATAACCATGCCACTGCCTTCCACGTGAACTGACCCTGGCCTGTTTTTTGACTATGTCTCTGCCTACTGTTTGGACTGCTTCTATGTGAACTGACCCTGGCCTGTTTTGTGACTATGCCTCTGCCTACTGCTTGGAGTGCTTCCACGTGAACTGACCCTAGCTTATTTTATCAACTACGCTTCTGCCTACAGCTTGGACTGCTTGCACGTGAACTGACCCTGGCCTGTTTTATGGACTATGCTTTTGCCTACCACTTGGACTGATCTGTTGCCCTGCTACTGTAGTACACAGGGGTCTCACATATGTGAGGGGCTCCAGAATTGTTTTTCTGGATGGAGAAAACAATTTATTTTGTTTTTTCCGGGTTTCGTAATTTCCAGATTAGGGTCTTGAGTCCGGAGGCTTCATAGAGATTTAGGTGGCGAAGCCTCTACCCCTGTGCACAGGTCTTATCTGATTGTGGCCCTCAGCCTACTGCTGACTTAGTGCCATCATGCCTCTGCCTGCCGCATGAATGGACCACACCTCTGCCTGCTACCAGGACTATGCAAATAATTAGCTGTAGCAAGAGGCAGTATGTTTATGAAGGGCTGGAGAGTGGTACAATAATGAGTGTCTGTAGGTAACAGTGTACCAGGACCAATATTATGGCTGTGCTGGCTGTCTCTGCTTGGACAAATGCTTTGGCTGCATGGAGAAAGACAGTCCCTGAATGGGAGCTAGAGATTGTAGTAGAGACAGGGCCTAAAGTAGAGCTGGAGACCGAAGTAGAACCTGAACCGAAAGCTGGGTGCAGTTTTGGGAAGCAGAACAGGGACCTCAGTCACTGGAAGACATACATTCCCGGTTGAGACAAAAGACATGGCCACCAAAGAGATTCACTTATGACACTCTTGGAGAAAATTCCAATGAACTCATACCCACTACTCAACATCCCAGTCAAGCACTTGCCTCCTTTACCAAATCTTTAGAAAAGGATGTCCTTGATCCACCCCCTGACACTACTGGGTGGGCCACTACTTTATTATTGGCCTGGCATAAACTTAATATGACTTCTTCTGTTGATGTATATAATTTGTTTTCAGAGGACCATTCACTATGTCAGTTATTAGCTGTTGAAACTTCTAGTTTTTTAGATAGTTAATTGTTTAGCTTTCACAATGCAGTAAAGTGATTCCAGGTTGTGATCTGTCTTTAGGGACCAAAGACTTTCAGGTGGGGGGGGGTGTGTAGAAAAATGGACTACAATTGTAAAGCACCGTATCCTGGGTCTTTCAAAGCCTCACCTGTCCCTCTAGTGCTCAGTGTATCATCATATTTGTGTGCCCAGCAGAAAGGCCTGTTGTTAGAAACCATGAATCAGGCTGAGACAGAAGTGCAGTTAAATCACACTTGTTTAATAATAATAAAAAAAGATAAACAGAGTAAACGTAGTCAAAACATAGCCAGAGTTTAGGAACCGGAACGGATAGTCAGACAAGCCAAAACGTCAGGAAGCCAGAAATGAGCGTAGTAGAACAGCAAGCAGGATCTGGAGCCAGAAGGAAAGCCCACGCGGCGCTCTCTTCCTTCAGGGCCTGACGCAAGACGGACCTCTCCGTGAAACACAGGAGGTGAGGTCGCAGCCTACCACACAGAGTTCCGCTCTCCAACCCATAACCTGAGGAGACTAGCTCTATCGTTTTTTGTTTGACATCCTTTCAGCACCACTCCAGTCGCCTGTGTCGCTACACGAGTTCCTGTCCGGAAGACATTAGAGCGGTCTGGTCATTGGTGAGAGGGCAAATCGCCCAACCTTTATCCATCTTTTTTTGTCACAGTTACACTGGGACACCTTGCACAAACACCTCCACGCCAGGAATACTTTACTGAATGTATTTGAATATTGTGCTTAAGACAACTTTAGTCTTCCACACTACAAGAGATCCACTGTTTGCCATTACACCTAATCGGATTACAGTTAACGAGCTTCTATGTACTTGTGAACAACATCAGATCTGCAATGTGCACTTTATTGCTATTTACTGATAAAAGGGCTCCTCCTTATATTATCATCCTTAAAACTGCTCTCCTTCCTTATGATAGCAGTATATCCTGGCCAGATTCCATCTTTTTCAGAGTGTCAGTACAGTCAATTAGCTGTAACAACTGCACATTGAAGCTCTGCAATTTCTTAAAATATTTTTGCATCACTTCTGTATTGCAATACATTGGTTGATTTGAACTGGATATTCATTTATAGATTTAACCATTGCACTTATAATCCATTTGTACAATTTTATAGATGAAGTGTAGGGCAGCGCTGCATTTTTTTCTTTTTATTGATTCGCGTTAGATGAGGGAACCAGCTAACAAGCCTATTGCTTTTGAGATTTTTTTTACTTCATTTGTTATGTCCTCTGTATACTGGTAACCACTGGCCCTGCATATTGGTGGTCAGTGTGCCCCTGTATGCTGGTTGTCAGTGTGCTGGTGCTACGTGCAAGGTGCAGGAGGATGCTACATGCAGGGTGCAGGAGGATTCTAGGTGCAGGGTGCAGGATTTAGGAGGATGCTACGTGCAGGGTAAAGGGTTCAGTAGAATTCTACCTGCAGGGCTCAGGAGGATGCTACATACATGTTGCAGGGTTCTGGAGGATGCTAAGTACAGAGTGCAGGGTTCAGAAGGATGCTACGTACAGAGTGCAGAGTTCAGGAGGATGCTACATAGAGTGCAGAGTTCAGGAGGATGCTACATACAGGGCTCAGGAGGATGGTACGTACAGAGTGCAGGACTCAGGAGGATGCTATGTACAGAGTGCAGGGTTCAGGGGGATGCTACATACAGAGTGCAGAGTTCAGGAGGATGCTACATACAGGGCTCAGGAGGATGCTATGTACAGAGTGCAGGACTCAGGAGGATGCTATGTACAGAGTGCAGGGCTCAGGAGGATGCTATGTACACAGTGCAGGGCTCAGGTGGATGCTATGTATAGAGTGCAGGGCTCAGGAGGATGCTATGTACAGGGTGCAGAGTTCAGGAATGTGCTACATGGAGTGCACAGTTGCGAATTGGCTGATTCTCTTGAATAGATTGCATGAGATGAGGAGGGAGAGATAGTATAGAGGGAAAGTTTACATTATTTTTATTGCGATTCATGTCTCTTGTAATTGCAGTTGAATTTCCTCCATCCAGGCAGCCCAAGTGCAGCATACAGCCTGTCATTGACATGAATGGTAGTATGCTGCTGTATTTATGTTGATGATGGCACCACTGTATAAAGGAATACAGCAGCATACAATCATTCATGTCAGTGACAGGCTGTACACTGCACCTGGGCTGCCTGTATGGAGGAAATTCAACTGCAATTACACAGAATGGGTTCAGCCACCTGTTTGCAAGAGACCTGGCTTGTTTGTAGAGTAGGAAACAGCGTTAGAATAACACCAGAGGACAAAATCATTTTTTTCAATCTATTTGTCTCGTATTGTGACACCAGCAATGTTTAAGTCAAAGATAAGGGAAGCAGATGGGTGTGGACATCTGGTCACCCTACTCTAAGGACAGGTGCACTTATAATTAAAAGAGAAGACCGGGATTTTTTTTTCTAGGATTCATACTTACCTAGGTGGATGCAGCCTCTACCCTGAGAACCGAGCTATTGAACACTGCTAATCACTCAGTTTTCAGAGCTCCGTGAGCAGAGAGCTGTAGACTGTCAGTCATGGCTCTCTGCTCTGCTCCCTCCTCGCTTGGAGCGCTGGGCTGTGAAGGGGCGGGGGCGGCCAGCTCAGCCTCTCAGCGACTTGTTGAGAGGCTGAGTCAGGTATCAGTCCAGGCACCTGGTGGATCCCGACTCCATTGTCGGGATGACGCGGTGCCTGGACTGACAGCAGTGACCTCAGCAGACAGCGGACTTCAGGCCGCTCTCTGCTGAAAAAGGGTCACAGGAGTGCAAAATGAATTGCACTCCTGTGATCCATAGAAGTACAGCCTAATGAGTGGCTATACTTCTCCTTTTTTTTTTTTTTTTTTATTGAAGATTTTAATGGTACTTTAGGGAAATATTATTTTTAATAATAGCTAGAAAGGTTACCCATAAACCAAAAGTATATTTCTAATTCTTTGCTTGTTTTTATTGTCAATAATTTGCATGCATTCTTGTGTGGGTGGCCCTATTGTATTTTTTGAGTGGTAAATTCAGGCTTTAGAGTCTTCTACACTAACGCATGTTGTATGGAAATGCTTTAAAAGACATAGCACCCCCTGTGAACTTTGCTGATCCCAGTCTACATGAACATCCATATGTATCTAAGCTGTGCAAACATTGTACCATTAGTCATTATTATGCCGACGCTGCAATCTCTATTGTCAGACTCTATTCTAAGATTGCACCAGCGCAGTGAAGGAAGATTTGGTGTTTTCTGAAAACATACCATGGCTCCTCATTATTAATCCTGGGCACTGATAGTTAGTGGGCTATAGGCAAATGTGACAGCATCCCCCCTTGTGGGTATATGATGACACAAAGCATCTGTTCATATACTGTATAATTTCCAATTAAAACTATATAAATGATTCATTGGGAGAAAAGAATTGCAGAATTGTTTCAGGCATGATAAAGACAATCAAAATAATTTGACTGTTTGCTAAAACATTTTTTGATAGCATCGATTTGTACTGATTGTACTTGGAGCTGTAGAACATTTATACAGACCTAATCTGTGTAGATAAGTCCCTATAGGAAGAAAGCACTGGTCACTCTAGCCTAGCCAACAAAAACAACCAGAAAACTCTGCAAGATATCCAACAACTGAAAACAAGAGCTAAGAATTTAATTTCACATCTACCAAATGTCCTACTTTAGGACCCCAAACCCTTTGTCCTCGACCCCAGCTTGCAAAGAATGTCCCTCTCTTACAAGAGTAACGTATATTCCACCACCTGTACTCATTGGAAGTGGAAGTATACCATGAGCTCCTTCCTTTTGATGGATATCTGTGCTGGCCATTCAGAGAATGGAACAGTTTCTTTAGTCATCACAGAGGAACTTGTGACTTGCCCTAGGGGAAACATCACAATGATTTAGCCAAACCCTTGTTCAACATATTGGCAATGTAGGGGACATTTGGATATGGCTCTGTAAACTATACTGACCTGGTTGCAACTCCAATCTCTGTTACCGAACTTCCTACAGTACATATGTTAAACACAAGGCCCGCGGGCCATATCCAGCCTGCCAGTATGCACTCATGGCGGGGCCAGATTTCCTGAATCTGAGGAAGAGAATGATTGCCTTGCAAAGCAAGGCAGAGCCTCCTACACAGGGAGGTACTGCAACGTTCATGATGGATTGGGCTGCTTCAGTTGAAGGAGGTCCATTCCACTTTGATACCATGTAAGGTTTTTTTTCCAATACTGACACGCCTCTCTGAAATGTTTAACCCCTCAAGCTCAAGAAACAACTTCCTGTCATCTTCAGGATCCAGTCAGCAGGGATGGTAGGAAATGGACATTTCCCCCCACATTAAACTATCAGCATATGGAACCCGGCTGCTGACTCTATATTCTCTGTATTCTGTAATGGGTAAAGGGCTTTGACAGAGTAGCTGCTGCTGTTCAGTAGAACTTGTGTAGTTCAACATCAGGTACAGTGTAGGAGAGTGAGACATCTACAGAACTGCTCTCTGTGTCTAATTAAAGTACAGCCACTAAATTCAAGGTCTTGTTTCATGCCAGAGAATCACGAGTCACCAGTAAGAATGAGCTTTGCATTTGGGTTAAGCATGAGGTTCAACCCAAACCCAGCCTGTTTGCAGTTCAACAAACTGGTCTTATTTGGCCAGCTTGCCCACCCAAACCCCTGGCTGATGTTTGGTCAGTGATGTCACCAGTGATCCCTGACTGGTTGGGGATCTGTAATTTTGTGGAAAGAGCGTGATGGTTGAACATCGTTGGGTGGCGGTTGTCATCATAATCAACAAGGATGGGTTATGTAATTGACCTTATGGATTTACATGTGGGTGCCAGTGCCAAACTATATATGCACTTTGTTCACCAATACCTTGCAAACTGGCCTTGAAAAAGGCCAAAAAACTAACAATATTTAATTCCCATAGATTCCAGTAGTATTCAGCAATATGTTCAGGGTTAGTTGACTATCTGCTGGGTTCGCCGAACCTCCTGCAAAACAAACTTTGTTATTGGGTTCTCTCATCCCTAGTCACCAGAGAACCAGTAGATTTACCAAATTATTAAAATTGGAGAATAACAGACTAAAGTCGGGCATATATATGAATTGAATCCCAGCTGGTTCAGCAGGGACCAGCCAAGTGTGGGAAAGCTGGTTGTACTGAAGTCGATCCAACGATCGACTTCAGTACAACCAGCTTGTTCGATATTTTTCATGTGATCACTGCCCGTGGCTGTAGCCACGGGCAGTGATTATTGTGTTCTACAGACAGGGAAGGCTCCCCCGCTGTGGGAGGGATTCCCCATCAACACTGATTGTGTTGATGGGGGAATCAAGCGATTTTCTTTTCTTTCACCTATGGTGGAAGGAGAGAAAATTGTATAATGTATGGCTTGATTAGGGCCTCTTTTACACTTGCAGTTGAGGGGATAGTAAAAACACATGGTCATGCCACATTTTCATTTGCCACCCCCACTACATTATACACTATATTGTCCAAAGTATCAATACTTTTGACAATATAGTGTATGTATATATATATATATATATATATATATATATATATATATATATATATATCCTGTGCTGGGATCCCATGTGCCAAAGTCTAGTCATTCCTACACCAAAAGATACCAGTGAGTGAACCTACTGCTTTTGGCTATTAGTCTCAAATGAGTAGATGTTAATGTCTTAGGACTGTGGATAGACCAGAAGTAGAGGACAGTCTTGACAGTGGGCACGATTGAACGTGCTTTGTATTTTGTATGTAAAGAAATAGTCAAGCTCGTCAGTGACTAGCACTTGTAACCTGACAGAGGTTCTAACCTTTCCCCATTGTATCCATACTACAAATAAGAGCCTTTGGCCGGAGCTGCACTTTAATTCTGCACACCATATTTAATGCTACCTGTCATTTAATCACATTAGGGATATTTGTGATTGAAACCCTTAGTAGCAATCTATATGAGATTGCATCTCCACTGGCCGGCTATCTAAGACATTGCCAGAACTTAATTACAAAGCCAGCACAATTATTTTTCTTATGATAGCCCGGGGAAATAAAGTCAGACTGCATCTGTATGTTTTTTTCCTAAAGTGCCCTTTAGATGGACTGATGAATGTCCTGCAGGTCACAGTTTCCTTTCCTGCAGCATAAATAAAGAAGTTATGGATCTTCCAGCTGTTCTTTGGATCATACTGCTGAAATTAACAATTCCTAAGTGTAAATAACAAGGATTTCATTACCACTCTTTCAGCATGCGTAGCTTCATAAAATATCGCTTAATTTTCAGGCAGGAATTTGTAAATGAGCTTGCGTTTACCTCCAGGTAACTGTCTGAAATAACAAAGTGTCACTTGCAACCTAATAACATTTGACATCTTCTGATTTTAATATCCGGTATTTTGTTTGTGTCTTTAATGGAGGTGGGCTGTACGGACTCTCCATTACCGCGTCATTGTATCCCAAGCCAAAACTTGCCCTGTATTTGACACTGCAGTAAACTCAGTAGAACACAATGCAATACGTGGTGGACATTCTCTTTAGGGCTCTTTCTCACGGGGCGGATCAGTGATGATCCGCCCCGTGAATATCCGCTTGCTCAGCGGGGATCACTCCGCCGATCCCCGCTGAGCAGGAAGATGACAGGTGCATCGCTGCACACTGTGCAGCGACGGACCTGTCAGAGCGCCGCTCTCCCCTATGGGGGGATCGGATGATGACGGACCGTAGTGTTCGTCGTCACCCGATCCGATCCGAAAACGGATGGAAAAGTAGGTTTTTCCTCCGTTACACTTTTCGGATCGGAGCGGGTCGGATGTCAGCGGACATGTCACCGCTGACATCCGACGCTTCATAGAGATTCATGTATGTCCGTTTTTCATCCGAAAAAGGAAGGATGAAAAACGGACATACGGATCGTTAGTGTGAAAGAGGCCTTACTTTGCGTTTTGTGTTAAAAAAATAAAAAACTTGTCAGCAATGTTTGGCAGATGTGGTGGGTGATTAAAGCGGTAGTAAAGCCACTTTGTGATTTCTACCTACAGGTAAGCCTATAATAAGGAGCGTGCACCATTCAGGAGATCTTCAACCTGGATGCAGCCAGTGACGTCACCAGCGCATGCTCTCTGAGGCTTCATGCCGGAACCGAGGCCAATGTTTGGCCAGCTGTCAAAATACAATAGAGTAAGAGTCGTCCATCTATGCTGTTGGTTAAATTTCTCTCACTCAGTCAAGTCTAAGTGTACAGTCAGTTTTAATTAAAAATGAACCCCGAAGCTAGCTGGGGGACCAACACTCCTAGAAGTTTCTCTCCTGGGTACCTTGCTGCTCTTACTGGTTCCTCCAGCTGACCTCCACTCATTACAGGATGCACTCATTACTGACTTTTATCTAAAAATGCTGGTTATCTGGCTGTCTCTGGCTTCACTAAGCTAGAACAGGCATGCAGCCATTGAAGTTGGGGATGCCGATCTGCATATTTGTTGGGGATCCCAATCTGCATATTTGTTGGGGATCCCGATCTGCATATTTGTCTCAGGCCAGTGACTCAAGAAGAACTAAACCGGACGAATGACCATGACAGCCAGACAACAAATATTTTCAAAAGTAAATGTAAGGAATGGCAGCCTTCATATTTCTATCATCACAAATTCACTTTAAGGACAGAATTTTTCACCTGCTTTTGGTAATTCCATTTTTCGTGCACAATACATTATCTCGAACATTATATAGCGTGACAGTAGGGCAGAACTAAGACTGTGGGAGTTGAAGCTCCCAGGTCAGATTTAGTAATTTATCTCTTTTCTCTAGCAGCCAGGTACCTGCGGGAATTACTAAAGTAGCATGCTGGCACCTTGAAGATCAAACCGGATTTTCACTCACAGCTTCCTCCATGGTTAAGGCACGCTTTATAATCTCACATACATGCCGGCGTTCTAATGCCCTAATTTTCACTGCACGGGGTCTGCGTTCCTATAGATTCCTTTTTTTTTTTTAAACTGACAGTTTGTAGAATAGAGAGGGGGAGATGCTTTAGGCTTATGTATTTTTTTTCTTGACATTTTTTTTTCTTAAAGGGAATGTGTAATGTTTATTCTTTATATAAAATATATTTATTTGTACAATAGGTTGCCGCAAATGCCACAGGTCTAGTTTTTCATGCTTTGAAGTGCGTTGATACATGGGGGTATCAAAGTATGCATGCACAGCTATGCCTGCTGTTACCGTGACCAGCACGCTATAAGAATTAAACATACACTGCTGCCTCTAAACAGGTTTCCAATGAGAATTACTCATACATACTCATTTCATACTTTGACAGCGCATTTCGTTGCTTAGCGAGCAAATCACATTAGTCTACTTTTACTATTTTTTATGATCAGGTAAAATGTTGACACGTGCATTTCTTAGTGCATCTTATCATAACAGAAGGCACAAAAACAGCATTATTTGGATATTTAATGCACACAGCAAACTAAAAGCAGTTATTAGTGTAAGATTCCCAGTACAAAAAAAACTGTCAATACATTAAAAAAATTCTATATTTAAATAAAAATAGATAGACATTCAAAGTAATAAAGCAACAGTACACAAATACACACAAGTATACACACAATAGAAAAAACTCATTCTCGCTGAGCTAGGCATATATGCATCCTTACTGAAGTGAATCTTCCTTTTTGACTCTTCAGCCCAGAGCACCTGCTGCCATTTTACTGCACCCCAGTTTCTATGTTTTTATGCATAGCTGAGTCGCTTAGCTTTGTTTCCATGGCCTATGCACAAAAACACAGGCATTGGGGTGCAGAAAAATGTCAGCAGATGCTCTGGACTGATGAGTCAAAATTTGCGGTCTTCGATCTCTCACTTCTCGGTGTAGAGGTGGCAGGGGACAGATGCACCTTGATTTATACTCCCAAACTTCCTATTTAAGCGAAAAATATAGAGCTATAAATAACTCAGACAAGAAGAATTCAAAAATAGAAAGGCATAAGTAAGCCATGGTTCCCATATTTAAGGAAATTTGGCTTGCAAGTCCTTAAATACTATATAGTTTCTCATTAATCAGCATTGTATTTGTGCATTCCTTAACTTCTTAACATCTTGAAGATGAACAGTATGTTTCTTCCAGGCTTTGACTATCATCTATTTAGCAGCCAAAAACAAATACGTAGACAATTTTCATTGAAAGGAAAGGAATCCTGGACTTGTTTGTTGGAGAAGGGCTAGCCGTGGGTCCCTTTGGACTATGTGAAACAGATTCTGAAGGAGGCCAAACATTCTGAACGAAAATCTAACCAGCTTCTGGCTGGACCACCAAATGTGGGATGCGTCACCATGTTGACCCTGTAGATCTTATTTTTTTCTAGCATATTTATTCCAAGTATTTTTTTTTTCCTTAGCAAATGTTATTCTTAATCATCAAAGCAGAACAAGCAGCAAGCCATATGTAAAGTCAAAACTCAAATCTGCATATATTTTGGTGGGAGGACTTATACAACAGATGTAGTGAAGGCAATGGATTGAGGTGACATCCAGGTCAATGTCGGCAGCTTCCATGTTTCCCAAGGTGATGATTTACTCATGAAAAATGGTTTCCAAGCTAAACAAGCTAGTAACCCTTCACATGAAAGGCACACGTATTTTATTACTTAAGGCCCCGCTTTAATAACGAATGTGGCTGATCAGCAGACCTTGCTTTCTATGACAATATTACATGTGTGTCTCATGGGGTGGACATGGACCTGCATACACTGTTCTTTTTGTGATGCTTAGTACAGCAAGCTTTTTATTCTCTGCTTAATTTTAGAGAAGGAGGTCAAGGCCCAAAGCAAGGAAAAAATGTTATTTCATTTTCAGACAGAGTGGGGAAAGGTTAGAACCCCATTCAACTCCAGGTTCAGCCCTTTTCCCCCTTAGAGGTGCTTTATGCTATTTTTAAATATTCATCTTTTTCTGAAGTCTACAGTTACACAGGGTCTTCCCCTCTACAGCCTTCAATAAATGGTAGTAAGCGATTGATAATGCATAAAGTGGTGCTGAGGCAATTGCAAGATGCAGTGTGAGTAGGATTGGAGAAAGCAGACCTTGATGGAAGTAGTTTGACTCTACAAGTTTAACCAAAACTACAATAAATGGATGGCTTATAGTTTTTTTTTATAGAAAATGACTTAGAATTCCAAAACATTATATATTTTTGTTAGCAGAAACCCTAGAGAATAATTGTAACAATGGCAATTGTTACACGGTATTTGCGCAGTGGTTTTTGAAACGCATTTTTATTGGAAAATACACTTTAATAAAAAAACCCCCCACAAAATATAACCTACTTTTTTTGTAAAATATGAAAGATGATGTTACACTGAGTAAATAGATAACCAACATGTCATGCTTTAAAATTGCGCTTGCTTGTGGAATGGCGGCAAACTTCGGTACTTAAAAAATCTCCATAGGCAGCGCTTTCAACATTTTTACAGGTTACCAGCTTAGAGTTACAGAAGAGATCTCCTCCTCCTCCGGACTCCTCCCCCAGAGCTTGGCATTACACCAGGAGTCCTGTATGGGCCCCTTCAGGACCACCCACAAAGCGTTCTGCTGTGCCTGTGGTAGATGGTCATGGGAGGAATCCCCTTCATAGACAGGGCTCAGCGGGCGGGGCCTCTGGGAGTACCGGAGTCCCCCTTCGGCCTGCCCCACAGCAGGAGCAGGACCATGCGGGCGCTGCCCCTGGCTATGAGTCAGCGGAGGCTGGGCCTCGGCACAGGAATCGCCCAGCAGTGGCCGCCAGGCCCTCCACAGCAGCAGCCGGTGGCTCTCCAGTGCCTAGTCAGCATCAGCCAAGGACTGATATGCGGAAGGAGGCAAGAGGGAAGAGAGGGGAGTGCTCCAAAGACCCAGGGAATGATCAGAAAATCGGTGGGCGGATCTGGTTCAAGGAGGCGATGCCTGCAGCCGTGCAGATCCTCGGCATCCAGACACACATTCCCTGGAGGGCTGTCGGTGAGAGAGGAAGAGGTGTCGGTCGAGAGATTTGAGGGCGAGCTGTCCATGTCAGAAGAGGAGGAGCCTCACGGGCGACCTGCAGCAATGGACCTTCGGCTGGTGGGACCCTTCCTAGGCAGTCTGGTAAGTCCAATTTTGCTTCTTCTTGTTCTATTAGATCTGAGGGGGAAGAGGGGATGCTTTCAGGGGGTGGGCCTAGGTCCCTTAGGGAGTTGCCGGACACGCCGACAGAGTTGCCCACGTGGCCTTCCCGGCTAGTTCGGTCCGCGATCACGCCACGGCAGATACAGGGTTAAAGGGGTCCCTGGCAGGTTTGAAGGAACTGGTCAAGAGGTTTGAACCTGGGACGATCGCATATGCCACCCCGGTGGCGACGGTGGATCCACTGGGGGGGGCAGCAGCGACGAGGGCTCCCGGGTCTGGGGTTGCCCCCCCACCCTCTACTGTGGCGGCGGCGCCCACCGTAGTGTAAACCGCGGCGAAGGGACAGGCTCTGGCAGGTAAGTCGGCGGTGGGGGACAAGGCGGAGACGGCGGCGGAGGCCACTAGCAAACAAGAGGCCGTTAGGCTGGCCGATTCGGCAAACTGCGAAGTCTATGTGTGTTCTGAGGGGCCCCTGGGAGCGCACCTTAAATCGGAGGTCCGGTAAAAAATTTGGAAAGGTGAGTAGGTGGAGATATTCTCGCTGCTACCGTTGGAGAAATTCAATCTGGATAGGGTCAAACCAGAGGAGCACAAGAAGGAGGATGAGGAAAAGAGACGGTACAGGCTCATCCCCCAGACTTTCCTTAATTGGCTGCAGGCTTTTGCCATTATGGCTAGTGTGATTGGTGAGAAGAACCCCGAACACTGTTCGGCACTCTTCTGCTATCTAGACGCAGTCAGGGAGGCTTACAGAGTCTACAGGGGAAATGCATGGTTGAGGTACGAGGAACAGTTCCGACTGAGAAGGGCGGTCCGCCCGTCCTCGCGGTGGGACTTATGACATCAGTGAGGGCCCCGAATCAGTTTTTATTCAAGGGGGGGGCGCTGGCTCATCCACCCCTGGACAATTGGCCACAAAGAAGAAGGGCGTCTGTTGGCATTATAATGAGGGTTCCTGCAAGTTTGGGGGGCCTTGCCGATACAAGCACGAATGCTCCAGCTGCGGAGGTGCCCATTCCTGGTCCCGATGCTTCAAGCAGGGGAAGGGTAGTGCCGGTGAATCTGTTAACAAAAGGGATGACACCAGTGAAGGTGGAAAGGATGCAGCCTTTCCTCGATAGATACCCGGATAGGGAGGTGGCGTGGTTGTTAGGCTCAGGGATTTCGAATACCTTCTACCCTGGCCAGGGCGCCACCAGTGTCCGGGAACTTGCGCTCGGCCTCGCAATATTCAGAAGTGGTTTCTGAGAAATTTCAGAAGGAAAGTGCATTAGGCCGCATGGGTGGCCCTTTCCCTTCATTACCTTTAGCGAATTTGGTTATCTCACCCTTAGGGATCGTGCCGAAGAAAGAGCCCAATAAATTTAGGCTAATTCGCCACCTTTCCTTCCCGAAGGGAGGGTCGGTCAATGATGCGATTGACTCGGAGGTGTGCGCAGTATCTTATACTTCCTTTGATGCGGCTGTTTTCTGGGTACGCCGTTACGGACAAGGGGCTATGATGGCCAAATCCAATATTGAGTCTGCATTTAGATTGCTTCCCGTTCATCCAGATAGCTTTTGTTTGCTTGGATTTCATTGGCAGGAGGAATTCTATGTGGATCGCTGCCTGCCCATGGGCTGTTCTATTTCATGTGCACTATTTGAGAAGTTCAGTTCCTTTGTGGAGTGGGTAGTGCGAGACGTCTTAGGGGTGAAGTTCATCATCCATTACTTGGATGATTTTCTTTGTGTGGGCCTGTCCTCCTCTGAGATCTGCGCGGTTCTACTGGCTACGTTGGAACAATTCACTGCTTGTTTTGGCATCCCATTGGCCCCGGAAAAAACAGAGGGGCCGACTACCTTGATTCTGACGCCATGGAGTTTCGCCTGCCGGAAGACAAGCTTGCTCAAGGTTCAACTTCGGAAACTGCAGTCATTGTTGGGTAAGTTGAATTTTGCGTGTCACATCCTACCGATGGGGAGAGTCGGCTGTCGGCAAGTGCGGCAGGGGCCAATTCGCCCACTCATTTTGTGCAACTGGTAAAGGAGCACAGGGAGGATTTGTGAGTGTGGTCACTCGTTCTTGGAATCTTTTAATGGGCGGGCATTGTGGATGTCCGGTTAGTATCTTTGACCTGGATCTTTACACGTAGGCGGCCGGCTCGACCTGGATTTGGGGCCTTCTTTCAGGGCCGTTGGAGTGCAGGGCCTTGGCCAGATTCGTGGAAAGAGGCGGGTTTTCTCCGTAATTTGGTATTGCTGGAATTGTTTCCGGTGGTACTGGCCGTGGAGCTGTGGGAGAGTCTTTCAGGGACCTGAAAGTGCGCATTCATAGGGACAATCTTGGGGTGGTATAGGTCATCAACAAGGTCTCAGCCTCGTCTCCGCCTGTGGTTCGACTGCTCCAATGCTTAGTGCTGCAATGCCTGCAGTTAGATGTTTTTAATTATGCTGTGCAGCTCCCGGAAGTTGAGAACGTCATAGCTGATGCTTTGTCTCGCTTTCAGTGGGACAGGTTCCGGGAGTTGGCGCTGGCGGCAGAGCGATGCAGGGTTCCTTGTCCCAACTGGCTGTGAAAGATTGCCTTGGGGTCATCTCCGGATGAATCAGACGGTCTGTAAGTGATGCGACATGGGCTGCATATAGCAAGGTTTGGCAAGAATGGTTGTCTTTCTTGCAACAGGTCGAAGTGGAGCAGGAGGGCCCGGAAGTGCGGTTGGTAGTTCTGTACTTTGTCTCGCGGAATTTTGAGGAGGGGGTGTCGGTGTTAGAGAGAATTTGCAGGATTGGCATTTTTATTCAAATTGCAGGGTTGCTGGGACATCACTAAAGATTTTTGGGTACGGCAAGCACTGAAGGGGTATCGGCGCTCTCAGAAGCGCAGGGACTTCAGGCGCCCTGTTTCGTTTGAGCTTTTGCGGAAGGTTTTAGCTCAGTTAGTTTTTCTGTGTTCATCGGCCTATGAAGGTTCCTTGTTTAAAACGGCCTTCTCCCTGGCGTTCTTTGGTGATTTTTGGATGGGTGAACTAGTTAGTCCTTCCAAGAGGGTACAGGGGGGGTATGTTGGCTACAAAGGTCACCTGTGGGGAGGATAGGTTATCCCTGGTTTTGCGCAAGTCCAAAACGGATCAGGTGGGCAGGGGCAGGAAGGTTCAGGTATTTTCGTGCCGGGTTCGCCCTTATGGCGGTAAGGGGGTTTCTCGCAGTGCGCCTGGATTTGGCGGGGTCCTTTTTGGTACATGCTGACAGGTCCCCTTTGTCCAGATTTCAATTCATTTCTGTTTTCCAGAAATGATTAAGGGCTTTGGGTTTGGGGGAAAAGGAATTTTCCCCGCATTCTTTCCGAATTGGGGCGGCTACTGAGGCTGCTAGATGGGGGTTGGATGGGGCGTGGCCTGGCTATGGAGGAGTGAGGACGTGCTGAGCCCGAGCTCCACCCGGTCCGCAGCTAAATCAGCAGCTACAGGGGTGATTACCCCCCGATTTTCGCACAGGGCATGTCACAGCGGCGGCGGGCTTCTTCCCAGCCGAAAAGAGCTCACCCCAACGTCCAAGGATCGCTGGATTCCTTCCTTTCCGACACCCCCCGTCAGCAGAGGGGGAAATCCAAGATCGTGCCGGAACAAACGACCACGCTGCAGCAGGAGATTCAGCCAGCGCCTCCAGCACTGTCTCCTATCTCATCTCCCAGGCTGGTAAGCGACTCCATCCCCCCTGCATCCCCCCGCTCTACATCGCCACAGGACAGGGGCACAATCCTAGCAGATTTGACAGAGGACAGGGACATCAGGCAGCACTTATGGTCTCTCCCTACTAAAGAGGACCTAGAGCGCTTTACCAGCAGGATTGAGAGGGCCTTCAGGCAAGATATTGAACAATTGCAAACAGACACCACTGAACTGGGCCATAGGGTAGAGACTTTGGAGCAGAAATTTGATGATACTATACCCGCCATCTCCCAGCTCAGAGAACAGACCGTCACCCATAGTCACCAAATAGAGGCCCTTTTGTGTCAGCTAGACGACATGGAGAACCGCAGCAGGCGAGCGAATATTCGCATACGAGGCCTTCCTGAAGCCACTGTACCTAAGGACATTGTCCCCACCTTGCAGGGAGTGTTCCGTGAAATCCTGAGTTTGCCTCCATCGGTGCCGATTGAGATAGACAGAGCTCACAGGGCGCTTCGGCCCCCATCGGAAGACCCCGACAACCCCAGAGATGTGATCTGCAAGCTGCACAAATTTACACTAAAGGACCGCATAATGCAAAAGATGCGTAACAGACCAGTCTTTGACTTTGATGGAGCTCAACTGTCCTTTTACCAGGACCTCTCACGGCATACCCTAATGCAGCGACGGGCCCTACGTCCACTCCTAATGGAAATTCAAGCGGCAGGCCTCACATATCGCTGGGGCTTCCCATTCAGCCTCCAGGCTTCTAAAAATGGCCGTTGGGCTATACTACGCACAAAGGATGACCTCCCCCGCTTCTTACACACCCTGGAGCTTAACCCAGTGGATTTCCCGGACTGGCACACCACTCTGGACATCCAGATACCCCAGCTACCTCAGCCATGGATCCAGGTGGCAGGAAACAGGCGCTCCCGTGGTCGTAACAGGCAAACAGAGGGCCCACGTCCGGGTACTTCTACAACCAGCGACTGAACAAGCCACGGACACCCTTGTCGCTTTTCCTAATTTCTGGACATAATCCCCTCTTCATCATTGGTATCTCAACCAGAACACTGGGCCCAACGGACGCATTGCTGTCATATTCTACTCCCTCCTGTAGGAAGTTGCACACGAGGCCCTTTGCACTACTTCTCAACTCCGAGCACCATTAGGCACCATGATGGACTAGGGGGTCAGCGGTCTAGCTCCTCGCCTGGCTGTCTGGTTTTTCTCCCCTCCTTCTTTTTGTGTTTTTTTTTTTTTTTCCTTCTTTTGCACTTTTTGGGAGTTCGAGTTACACAATCTCCTCTCTCCTTTTGGGGAAATGTACTGTTTCCCCCCCCCCTTTTTTGCACATCTTTTTCCCACCCTGTTTATGTGTCGTAATGGACTGGACGGAAGGATGGGCTAACCGTCCCCTTGGTGGCCACCCACGTACCCCACCTAGGCCTCACCTTACTAGGTGAAAGTCCCTTGTGGGACTCTGAGCTTTCACCCGGGTGGTTTTAGGGTCGATACCCCCCTCCCGGGCGAGCTCTATAGTTTATTGTTTTCTTTCTCTCATCCGTATCCCTCTCCCGCTTTTTCCCCCCCTACACGCCCTACTCTCTCACCCAACCCCCTCTAAATTCCCCCCTTCTCCCTCCCTACCTACCCCCCTAACCTTCCCCCCCTCTTCCCCCCCTCCATCTCCCCTCTTTATATCGCTTTGTGCCTTATATTACTTTCCAGAGCTAACGTTTATTGCTTTGATCTTCAGGTTGCCTTTTGACCGACTGAATCATGCACAGAGGACCCAGAGGGGGTGTGACCGATCAGCTATCATCCAAGTCAGGTATGCTGTCACTAAAAGTACTGTCTTATAATGTCAGGGGGCTCTGCTCTCCACACACTAGCGCAACAGGCTATGGCAGGAGCTAAAGAGGTTGGGGGCCCAGGTGGTTTTCCTACAGGAGACTCACTTCAGGGAACAGTCCCTCCCAAAGATACCCACACACTTGTACACCCAGTGGTTCTTTAGCAACTCCCCGGTGGCCAAATCACGAGGTACAGCCATTGCATTCCACAAGTCTTGCCCATTTCAACTCTCAGAGAGCCGAGTTGACCCACAGGGTAGATACGTCTTTGTGAAGGGGGTCTTGGCCAACACAAAATTTACATTTGCGACTCTCTACGCACCCAATGACCAACAACTCTCTTTTATTGACTCTGTGCTAGATAAGCTGAATAAATTCAGGGAGGGACACTTAATTCTTGGAGGGGACTTTAACGTGAGCCCAGACCTGCTCGTGGACACATCCCGGGGCCGCCCCATCCACTCCCAAGCCTTCCTCAAGCATTTTCGCAAATCACTGCAGAACAGCTTCCTTATAGACACGTGGAGAGCTCTTCATGCGTCGGAGAGGGACTACAGCTACTACTCGGGGGTGCATGACGTATATACGCGCATAGATTTTATGTGTGTGGGCCACGACACCCTTGAGCTGTTGCAGTCAGCTGAAATGGGCAATATCACTATTTCAGATCATGCTCCAGTGTGGGCTGTGTTACGAATCCCAGATGAAACACAGAGGGTCTGGTCTTGGAGGCTTAATGAAAACCTCCTGGATGATGCTTCGGTAGTAGCTAAGGTCTCTGAGACCATTACACACTATTTTACAGAGAATGTGTCTGAGGATATGGCAGACGGAGTGGTGTGGGAAAGCCATAAGGCGGTACTCAGGGGTGAGCTGATCTCCCTGGGTTCTAAACTTAAAAGGGAAAGACAGATAGACTTCAAGAGGGTACTGACAGCTTTGCAGGAAGAGGAACTTAAACACAAACGTCAGGGAGATGCTCAGGCCCGCGATCGGTTGATTGAACTGAGGGAACTGTTCTCACGCCTCCTTGACCGCCGCGCGCGCAGGCAACTACGCTACCTTTCACATAAATACTACGAATAGGGAAATAAGTGCAGCAGAATGCTCGCTAGAGCACTTCGGAAGAAAAGACTGACAGCTCACGTGCACTCGCTCCGGTCCCCTAACGGAACGGCTACATTACACTCCTCCGGGATTGCCTCTATCTTTAGAGATTATTATGCAGATTTATATCACCTAGATAAGGATATGTCCCACACAGGGCGGACAGCAAAAATGAAAGCTATTGGCGACTACCTCGCCTCAGCTGGACTTCCCTCCCTAACACCCGAACAGCAGCTAGACCTCGACGCCCCCGTCTCCCCTCAGGAGATCATCTCGACAGTGAAAGCCCTACCTAATGGGAAGAGCCCTGGCCCGGATGAATATTCCAAAGCGTATTATGTAAAATTTCTCTCGTTACTACAAAACCATATGTGTAGGTATTTTAATTCCTTAGCCACAAATCACCAGATTCCCCCTAAAGCATTATTAGCCCACATCACTGTACTCCCGAAGGAGGGCAAGGACCCCACTCTCCCACAAAGCTATCGACCAATTTCACTTCTTAACGTCGATATAAAAATCTTTGCTAAGATCATGGCAAATCGACTTAAATTTGTCTTGCCCTCCTTTATACACCCCGATCAAACGGGATTTATACCAGGTAGAGAAGCTAGGGATAATTCCATCCGGGCTATGCAGTTCATACAATGGGCATGTTCCCATAGGAATTCCACCCCCTACCTTATTCTGTCCACGGATGCCGAAAAGGCTTTTGACAGAATAGATTGGTCATACCTTAAGGCGGTTCTGGAGGCTTGGGGACTAGGCCCTCACATGCTCAGATGGATCATGGCTCTTTACACGACCCCCAGTGCGAGGGTCAAGGTAAATGGCCACCTATCACTAGGGTTCCCCATACGGAATGGCACGAGGCAGGGGTGCCCCCTCTCCCCCCTCCTGTTCGCCCTGGCTGCCACTGCTTCGAACAATACGGGCAAACGCTGATATCAGAGGGGTGACGGTGGGGTCAACGGAACACAAACTGTCGGCCTACGCCGACGACGTGCTCTTCCACTTGACTCAGCCCTTGGTGTCACTGCCAAACCTTATGAGGGAACTAAAAACTTTTGGTCAGGTGTCCAACTTTAAAATACATTTTTCAAAATCCGAAATCCTGCCCATTACCATCCCTGTGAAGATGGCTACTGACTTACAACAAGCTTTCCCATTTAGTTGGGCTAAAACATCTATTAAGTATTTGGGTATCCAACTTACAAATCGATTTGATATTATTTATTCAGCTAATTTTCCCACCCTTTTGAGCATGGTGCGTAGAGACTTACAGAACTGGGCCAAGACCTCCTTTACATGGCTGGGCAAACTTAGCATACTCAAGATGAACATCCTTCCTAGGGTGCTTTTTTATTTACAAATGCTGCCAGTCCCCATCCCCATGAGCTTCTTTACACAGCTTCAAAGCTTAATGATTAATTTAATTTGGCATGGTAAAAAGCCAAGACTGGCTGCATCCTTATTACAGAAGGCCAAGGAAATGGGAGGCCTGGGCCTCCCGGATATAATGCGGTACTACAGAGCCATTGCGATCCAACATATCCTTAACTGGCGTCATCACGGGGGCACAAAAATGTGGGTCTCCTTAGAAAAGAGCTTGGCTGGTCGCGACTTGTCATATGCACCTTGGCTACCTCGTGAATTCAGAGGACTCTCACAAACGTCCTCCCCGCTAACCACTCACATTCTGCGGGTCTGGGACCGCACGAATGCCCTATATGCTTTGGTGCCCCCGGGCTCCCCACTGGCACCGCTGGGGGGGTTTAGGTGGTTCCCTCCTGGGGAGCAGAGAACCTTTTTTGGTACTTGGGTTACAGACGGCAATTATAGCTGCGGCAAATTTGTAGATAGGGGTAGTTTGATACCCCTAAATGTCTTGCGGAATAGTCATGGCAGATTCCCCATGGATTGGTGGAGACACCAGCAGCTCCAACACTTCATTGCGACAGAAGGGGCCTCGATGAGAGGGCTAGACTCCATTACCACACTAGAAAGACTTTTCATAGAAGAAGAACCAACTCCTCATCTGATTTCTGAGTTATATAGACTACTGGGTTCAGTTTCTGCCGCTGGCAAGCCAGCTTTCATAAGGGAGTGGGAACGGGACCTAGGGATGGAGTTCACGCCAGAACAGCGTCTACACATGTATAAATTAGCACACTCTAGCTCCATAGAGTCCAGAACGCAGGAAACTAATTACAAGCTTCTAACTCGTTGGTACCGTGTACCAGCTGTGATAGCGCGTATTTACCCCTCAGTTTCTGACCGATGCTGGCGAGATTGCGGTCAGAAAGGCACCCTCCTTCATGTATGGTGGGAATGCCCAGTAATCAGGCCGTTCTGGACTGAAGTACAGACTACCATTAAAAATGCCTTGCAGATTGAGATCCCGCTCACCCCGGAGCACTTTCTCCTGCACCTCCCCACCCTTCCTCTGAGCCACTACAAAAAAAGCGCCCTTCCTCATCTATTAAATGCCGCTAAAAGGCTTGTACCTCTCCATTGGAAGAGTCCACGGATTCCTACCTTGAAAGAATGGTTACAGAAGGTGGAGGATATCAGAGAGGCAGAGGAGTGGGTGGCGAGGTGCAAGGATAGGAGTGAGGGCTTTGATAACATCTGGGCCCAGTGGCGGAGATTCACCATCGACACTAATCCTGTGTCCTCTAGCCTGGAGGTCGCGTTGTTGGAGTTAGCGGAGCCCTCCTTGAAGCTAAGGAGGCCGTTGTATGGTGACGCGCATACCTGAATGACTTGTCGCACTGCCCTATTGGTTGCACAAGATGTAAACTTTTCTTTCCTTAAGCATGGTTCACAAGGTCTACAGTTGTAGGCTCATATGAGACGCTATGCGTCTTTAGTGATTAAAGACAAGTTTTGTATCTCCCTTATTGAATGTTACAAAGTCGTTGCATGTGCAGATTTAATGGATAGGGGCTCCACCTGGCGACACAGGTACCTTTTGAATGCATTGGCCCTATGGGGATGCCCGTGGGGCGCCTCCCTCTTGGTGGAGGTTAGTTGGAGGCCTGTTGCCCCCCTCCCAAGGGATCCGCCCGGTGGGCATCTTGGGGCCTTATAACAGGGATGAGACCCCCCCCCTCCGGTACCAGAATGGAGGGGGAAGATGGGTCCGCCCAGGAACCTGCCATGGCGGGACCCCCTCCAGGATTCATCATGACTGCTTAACAGTGTAATACAGTTTGGAGATGATTTAATCCCCTATCCCCTTCCCCCTCCTTCCCTTACCCCTCCGTTTTATAATTTGTTCTGTGATTGGTTCGACAATTTGTTTTTGTCTAAATGTCTAGATATGCACTGTAAGAATTGCACTGTTTTTTTTGGTAAGACTGACCATGGACTATATGTTTGTATGTTCCCTTTAATATATAAAATAAAACAAAGATTAAAAAAAAAAAAAAAAAGATGGGGGTTGGATGAAGAGGTGGTCAAGCGCATTGGTAGGTGGGAATCGCGTCAGTTCAAGTTATACGTTCGTCCTCACCTGTTGTCAGATTAACGGGGGGAGGGGGAGCTTATTGGGCATGTTTGGATGGGTATGCATGTTTTCTGAGTGCATATTGGTTGTTATTTGTGGTATGTTTTTTCTTCTTTCAGGTGGCGTGCAGGGCCTGGTCTGGATATTGGGCCACTCATATATGTGTTTTGGGGGGAAAAAAAAGCAGATGTTAGGCCTGATGGGAGACAATTGGGCATTTCTAAGCAGGAAGCTGTGGAGCATGATGGTCCCAGAAGTGCACCACTTTGTACGACTTGACAGGCCGCCGGTGTTACACGTTGGCGGTAATGATTTGGGCTTAAGGTCCATGTTGGACATTACCTGGGATATCAAATTTGATTCTCTGCGGCTCTGCATGGCCTTTCTGGAGATGATTATCATATGGTCCGACATCATTGCTCGGACGACTTGGCGTTTGGCGAGATCGGTACAGCGGCTCAATAAGGCCCGAAAAAAGGTTAACAGGGACATTAGCAGATTTGTGGTTTAAGAATGGGGGGCTGGTTATCAGACATTTAGAGCTGGAAGTGAATACTTGGCGATACCTTCGGGGTAACGGGGTACACCTCAATGCAGTTGGGATTGACATGTGGGCACTGGGGTTGCAGGATGGTATCCAGAGAGCGTTGAGGGTGTGGAGGGGCATACAAGGGTAAGGTTTTCCCCTTGGGTGCTGTGGCGGGTGTTGGTCTTTGCGGGTGAATGAAGAAACCTCGGATAAGGAAGAGTTTGGGACCCATCGATGGTATGGGTCCCGCTGGTGGTATTCCAGTTAATGGTCGTTTAGCTGGAATTTGGTTACGGGGTGCACTGCGGTCAGTGTGTTGTCTCCGAGCTAGTATGTCATCTGGAGGCCTATTAGTATTTAAAAAGTACCGCAGTGCATTATTAAAACATATTTTAGTTTGGGGTTCCTGCAAAGACCAACGCGAGTATTGACTGATGGTTTTTGGTTTAACACATTTTATACGGTTATGTTAATTTAAGTTGATTTTTTTAATAAAGAGTCTGCTACGGCCAATATTTACTCCAACTTGATGTGGTCTCCATTATGGGTTAATGGTAAGGGTGCTTGGAGTATGGGGTTGGTCAGGCAGGTATGGGGAAGTATGGATCTGTTATACAATGGTCAGGAACAGTATCTGGAAATCGCATACAGGAAACTGCTAGAACATGTTCAGCAGCATGCCAGAGAATCAGCAGTGGAAACTCCGGAGATTGCATCTCCAAAGCTGAAGTGATGACAACAGGGCAGAGCTCTGCTAACCGTGGCCCAGCACCAACACTGACAGGAACATGGGATTTCCTGCCAGCAGGATCTGTGGAGTTACCAGAAACTTCTGCAGCTGAAGCGCTGACAACTGGACAGAGGGTCCAAGAACTCTGCCCTACACTTGTGGCAGTTCCAGAGGCCCATGATGAGAAGGTGGTGGTCTTTCCTTCCCAGCAAGGATCCATGCACCTGGGAGACAGTACCAGAGACATGTCGTCCCAGCAGCCAGATGAGGGTAAGGGAAGTGAAGCAGCCAGCTTCCCTTCCCAGCAGCAGATGGCACCCCAGAATGATGCCAGCAACCCAGCAGAGGGGCTGGCAACAGGGCCCAATGCTGCTGGCCTCTGCCCTCAACTAACAAAAGATGCGGTCTCCATCTGTATACCCTAGGGATGCTGGGCAGTTGGCCCAGATCCCCAATAGAATGATGAAGTGAGCCCAGCCACCCTGTCTTCTCTGGAGCGGCTGAAAGGACTCCAGGGAGAAGTCCAGTTCGAAATTCTCTCCAACGGCTGGTATGTTCTCTGAGGGAGGCAGAGGTTGGTTGGGTGAGTAATGCTAGGTTTGGGACAATTTATTTGGGGTACTGTGTGGATACCGGCATTGGGGGACTGGAACTACTGACTAACTTCGGAGTCAACCCGTCTGGGGTCTCCTCCTGTGTTAGTCTGCTGCCCAGAGAGGAGAGATGTGACGGGAGTCACTTTGGGCGGGGGGCCGTGGAACCCAGAATCCCTTGGGGAGGTTGGGAAACCCTTGTTTCAGCTCCCCATGAACCTCCTATGTCTAAGTCACCCTGTGTCTCTAATAGGGGCACAGGGTGACCGAGAAATTCAGTCTGATCTGTACTAATCGGACTCACTGTACAACCACACTGCAATGTTATATATAGATATAGATATAGATATATATTTATATATATCTATATCTATCTATATATATAGATAGATATAGATATATATAGTATATTGTCTCGTTTTGTTGTGTACCCTTTGCTGGGTTGTTTGGGGTGTGGCTGTATTCCATTGCTCTATTGTGTCTGTCTGCCTTAGGTATTATGGGATGTGTAAGTGTGTTTGCTGTGAGGAGTGGGGGGGATTCCTCCAAATGCTCTCCCTGCTTATTGGACAGTCTGCCCCGCCCAGAATGCAAAGGAGGTGAGGGATTTTCCTGAGTATTACCTGTGTACCTGTGTTTCAATAAACAGTTCATGTTGAGCAACCAAACGAGTACTGCCTAGTTTGTGGTTGTCAGCGGTTGGAATATCTGCTATCTATATTCAGACTGGGAGGAAGTGGTATATGACGAAAGCACTTAAGTGGAGTGTGGGACGTTTTGGTACAAACCCGTATATATAATTTACTGCCAGCCCCTCTATTATAGGCCAGCATAGCACACGGTACATCTCTTTTACAAAAACAAGGCTTGTAAATACCGTTTTAAAACGATCTTCAGCCCGGTCACGTGACTCGTGGCCGCTGTACACCTCCAATGCGTGGCTACTGCAGGAGGGGCTGAGATCTCCCTCTGACGTCAGTTGGGGAGATCATATGGACGATCAGACTCTCCTGCAGTAGCCCTGGAAACCGGTCGAGAGTCACATGACTGGCCTGAAGATCGCGCTTAATCTGTATTTACAAGCCTCGTTCTTATAAAAAGAATACTACAGTGTGCTATGCCTGCCTCTAATACAGGGCTGGCAGTGATATTTTCAATTTTTTTTGTACAAATAGCGGCGGGGGTGTGGGGGGGGGGGGGGGGTGTGGAGACAGAGACACAGATACTGAGCTGACAGGCAGGGAGGAGGGGGTGAGGGGAGGGAGGAGAGCTGAGAGCAGGGCTGCAGATGACGAAAGGAAGTACACTGGACATGGTGGTCAGGGCTCAGCAGTCCTGATTTTCGTGGTCAGCGCAGAGAGGGGGATACAGGAAGTGGCAAGATCAGCAAGGTTTTTTACAGTTTAGAGGGGGGCAGATTACACAGCACAAGCACTGATAGAGCTTTCTTTTGTTGGTATTTGATCACCTCTGGTTTTTAATTTTTGCGCTATTAACCACTTCAGCCCCGGAAGGATTTACCCCCTTCCTGACCAGAGCACTTTTTACAATTTGGCACTGCGTCGCTTTAACTGCTAATTGCACGGTCATGCAATGCTGTACCCAAACGAAATTTGCGTCCTTTTCTTCCCACAAATAGAGCTTTCTTTTGATGGTATTTGATCACCTCTGCCGTTTTTATTTTTTGCGCTATACACGGAAAAAGACCGAAAATTTTGAAAAAAAATGATATTTTCTACTTTTTGTTCTAAAAAAAAATCCAATAAACTCAATTTTAGTCATACATTTAGGCCAAAATGTATTCGGCCACATGTCTTTGGTAAAAAAAAATGTCAATAATATATTTATTGGTTTGCGCAAAAGTTATAGCGCCTACAAACTAGGGTACATTTTCTGGAATTTACACAGCCTTTAATTTATGACTGCCTATGTCGTTTCTTGAGGTGCTAAAATGGCAGGGCAGTACAAAACCCCCACAAATGACCCCATTTTGGAAAGTAGACACCCCAAGGAAATTGCTGAGAGGCATGTTGAGCCCATTGAATATTCATTTTTTTTGTCCCAAGTGATTGAATAATGACAAAAAAAAAAAAATTACAAAAAGTTGTCACTAAATGATATATTGCTCACACAGGCCATGGGTATATGTGGAATTGCACCCCAAAATACATTTAGCTGCTTCTCCTGAGTATGGGGATACCACATGTGTGGGACTTTTTGGGAGCCTAGCCGCGTACAGGGCCCCGAAAACCAATCACTGCCTTCAGGATTTCTAAGGGCGTAAATTTTTGATTTTACTCCTCACTACCTATCACAGTTTTGAAGGCCATAAAATGCCCAGATGGCATAAAACCCCCCCAAATGACCCCATTTTGGAAAGTAGATACCCCAAGCTATTTGCTTTGAGGCATGTTGAGTCCATGGAATATTTTATATTTTGACACAAGTTGCGGGAAAGTGACAAATTTTTTTTTTTTTTTTTTTGCACAAAGTTGTCACTAAATGATATATTGCTCACACAGGCCATGGGCATATGTGGAATTGCACCCCAAAATTAGCTGCTTCTCCTGAGTATGGGGATACCACATGTGTGGGACTTTTTAGGAGCCTAGCCGCGTACGGGGCCCCGAAAACCAATCACCGCCTTCAGGATTTCTAAGGGTGTAAATTTTTGATTTCACTCTTCACTGCCTATCACAGTTTCGGAGGCCATGGAATGCCCAGGTGGCACAAACCCCCCCCCAAATGACCCCATTTTGGAAAGTAGACACCCCAAGCTATTTGCTGAGGTATGGTGAGAATTTTGCAGCTCTCATTTGTTTTTGAAAATGAAGAAAGACAAGAAAAACATTTTTTTTTTTTTTTTTCAATTTTCAAAACTTTGTGACAAAAAGTGAGGTCTGCAAAATACTCACTATACTGCTCAGCAAATAGCTTGGGGTGTCTACTTTCCAAAATGGGGTCATTTGGGGGGGGGGGGGTTTGCCACCTGGGCATTCCATGGCCTCCGAAACCGTGATAGGCAGTGAAGAGTGAAATCAAAAATTTACGCCCTTAGAAAGCCTGAAGGCAGTGCTTGGTTTTCGGGGTCCCGTGCGCGGCTAGGCTCCCAAAAAGTCCCACACATGTGGTATCCCCATACTCAGGAGAAGCAACAGAATGTATTTTGGAGTGTAATTTCACATATTCCCATGGCATGTTTGAGCAATATATCATTTAGTGACAACTTTGTGCAAAAAAAAAAAAAAATTGTCTCTTTCCCGCAACTTGTGTCACAATATAAAATATTCCATGGACTTGACATGCCTCTCAGCAAATAGCTTGGGGTGTCTACTTTACAAAATGGGGTCATTTGGGGGGGTTTGAACTGTCCTGGCATTTTATGCACAACATTTAGAAGCTTATGTCACACATCACCCACTCTTCTAACCACTTGAAGACAAAGCCCTTTCTGACACTTTTTGATTACATGAAAAAATTATTTTTTTTTGCAAGAAAATTACGTTGAACCCCCAAACATTATATATTTTTTTAAAGCAAATGCCCTACAGATTAAAATGGTGGGTGTTTCATTTTTTTTTTCACACAGTATTTGCGCAGCGATTTTTCAAATGCATTTTTTGGGGAAAAAACACTTTTTAAAATTTTAATGCACTAAAACACACTATATTGCCCAAATGTTTGATGACATAAAAAAGATGATCTTAGGCCGAGTACATGGATACCAAACATGACATGCTTTACAATTGCGCACAAACGTGCAGTGGCAACAAAATAAATACATCTTTAAAAGCCTTTACAGGTTACCACTTTAGATTTACAGAGGAGGTCTACTGCTAAAATGACTGCCCTCGATCTGACGGTGATACCTCACATGCATGGTGCAATTGCTGTTTACATTTGACGCCAGACCGACGCTTGCGTTCGCCTTAGCGCGAGAGCAGGGGGGACAGGGGTGCTTTTTTTTTTTTTTTCTCTTTATTATTTTTTTGCTTTTATCTTATTTTTAAACTGTTCCTTTCATTTTTTTTTTTAAATCATTTTTATTGTTATCTCAAGGAATGTAAATATCCCCTATGATAGCAATAGGTAGTGACAGGTACTCTTTTTTGAAAAAATTGGGGTCTATTAGACCCTATATTTCTCCTCTGCCCTCAAAGCATCTGACCACACCAAGATCGGTGTGATAAAATTCTTTCCCAATTTCCCAATGGCGCTGTTTACATCCGGCAAAATCTAAGTCATAAAATGCTCGTAGCTTCCGGTTTCTTAGGCCATAGAGATGTTTGGAGCCACTCTGGTCTCTGACCAGCTCTATGGTCAGCTGGCTGAATCACCGGCTGCATTCTCAGGTTCCCTGTTGAGACAGGAGAGCCAGAGAAAAACACGGAAGACGGTGGGGGGGGGGGCATTCCCTCCCTCCCACTGCTTGTAAAAGCAGTCTAGAGGCTAATTAGCCACTAGGATTGCTTTTACATGAAAGCCGACTGCTGGCTGAAAAGAATGATACCAAGATGATACCTAAACCTGCAGGCATCATTCTGGTATAACCACTCAAAGTCGTGAATGGCGTACCTGAAAAACAATAAAGCACAGTAAACGGTAAAGTATAAAAAATTGCATACCTGAAAAGCAAACTTGATAAAACATAATAACAATAAAACATTGCAGAATAGAATACAGTAAAAAAGAGCAGAACAATAGAGAGAATAGAGAGAGAGAGAACAATAAAACGACAACTATTTTTTTTTATTTTATATTTTTGTTTGTGTTGTTTTTTTTTTTTTTTACACTTTTTTTTGTAACTAACTTTTATAACTGTAACCGGTTCCAGGTTCGGGTCTCTCAAAATGCGATGGCATCTTGGGAGACCCTGTGAAAGTGTGCCTAGTCTGTGGAATGCTGTACCCTACGCTAATACTCAACTAGTGAATGGTAGCGTTCAAAACATTCACCAATGCAAAGACCAGGATTGTCAGGACAGGAGGGACAATAATAGCGGGTGTCGCGCCTATATCCGCGCTTGCTGCAGACACAACATCTTTTTTTAGGGGGTTTGTTGGGTAGGGGTACTCGGGAGGACATAAAGAAAATGCCTCTCATGCAGCCGACTGCATTTGGTTGGGGATGTGAATGGGGGAAGTACAGGTGCTGCAGAAGTGGTGGGTTCCTAATTAGGATTGGCGAATGCAGCAGGAAGGGCATTATGGGCACGATGGGCCTGTGTTTGTCTTCTTCTTGGTGGCAGCGGGACACTACTTGTGCTTGCCACCTCACCAGCTTGAACTGCACTTATGGGACTCGCCACGTCACCAAGTGTTACTGCAGTGCTGGTTTGACTGAGACCGGGGTGTACTAGGCCGCTGGTGCTTGCCAGTTCACCAAAACGCTACCAAAAAAACTGTTAGCGATCGCAGGGATCAGGCCTGACTCTGCGAACGCTGCAGTTATGCGTTTAGTGTTTTGTAAGTGACAGTGATCGATCGATACTGCACTTGGTTGGGCTGGGCTGGGCCGGGCGGAGGGGCAAAACGCAGGTGCTAGCAGGTATCTGGGCTGATCCCGCTAACACTGCGTTTTTGGGAACCCTAAACTGCTGGGGACGCTAGTATAGATCTGATCGGATCAGATATTGATCCGTTCAGATACTATACCACTAAGGGAGGCGTATGCTGCGTGCGTGGGTGTTAGCGATACTGGCGCTAATCTGACGCTGCCTGGGGCGACGCATATCACCGCCGGGCGATCAGGGGGCTAAACCTTTATTAGGTAATAAACGGCGGGTGCCCTGACACTATAAAAAATAAAGGAACTAACCAGCGTCACCCGTAACGGTTATACGATGATCAGTGGTAAAAGGGTTAACTAGGGGGCAATCAAGGGGTTAAAACATTTATTAGATAGTATATGGGGGTCCCTGTTGCTATAAAACGCTGACGGCGAACCTAAATATTTACGTCCCTAACTAGCGTCACCAGCGACACTAATACAGCGATCAGAAAAATGATCGCTTAGCGACACTGATGACGGGGGGTGCTCAAGGGGTTAAAACTTTATTAGGGGGGGTTAGGGGGGTATCCTAGACCTACAGGGGGCTAACACTAACTGCCCTAACACTTCTAACTGTCACAAACTGACACCATGCAGTAATCAGGAAAAAAAAAAAAAAAATACTGCTTGGTGTCAGTGTGACATAGGGTGTGACATGGGGGGGGGAGGGGTGATTGGAGGGTGATCGGGGGGCGATCGGGGGGGGATCGGGGGTGTTATGTGTGCCTGGCATGTTCTACTGTGTGTGTGTGTGTGTGTGTGTGTGTGTGTGTGTGTGTGTGTGTGTGTGTGTTTGTGTGTGTTCACTCACTGTGAAGTCTTCTCTCCTCGGCGCCGGAACGGAAACTGCCGAGCCGAGGAGAGATTACATCACATCCTCTGCCTGTGTGTACTATACACAGGCAGGGGATGTTTCTCATTGGCTGGGAGCGATCGCGAGGGGGGGGCCACGATCGGATGGCCTCCCCCTTGCCTCTCAATGCTCCCAGACAAATGCCGACCACCGCTGGCACCGGGGGGGGGGTCCGATAGGACCCCCCGGCCGCGGGGAGGCAATCACGTACCAGGTACGTGATTTTGCCTGCCCGTGCCATTCTGCTCACGTATATAGGCGTGAGGCGGTCGGCAAGTGGTTAACAAAAAAAGAGCGACAATTTTGAAAAAATATATATATTTTTTACTTTTTGCTATAATAAATAGCCCCAAAAACCAATTTTCTTCCTCAGTTTAGGCCAATATATATTCTTCTACATATTTTTGGTAAAAAAAAATCGCAATAAGCGTATACGGATTGGTTTGCGCAAAAGTAATAGTGTCTACAAACTATGGGAAAGATTTATGGCATTTTTATTATTATTAATTTTTTTTACTAGTAACGGCAGTGATCTGCGATTTTTAGCAGTACTGCGACATTGCGCTGGACATTTGGACACTTAACACATTTTTGGGACCATTGCCATTTATACAGTGATCAGTGCTAAAAAATTTTACTGTGTAAATATCACTGGCAGGGAAAAGGTTAATATTGGGGGCGATCAAGGGGATAAATGTGTGTTTCCTGGGTGTGTTTTAACTGTGAGGGGATAGGACTGACTAGAGGAAGAGACATATGGTTGTTCCTACTTAGTAGGAACAACCATATGTCTCTTCTCTCCTGGCAGAACAGAGATTTGTGTGTTTACACACACAAATCCCTGTTCCTGCTCTTGTGCATGCGGTCGCTCGTGGCCGGCGGCGATTGCACCCGCAGGCCACATGCATCACGTTCCCCCGCAGCGGGCGCGCTCGTGCCTGCTATCGCCTTAAAGGTACAGACATACTCATACAGCGATTCGCGGGAACTAACCACTTTGCTGCCATATATCGGCGTGAGCCGGTCGGCAAGTGGTTAAGATAAACCTTTGTACAGCTCCCCCTCAGCCCCCTAATACTTACCTGAGCCCCATCTCTGTCCAGCGATGTGCACGAGTGTCTCGACAATCCTGATTGGGTGAGAGAGCAGTGGCGCCATTGGCTCCCACTGCAGTCAATCAAAGTCAGTTAGCCAATCAGGAGAGAAAGGGGGCAGGGGCGAACCGCAGCTCTGTGTCTGAATGGACACAGGGAGCTGTGGCTCAGCTCAGGTGCCCCCATAGCAAACTGCTTGATGTGGGGGCAGGAGGGAGGGGCCAGGAGAGCCAGCGAGGGACCCGAGAAGAGGAAGATCTGGGCTGCTTTGTGCAAAACCACTTCACAGACCAGGTAAGTATAACATGTTTGTTATTTTTAAACAAAATAAAACAAGACTTTAGTATCACTTTAAGATTTCCATGCAAGGAATGTTTTATACATAGATCCCTATGTCTCTTTTGATATGTTTTATCCCTCAGATCTTTCATAATTTTTGCTGTGCATCTCTGGACTTAAAGAGGAGCTGCAGTCTGCTCACATAATTTGTAATAAAAACATCTTTGCCATTCTGAAGCTTCCCTTCAACCACTTTGCATATTATTTTATATATACTGTGATTCTGTACTTGCCAAATATGCTGCAGAAATCTAGATCCACTAAGTCTGGCTGCAGCCATTTTAACTGTGGGCAGCTGAAGCTGCTGCCTGTTCACTTCCTGGATTTACACTGACACACCTTCAGCTCTGGAGTCCTGCAGCTCTCATTTGCCCTCTTATGACTCACCCCCCCTCCCTTTCTGGCAAACTCTCACAAGAGAGA
Source organism: Aquarana catesbeiana (assembly GCF_042186555.1). Classification (NCBI taxonomy): domain Eukaryota; kingdom Metazoa; phylum Chordata; class Amphibia; order Anura; family Ranidae; genus Aquarana; species Aquarana catesbeiana. The sequence continues at coordinate 636,116,524 of NC_133327.1, forward strand.
GAGCTGTGCATGATGTCATACGCCTAGGCTAATGACCAGACAAAAAACTGGAAGTGGGCTGTATAAGGTATTTACTGGCAGAAAAAAATGTTTTACTATCCAAAGTTAAAACAACAAGGGCAGAAGATTTAATAGATGGAAAGTTGGAAAAAATGACTGAAGGTCCACTTTAACCCCTTCACACCGGCAATACACATATATACGGCCTCTTGGCGGGTGGGCCTTAACGCTGAGTGACTGCATATATGCATACCACCGCTCCCTGCACAGTTACCATTGGCTAATGCAAAGCTCCCGATCTCTACTTGCGATCATGAGCTTTCTGAACATGTGACGGTTGTGACAGCCAATCACATGGCCAGAAACCCCACCCCACTTCCTAGCATAACCCATCAAGGCATGGACTCCAGCAGACCTCTGAAGCTATGCTGTGGTATCTGGCACCAAGCCATCAGTAGCAGATCCTTTAAGTCCTATAAGTTGTGAGGTGGGGCCTCCATGGATCGTACTTGTTTTTTAAGCACATCCCATGCTTTATGGGGTTGAGATCTGGAAAATTTGGAGGCCAAGTCAGCACCTTGAAATCATTATTGAATTCATCAGACCAGACCATCTTCTTCCATTGCTCCGTGCTATAGTACTGATGCTAATGTGCCCAGTATGGGCACTTTTGGCTGTGGACACGGGTCAGCATGGGCACCTGCAGCTAGGCATCTCCACAAAAAACTGTGATGCGCTATGTGTTCTGTCACCTTTCTATCTAAACCAGTATTCATTCTTTTGGCAATTTGAGCTACAGTAGCTCTTCTGTTGGATCAGAAAACACGGGCCAGCCTTCGTTCCCTGTGTGGATCAACGAGTCTTGGCCACCCATGGCGTTGTTGCCGGTTCACCAGTATTCCGTCCTTGGACCACTATTGGTCGGTCCTGACCACTGCAGACTGGGAACATCCCACAAGAGCTGCAGTTTTGAAGGTGCTCTGACCTATTCGTCTAGTCATTACAAATTTGTCCTTGTCAAAGAAACTCCAATCCCTACACATGCCCAATTTTTCTGCTTTCAACACATCAACATAAGTGACAACAGGTTCACTTGCTGTCCAATATATCCCACCCACTTTCAGATGCCATTGTAACGAGATAATCAATGTTATTCACTTTACCTGTCAGTGGCCGTAATGTTATGGCTGATCAGTGTAATTACAAAGGTTTAGTAAATGCGCATATCTGACCTGAAGGGTTTTTTGGTTTTATTTTATTTTTTCTCAACAAAGCAAGGGTTTATTTTAATACTGATATGCACTGACTGACTTGTCACCAAAAGCTTTTGCACTCCATGGGTAATCCACGCTATTCTATCACCTGCGCAGTTATTACGAGTATGTTGTGTTTATCATCTCTCCTGTCCTGTTTCCAGCATGCCCCCCAGTGGTGACAGATGCGCTTATTATGCAACTTTCATCACACTTCAACTGCTGGAGCACATGCTTGTTGTGATCTGACAATTTTCTGTATTTGTTTTTCTGTCCAGGCATTGCGTTACATTGTGCCAGCAGAGAAGATGAGACGCTGGAAACAAAATTGATCCCTTCCAGGAAAAAATACAAAGATAGAGCAATCTAAAACAGGTGATATGACAGATAAATATAAGCTTAAAGAAGACCTATAACCAAATATTATTGTGGTATTAAACCTAAAAACAAAAATGTAATATATTGCAGCTCCCAAATCCTTAGATGTTGTGACTGTCCTGGTTTTCTTTTTCAGTTTTTTTTTTTTTCCTTTAACTTCACCTGGGGATCCATCCAATAACACACTTACTATCTTAGGGTGTTTCCACTCTGGTAGGGGGTGCCTTAAGTGAGGTGCCGACATCATCAAAAGGCCACACATGAAATTAAGTAAATATTCAGTCCCATAGACAGCAGACACACAACAGAATACAAGACTTTGGGCATGATATGGAGGTGGTCAAAGACTGCGGATATGATATTAGAGATGATCAGAGACTGTTTATGTAATACAAGAGATGGTCAGACACTGATGATATGATACAAGAGATGGTCGGAGACTGTGGATATGATACAAGCGATGATCAGAGACTGTGGATATGATACAAAAGATGATCATAGACTGTGGATATAATACAAGAGATGATCAGAGACTGTGGATATGATACAAAAGATGGTCTGAGACTGTGGATATGATACAAAAGATGGTATGAGACTGTGGAAATGATACAAGAGATGATCGGAGACTGTTGATAAGATACAAGAGATGACCAAAGACTGTGGATATGATACAAGAGATGGTCAGAGACTGTGGACTTGATACAAAAGATGGTCAGAGACTGTGGATATGATACAAAATATGGCTGGAGACTGTGGATATGATACAAAATATGGTTGGAGACTGTGGATATGATACAAAAGATGGCCGGAGACTGTGGATATGATACAAGAGATGGCCAGAGACTGTGGATATGATAAAAGATGTGGTCAGAGACTGTGGACATCAAACAAGAGATGGTCAGAGATTATGGACATGATTCAAGAAATGGTCAGGGATAGGGATGAGCCGAACACCCCCCGGTTCGGTTCGCACCAGAACCTGCGAATGGACCGAACTTTAGAACCCCGTTAAAGTCTATGGGACTTGAACGTTCAAAATCAAAAGTGCTAATTTTAAAGGCTAATATGCAAGTTATTGTCCTAAAAAAGGGTTTGGGAACCCGGGTCCTGCACCAGGGGACATGTACCAATGCAAAAAAAAGTTTTAAAAACGTCCTTTTTTCGGGAGCAGTGATTTTAATGATGCTTAAAGTGAAAAAAAAGTGAAATATTCCTTTAAATATCGTACCTGGGGAGTGTCTATAGTATGCCTGTAAAGTGGCGAGTGTTTCCCGTGCTTAGAACAGTCCCTGCACAAAATTACATTGGTAAAGGAATAAAAGTAATTTAAAACTGCTTGCAGCTTTAATATAATGTCGGATCCCGGCAATATGGATCAAAATCAGTGAGAAAAAAGGCATGGGTAACCCCCCCCGTCCATTACCAGGCCCTTTGGGTCTTGTATGGATATTAAGGGGAACCCCGCACCCAAATTAAAAAAAGGAAAGGCGTGGGGCCCCCAGGCCCTATATACTCTGAACAGCAGTATACAGGCGGTGCAAACAAGACAGGGACTGTAGGTTTGTTGTTAAGTAGAATCTGTTTGTAATTTTGAACTGGTACATTTTTAAAGTGTAGCTCCAGCCAAAAAATCTATTTTTAAGCTTTTTGTCACCCCTGTGACATTTGTTTTGCTGTGTGTGCTCCTCTTCAGAAGATTTCACCTCACTTTTTGTCCCAATGACAAATGTTTTTTGAAAATTTGGGGTTTCTAGTGAAACAAGGATTGGTGATAAAGCATCAGTGGAAAGGAGAAAAGTTTTTCCCATATTAACTCTTACGGGAGAGAATTTCCCTTCCTATGGGGTAGATTTCATCTCACTTCCTGTTGTCTCCTTCCGTTTGCAAGTAGGAGTCGTTTGTAAGTTGGATGTCTGAAAGTAGGGGCCTGCCCTATATACTCAGCAGAAATTTGGGCCTTAGGTATTGTTGTGGCCTCAACACTGTAAGCCTTCACAGGGCCCTGCTGTGAAATATTAGACCAAGAATTGTAATTACATGCCCCTGTTGAACAGGGGCTGAAAAATTGGGCCTTTGGTGGTGGTGTTGGTGCTGGCGCCACAACACTGTAAGTCCTCATAGTAAATTTTGGTGGGCGCAGAAACGTGCGCAAGACACAGAGCCTGCTTGCCCTCTTTTATTGGCTTGTGACTGTCTGCCTCTCCTTGTTGGCCTTCCAGACATACTAATGGCCTGTAGCTGCACTAAGCTACGATATATATATATATATATATAGATATATATCTATATATATATATATATATATATATACTGATACTGCGGCTAGCAAAATCAACTGCCTGCCTACAGTATGAGAACACCACCAACCTTCTACAGGTAGCTTTAGCTGAACACTGTGAAGAGGTCGCACTACACTAACGTGTAAATAATTTAGCTGCCTGCGGTAGTGATAGGATCAGGAAAACACCACCAACCTTCTACAGGTAGCTTTAGCTGAACAGTGCAGAGGTCGCACTACACTAACGTGTAAATAATTTAGCTGCCTGCAGTAGTGATAGGATCAGGAAAACACCACCAACCTTCTACAGGTAGCTTTAGCTGAACAGGGCAGAGGTCGCACTACACTAACGTGTAAATACTTTAGCTGCCTGCGGTAGTGATAGGATCAGGAAAACACCACCAGCCTTCTACAGGTAGCTTTAGCTGAACACTGTGCAGAGGTCGCACTATACTAACGTGTAAATACTTTAGCTGCCTGCGGTAGTGATAGGATCAGGAAAACACCACCAACCTTCTACAGGTAGCTTTAGCTGAACACTGTGCAGAGGTCGCACTACACTAACGTGTAAATACTTTAGCTGCCTGCGGTATTGATAGGATCAGGAAAACACCACCAACCTTCTACAGGTAGCTTTAGCTGAACACTGTGCAAAGGTTGCACTACACTAGCTTGTAGCTTTAGATGAACACTGTTCAGAGGATGCACTACACTAACTTGTAGCTTTAGCTGAACACTGTGCAGAGGTCGCACTACACTAACTTGTAGCTTTAGCTGAACACTGTGCAGAGGTCGCACTACACTAACTTGTAGTTTTAGCTAAACACTGTGAGGAGGACACACTACACTAACTTGTAGCTTTAGCTGAACACTGTGAGGAGGACGCACTACACTAACTTGTAGTTTTAGCTGAACACTGTTCAGAGCACGCACTACACTAACTTGTAGCTTTAGCTGAACACTGTGCAGAGGTCTCACTAAAATAACTTGTAGCTTTAGCTGAACACTGTGCAGAGGTCGCATTACACTAACTTGTAGTTTTAGCTGAACTCTGTGAGGAGGACGCACTACACTAACTTGTAGCTTTAGCTGAACACTGTGAGGAGGACGCACTACACTAACTTGTAGTTTTAGCTGATCACTGTGCAGAGGTCACACTAAACTAACCTGTAGCTTTAGCTGAACACTGTGAGGAGGACGCACTACACTAACTTGTAGCTTTAGCTGAACACTGTGCAGAGGTCGCACTACACTAACTTGTAGTTTTAGCTAAACACTGTGAGGAGGACGCACTACACTAACTTGTAGCTTTAGCTGAACACTGTGAGGAGGACGCACTACACTAACTTGTAGTTTTATCTGAACACTTTTCAGAGCACTCACTACACTAACTTGTAGCTTTAGCTGAACACTGTGCAGAGGTCTCACTAAAATAACTTGTAGCTTTAGCTGAACACTGTGCAGAGGTCGCATTACACTAACTTGTAGTTTTAGCTGAACTCTGTGAGGAGGACGCACTACACTAACTTGTAGTTTTAGCTGAACACTGTGCAGAGGTCACACTAAACTAACCTGTAGCTTTAGCTGAACACTGTGAGGAGGACGCACTACACTAACTTGTAGCTTTAGCTGAACACTGTGAGGAGGACGCACTACACTAACTTGTAGCTTTAGATGAACACCGTTCAGAGGACTGTGACAGACCTAGTCGGGACAGAGGCTGTTGGAGAGGACTGAATGCAAGCCTCTTGCCTTTTGATTATGGGCCCTGGATTTTCAATGGAACAATACTCTTTGTGAGGTGAATTAGAAATCCAGTCTGAACTGTACTAATCGGACTCAGTCGTGTATATATGTATATATTGTATGTTGTTTGATTCTGTTGGGGACTCCTTGCTGTGGTCATTTGGGATTTGTGTCCCTGAAGAGGGAGGGGGGATTCCTCCAGCAGCCCCCTGCTCATAAGACTGAATTATACTGTTGGGACACATACTGTGAGGAGATGCTGGTGTCATCAACTCCAACTACCTGTGTTTATGTTAATTGAATGAGCTGATCACATTGTCCTCTATACAATGTAGGAGACGGGACGACTCCTATTGGAGCTGCTGCTATTGTGAGAAAATGTCCTGTGATAATTAACTCAGTCTGGGCAAAAGGTCATGTCTCAGTCACCTAGGCTGTATAAAGGATTAGTTAATTAGCTCATGTTAATTAGGTTAATTAGGTTACGTTTGTATTGTTAGAGTAATATGAGCAGGAGGGTGGAACCTCATCTTCTCCTGTATATAAGACTGTATTCTGGTTCTGAATAAAGTGAGTTAATGTTAGCAACAAGCAAGTGTCGCCTTGTTTTGTGCTCAGAGAGGTTGGAATATCTGATATCTGTATACAGACTGGGAGGAAGTGGTATATGACGGAAGCACTCAAGCGTAGTGTGGGACGTTCCGTGACAAGGACGCACTACACTAACTTGTAGCTTTAGCTGAACACTGTGCAGAGCATGCACTACACTAACTTGTAGCTTTAGCTGAACACTGTGCAGAGGTCGCACTAAAATAAATTGTAGCTTTAGCTGAACACTGTGCAGAGGTCGCACTACACTAACTTGTAGTTTTAGCTGAACACTGTGAGGAGGACGCACTACACTAACTTGTAGCTTTAGCTGAACACTGTGAGGAGGACGCACTACACTAACTCGTAGCTTTAGCTGAACACTGTGCAGAGGGCACACTAAACTAATCTGCAGCTTTAGCTGAACACTGTGAGGAGGACGCACTACAGTAACTTGTAGCTTTAGCTGAACACTGTGCAGAGGTCACACTAAACTAACTTGTAGCTTTAGCTGAACACTGTTAGGAGGACGCACTACACTAACTGTAAATAGTCTAGCTGCCTGACTGTGGTACTAATAGGATCAAAAGAAAACCAGCAATATTCTTCAGGTAGCTGTAAATACTGTAACAAGACAAGCCTGCCTGTCAGTAGCAAGATAACAGGAACGGATCTAGCTAAACTGAATACAGTGTGTATATATATATATATATATATATATATATATATATATATATATATACAAATACAACACCTGGGATGCATATATATACACAATACACTGTAAGTGCAGCTAACTGACTGACTGTCCTGCCTAATCTATCTAACTCAAATGAAATGACACTGTCTCTCTCTCTCTCTCTATCTCTCAGCACGCGGGAACACACTACACAGAGATCACAATACTCCCCCTTGAGAAAGACTTCATCTGCTTTACTTTTCAGAAGGACAGCATCAGCTTTTTTCAGGCATCATCCGAGGTTTCTTTCAATACTAAGTTGCGCTGTAATTTCCATATAAAGTGAATCTGTGCAGTATAAATTAATTGTAATAAACTCCTATAAAGTGAATATCATGGATAAAAAATTGATCAATCAATTTAAATAGTCCATTCAGTTGATGATAGATCTCCGATGTGAAATTAACACACAGTACACCCAGGAATTGTGATGAGAAAAGATGTAACTTCCACCTCTACACACACTGCCACTTACCGACTCCTGTTGATCTCCTATTATGGGAGATCACACACGCTTCTGGTTTAATACCCAGCTCGGGCCTTTAAGATATGAAACAATGGTCCCAACGTCTTCCCAGATGTTATCATTCACAGGTACATGTTGCCAGATAATCCCCATGAGAAAATAAAACCTTCCATAGTATAAAATCTTTTGGTAGTTTTATTAGATCAAGTGTGAACAAATATCTGTGCTAACTAGAAAGAGTGGTTAGCTGCCAGCATAGTTTGTTGATTCTTCAAACGTATATATACAAAAATTCAAAATGCAGCGCTAAATTAAACAAAGTGATCAAATAAATAAAAATAGTCCATAAGAACTATAGAAGAGTAAAGATGACGTGAAGCCTCCACCAAACTTATCTGGTTTATCATATGACTGGAGAGAGGAACGAGAAGCTGCCTTCAAAACTTATACAGAAGATGAAGCCAAGAGGCTTGGAGTAGTTGGATGGGTGAAAAATACAAGACAGGGGACCGTAGTGGGCCAGGTACAAGGTCCTGAAGACAGAGTCAACTCCATTGTCATTCCGAGTTACTGTTGAGCCTTGGCATCATTTGATTGCATCGCATGTTTTTTACATTGTTCTGGTAAGCAGATTGGCAGCACGTGGGTGTGCTTTCTTTGTGCACACTGAAGTTTAGTGGAGGCTTCATGTCACCTCTACTCTTCTATAGTTCTTATGGACTATTTTTATTTATTTGATCACTTTGTTTAATTTAGCGCTGCATTTTGAATTTTTGTATATATACGTTTTTAGTTTTATTAGATTAAAAGTATTGCACTTACACTTAGACAAACAAAATAATGCAGTAAAACTTAGTATTGAAAGTTGTTGATTAATGTGTGTATCTCACAGGAAGTTGCAGCTTGTTTTTCCTTATTAATTTCAATTTTACTTTAATCATTTCACCGTTTTTTCACTTGATTTTTTAGGACAGCGCAGTAATTTTTACATTTTTGGATATCATCCAAGGTTAGCATCTACTTTGTGGACTGAGATGCCGGTGATGCCAGCTAATGCCGCGTACACACGAGCGGACTTTTCGACCGGACTGGTCCGACGGACCAAATATGGTGGACAATCCGACCGTGTGTGGGCTCCATCGGACCTGCAGCGGACTTTTTCGGTCGAAAATCTGACGGACTTTAGATTTGGAACATGTTTCAATTTGGCCGAAGAACTCGAGTCTGGTCGAAAAATCCGCTCGTCTGTATGCTAGTCCAACGGACAAAAAACGACGCTAGGGCAGCTATTGGTTACTGGCTATCAACTTCCTTATTTTAGTCCGGTCGTACGTCATCATGTACAAATCCGTCGGACTTTGGTGTGATCATGTGTAGGCAAGTCCGTTCGTTAGAAAGTCCGTCGTAACTCCGTCGAAAGTCTGTCGGAAAGACCTTTGATGCCGAAAAGTCCGCCCGTGTGTACAGGGCATTAGAGATGACACAGTGATGTTCTGGTTTCTGTGCAGATCAGCACATGCTGAAGCCTCTCACCTTGTGACTTACTTCAATGTTACAATGTTGCAGTCTGACCACTGTCAGGGAGGAGACTTAGAAAGTGCTTAGAAAATGCTTCCACCTGCCTGCAGCAGACTGATGACCACATCTCAGCCAAGGCAAAGTCACTAGACTAGATCTATGATAGGTAAAGAATATATTAATTTAGGCGTGTGCATATTAACCCTATATTTTGAACCATGCTGATACTAACCTAATCAACAACACTCATAACTGTCCTGTGCTGACCTGGTCTGTCACTGAAATCACGACAGCTAAAACTAGTGATCCCCACACTAACGGATTGTAGGAAAATGGATTTTTATTGTTCCATTAATTGACCTTATCGATATTGCTTTTAAGGAAATTACTGTTGACTTTTTTTTCAACTAAGCCATAATCACATTAAAATTGATTTACTGCTCTGTGCAAAGCACCACAGTGGAAACTCAGTGAAATCAGGAAATCGTTATGTAATTGTTAAGTATTTAATTGTACTGTGCCCATTAATGCAACTTAAGAATCAACGAATTACTCTGCTGAACATAGTAAATTATGTTAGACAGGAAGATAAAATGACTTGTTTTTATTCCTGCAGGCCAAATCATGTTATTGGAGTATAAATGCCTAGGCTAGCACAAACATTGCTATTCTTATTTAAATTATTTAAATATCATATCTAAACACAGCTTGCTCACTTAGTCATGAATAATATATTTTTATTCTATAAAGTGACAAAAGAATTAAAAGATCAGTATATGCACAAGTGATATTTTGGTTATAGGTAAAGCCTGGTGAGCTGAGTCCAGGATAAAGGCCTCTTTTACCTGGGGGACCAGTGAATGGTTTAAAACAGACGGCTGAGCCCAGTTTTACCACCCTGAGGCCACCCACCTGAAGTCTAACATACAAGCAGAGGAGGTTATTTGCATGCCATGGACCACAAAACTTTGTGTTGCAGCAAATTTAAAGTGGGGTTCCACCCAAAAAAAAACAAACTACATGAAAAATCCTAAAAAAAAAAAATACAAAAAAAATTTGGATATTTTTTTTTTTTACTCACCTCTAAATGCCTGTTGCTAGGGGGTCCCTCGTAGTCTGCTTCTTTCAGTGCCTGGGCTGGTGACATCACTTCCATCTTGGCACAGGAAGGGCTCAGCTCTGCTCCCTCCCTCCTGTCAATCATCTGGGACCCATTACAGGTCCCAGGTGACTGAGCGGCCAGTCACGGCACGCGGCGCCGCTCGCGCATGCGCAGTGGGTGCTAGGCTGTGAAGCCACAGCCCGGCGCCCACAGTTGCAATGCCGGCGCAGCTGAACGAAGGGGGAGACAAGCGGGGCTTCGCTGGACCCTGGAACAGGTAAGTGTCCAATTAAAAGTCAGCAGCTGCAGTATTTGTAGCTGCTGACTTTTATTTATTTATTTATTTTTTGACTGGCCCTCCTCTTTAACACAACATGCATACCTCTCAACATTCTGAGATGGGAATGAGGGACACCTATCAGCAAAAGTATGTGGGCATAGCACACATCCCCTGCCACACCCCCCTTAAAGGTGAATTTTACAAAAAAAAATGATTGGTTAAACCCACAAGTGCTTTTTTACCACTACTATATATTTATATTAGCTTTTGGAGTTTACAGATAAATCAATTTAGAAATCGGATGAAAGGTTTAGCACACTTTTTGATAGATAAGTAGTGCATTGTATATACAAATATGTAGAGCAGACCAAAATGAGGGACACATGAGGAGGAAAGACAGACAGAGGGACTTCTAAATCAGGGACAATGCCTCGAAATCAGGGAAGGTTGGGAGCTATGCAACACATCAAGTTGAAGGGGACACCACCTGTCAAACTCGGCTATTCAAGTCAATGGTTGTGGTGCATAAGCCCCATTATAAAGTGCTATTCAGCAAAAAAAAACAAAACAGGCATTCACATAGCTCCCAACTGTCCCTGATTTAGAGGGACTGTTCCCGATTTGGAAAAAAAGTCCCTCTGTCCCTCTTTCCTTCTCATTTGTCCCTCTTTTTGGTCTGATATATATGTGCGCCGTCAATAAATTAGTTTCGCTTCGTACGAAAATTAATTCGTATTTCGTGTCCGAAATTCAATTCGGATTCGTATGAAATACGAATTTTCGTTAGATTTGTAAACTTTTCGTAAAATAACGAAAGTTTGTTATGATGAATTTATCATTATGAGGGGTTCCCACCATCCCTGTGCTGTGCTGACTTCCTCTGATTGGTGAACAAAACACCAGTCACATTTCTGTGAATTTGGATCCGAAATTCCAAAATTCGTTAACGAAATTTCGGATTTCGTATAAAATTCGTAAGCATAGAAATTCCCATAGGGTTCCCACCATCCCTGTGCTGAGTTCCCAGGTCTGTACACCTGCTGTGCCCATTATGAGGGGTTCCCACCATCCCTGTGCTGAGTTCCCGGGTCTGAGTGTACACCCGCTGTGCCCATTATGAGGGGTTCCCACCATCCCTGTGCTGTGCTGACTTCCTGGGGTTTTAACTTTTAGGTTTGTTAACTTTTCTTAACAATTACGAATTTTCATTATGATGAATTTATAATTATGAGGGGCTCCCACCATCCCTGTGCTGTGCTGACTTCCTAATCACACATGTCTAATCTATACAGTTGTATATAAAATGCACTTTTTATCTTTCCAAAAGTGTTTCCCAGTGCTAAACCTTTCATCCAATTTCTAAATCGCTACATTTGTAAATGTCAAAAGCCAGTATAAGACCCCTTTCACACTGGGGCGGTTTGCAGGCGGTATTGCGCTAAAAATACCGCCTGCAAACCGCCCCTAAACAGCCTCCGCTGTTTGTTCAGTGTGAAAGCCCGAGGGCTTTCACACTGAAGCGGTGCGCAGGCAGGACGGTAAAAAAAGTCCTGCAAACCGCTTTTTTGGAGCGGTGAAGGAGCGGTGTATTCACCGCTCCTGCCCATTGAAATCAATGGGACAGCGCGGCTATACCGCGGCATTACCGCGGCTATAGCCGCGCTGTACGAGGGATTTTAACCCTTTTTCGGCCGCCAGCGGGGGTTAAAACCGCACCGCTAGCGGCCGAATACCGCTGCAAGAACGACGGTACAGCAGCGCTAAAAATAGCGCTGTTGTACAGCCGACGCCCCCACCGCCCCAGTGTGAAAGGGGCCTAAAGGAATAGTAGTGGTAAACAAAAGCACTTGTGGGTTTAACTAATATTTTTTTTTTTTATAATTCTACTTTAAGGGGGCGTAGCAGGTAAGTAAAATATACATTTTGGGTGGACTTGCTCTTTAATAACAGATTTCAGCAATGCTTTTGATAATGGTATAGCCCTATGCAAGTAATAACAGGCAGTTATGAGCTGAGATCCGATCAACCCAAAGTGCTGATCAAAGCTTCATCAAGATCACCCGGTGATTCCAATCCCACCAGGTGCTGCCCTCCCAGGGGCTGATATGAACTGATATGGCTGATATGAACTCCAAAAGAAAAGAAAAGTAGAAGCGCACACCAGAAAGCAACTCAATTCTAGGTGTCTCAGCTGAGTTTGATTATATGTTTAATGGGCTGATGATGATGCATAAAACCAGGCAACATTTCCACTCCCACCTCTATGACTGAGCGGGTGAAACGTGTTAGAGGAGAATGGCTTTGGAGGAGGCAAAGCTGAATCCTTTCTGATACACCTAGAATTAAGTGGCTTTCCAGTGTGTGCTTCCACTTTTCTTTTCTTTTGGAGGTAGTTATGAAGATTATGATTTCTCATTATTGCTTGGAGATATTTTACCCTTCTCTGTAAAGTATTGCCTAAATTGCAGTCAAGTGCTGGATAATTAGGAACAGGTTGCAGTAGTTGGATAAGTAGACAGTGTGCTGATCTACAGTATCTCACAAACGTGAGTACACCCCTAACATTTTTGTAAATATTTTATTATATCTTTTCATTTGACAATTAGTTTCAATTAGAAGAAAAGAGGTTTAACCTTAAACTACGTAGATGGTTCTTTACTGTATGAGCGGCAAGGATGTGGAATTCCCTTCCACAGGCGGTGGTCTCAGTGGGGAGCATTGATAGCTTCAAGAAACTATTAGATAATCACCTGAATGACCGCAACATACAGGGATATGTAATGAAATACTGACACATAATCACACACATAGGTTGGACTTGATGGACTTGTGTCTTTTTTCAACCTCACCTACTATGTATCTATGTAACTATGACAACACTAAAAAAATGACACTTTTTGCTACAATGTAAAGTAGTGAGTGTACAGCTTGTATAACAGTGTAAATTTGCTGTCCCCTCAAAATAACTCAACACACAGCCATTAATGTCTAAACTGCTGTGAGTACATCCCTAAGTGAAAATGTCCAAATTGGGCCCAAAGTGTCAATATTTTGTGTGGCCACCATTATTTTCCAGCATTGCCTTAACCCTCTTGGGCATGGAGTTTACTAGAGCTTCACAGGTTGTCACTGGAGTCCTCTTCCACTCCTCCATGACGACATCACAGAGCTGGTGGATGTTAGAGACCTTGCGCTCCTCCACCTTCCTTTTGAAGATGCCCCACAGATGCTCAATAGGGTTTAGGTCTGGAGACATGCTTGGCCAGTCCATCACCTTTACCTAAGCTTCTTTAGCAAGGCAGTAGTTGTCTTGGAGGTGTGTTTGGGGTCGTTATCATGTTGGAATAGGGGATCATGCTCTGCTTCAATATGTCACAGTACATGTTGACATTCATGGTTCCCTCAGTGAACTGTAGCTCCCCAGTGCCGGCAGCACTCATGCAGCCCCAGACCATGACACTCCGACCACCATGCTTGACTGTAGGTAAGACACACTTGTCTTTGTACTCCTCACCTGGGTTCCGCCACACATGCTTGACACCATCTGAACCAAATAAGTTTATCTTGGTCTCATCAGACCACAGCACTTGGTTCCAGTAATCCATGTCCTTAGTCTGCTTGTCTTCAGCAAACTGTTTGAGGGTTTTCTTGTGCCTCATCTTTAGAAGAGGCTTCCTTGTGGGACGACAGCCATGTAGACCAATTTGATGCATTGTGTGGAGTATGGTCTGAACACTGATAGGCTGACCGCCCACCCCTTCAAACTCTGCAGCAATACTGGCAGCACTCATACGTATTTTTCCCAAAGAAAACCTCTGGATATGATGCTGAGCATGTGCACTCAACTTCATTGGTCGACCAGGGTGAGGCCTTTTCTGAGTGGAACCTGGCCTGTTAAACTGCTGTATGGTCTTGGCCACCGTGCTGGAGCTCAGTTTCAGGGTCTTGGCAATCTTCTTATAGCCTAGGCCATCTTTATGTAGAGCAACAATTCTTTTTTTCAAATCCTCAGAGAGTTCTTTGCCATGAGGTGCCATGTTAAACTTCCAGTGACCAGTATGAGAGCGTGAGAGCGATAACACCAAATTTAACAATAACGAGTCACATGCAGGGTCGTTTGAAGGAATTTGGGGGCCACAAGCAAAATGGACATGGAGGCCCCCCCCAACCCCCCCCCCTGCACGCACGCAAAGCCTACAGGAATCACAGCATAGAGATACAGTTTAAGTTCACCAACACTTTATATAAATACTGCTGTTGCATATAATGTGCATAAAATGTGAACATTTTCAACAATTGAACATTTGCAAAAAAATACCACTGTACCATAAAATTAAATATACATTAAAAAAGTGCACAGGCAGGCTAGGACGGTATATAGGCAGGCTAGGACGGTATATAGGCAGGCTAGGACGGTATATAGGCAGGCTACAACGGTAAACAGGCAGGCTAGGATGGTATACAGACAGGCTAGGACGGTATATAGGCAGGCTAGGACGGTATATAGGCAGGCTAGGACGGTATATAGGCAGGCTAGGATGGTATATAGGCAGGCTAGGAGGGTATATAGACAGGTTAGAACAGTATACAGACAGACTAGGACGGTATACAGGCAGGCTAGGCCCTAGCCTAGGGGGGAGAGAGAGGGAGAAGGTGATGAGGAAGAGGGGGGGGAGAAGGTGCATAGCACAAAGGGGTGAGAACATAGAGGGGGGTTATTCTGGGGGGTCTCACTCACCAATTATGCTCTCCCATTAAGGCTGGTCTCCCCCAGGGCTGTGGCAGCTATTATTTGAAAACAGAACTCCCCTTACAGCTCAATACAGTGCATTGCATGCATGTGGCTGGAGCGTGGGCGGGCACAAATGGGAGGTGGAGTATTGGATTGGACAAGCAGTGCAGTGAGGGAAGGGTTAGGAGGACAGTGGAGACAGAACACAGCCCGACTCCTGCACAAGCTAGCTGGCTTTCCACGCTGTCGCTATATCACTGTGACAGGATGCCAGAGGCTGTGGAGTGCCGGAGCTAGAGGGGAATAGCTATTCTTGATTTTCACTCCACACTGTACAAGTCTTGCTGCCTGGGGGAGAAGATGCTCCTCCCGCAGCTGCCCACACAGACTCTGCCCCTGCTATCCTTTCTAGTCAGAACACCAGCACTTGAGTCTGCAGGAGGAAGGAAGAGGAGCTCTGCCACGCTACAGGCTGCAGCTTATAGGAAGCGGCGGCCGGCGGTGCGGCTGGGGCCCTAGGCCAGCTTGGGGCCCCAAGCAATTGCTTGTTTTGCCTGTCCTGTCGGCCTGGTCACATGACAACGGGGAGGGAAAATGGCTAATCTGGCCCAATTTGGACATTTTCACTTAAGGGTGTACTCACTTTTGTTGCCAGCGGTTTAGACATTAATGGCTGTGTGTTTAGTTATTTTGAGGGGACAGCAAATTTACACTGTTATACAAGCTGTACACTCACTACTTTACATTGTAGCAAAGTGTCATTTATTCAGTGTTGTCACATGAAGAGATATAATAAAATATTTACAAAAATGTGATGGGTGTACTTACTTTTGTGACGTGTATCATCTTGTATTGAAAACCCACTGGTATAGTGTAGCAAGTCTTTTAGCCTGCATTTATGCCTGAGCAACATGTTTCATATTGTGTTGTGGATTTTAGCGAGTTTTTGGTGTGTTTGTCACGCAAAAGCACATTGACTGTTGGGCAACAAACGCACCAAGGAAGCTCAAGTACCAATTTTTGGCACTGAGCCATGGGCGTTTGGCAATGCGTGTTTTTGGGCATTTCTTTGAGACAAAATATGCAACAGGTACCCAGGGCCGGATTTACATCTCAGGAGCCTATAGGCAGAGAATTCTGAAGTAGCCCCCCACCCCCACAAAAAAAGGACAGTAAGGTCTAGGAAATGCAAAATGTCAGTAACAAAACACTCTAAAGTGAATTTTAGGGTATTCAAATGCAAAAAACTACCCACATTTTTGATAAAATATAAAAGACAAGGTTGCACCGAGTAAATAGTTACCCAACATGTCAAACCTTAAATTGTTTTGCAAATGCTTTATTTCTTTGCTGACCTAGAGTCGAAAAGGTTAAAAAAAAAGAAAAAGAAGATTAAAACTCATACAGGCGGGCACCCTTTTAGGGCCTACAGTACCTACAGGGCCGGACTGGCCTACCGGGATACCGGGA
The DNA here is from genome assembly GCF_042186555.1 of Aquarana catesbeiana. NCBI lineage: Eukaryota > Metazoa > Chordata > Amphibia > Anura > Ranidae > Aquarana > Aquarana catesbeiana. The sequence continues at coordinate 636,133,074 of NC_133327.1, forward strand.
AATATCCCGGTAGGCTGGCTGCACTAAGTACCGCTGGGGCCGTTCACTGCCTGTGTCAGCAATCTAAAGAGCAGCAGCGGCGGTCGCTGCTGCCGCACTATGCAATGGCTGCCTGTGTCACTGGTCACTCACTGTCTGTGTCTCCGGGGCCGCTCACTGCCTGTGTCAGCAATCTAAAGAGCAGCAGCGGTGGCCGCCGCTGCTGCACTATGCAATGGCTGTGTCACTGGTCACTCACTGTCTGTGTCTCCTCCGTTCGGGCGCCGGCGCGCCGCCCACCACACTCATCATGCCTCTGTCTGTGTGCCTGTGTGCCTGAGGGGGAGGAGCAGGAGAACGCTGTGCTGCTTCATTTTTGCCTTCATGACTCGTCCCGTGCGGCGCCAGCACCGCCCACTATCTGCACGAGGAGAGAATAGAAGTTAATGGCCGGCCGTGCAGCTGCTGCAGCACAAGAATTCAATTAAGGTATTAAAAATCTCTCTCTCGCTCTCTCTCTCTCTCTCTCTCCCTCCCCCCTCTCTCTCTCTCCCCCTCTCTCCCCCCTCTCTCTCTCTCCCCCTCTCTCCCCCCTCTCTCTCTCTCCCCCTCTCCCCCCCTCTCTCTCTCTCTCTCTCCCCCCCCTCTCTCTCTCTCCCCCTCTCTCCCCCTCTCTCTCTCTTCCCCTCCCCCCTCTCTCCCTCCCCCCCCCTCTCTCTCTCTCTCTCTCCCCCTCTCTCTCTCCCCCTCCCCCTCTCTCTCTCCCCCCCCTCTCTCCCATGTTTTGTTCAAGTGCCAGATTATCTTTGAAAAGCTGTATACCATCAAACGCTGCCACTGTGCCCATAGATTGCCAACACTGTGCCCTGCCCAACAAACGCAGCCACTGTACCCATAAATTGCTGCCACTGTGCCCCATCAAATGCAGCCACTGTACTCATCAATTGCAGCCACTGTGCCCATTAAACACTGCCACTGTACCATCAAACGCAGCCACTGTACCATCAAACGCAGCCACTGTACCCATAAATTGCCACCACTGTGCCCATTAAACGCTACCACTGTACCCATAAAACGCAGCCACTGTACCCATAAAACGCAGCCACTGTACCCATCAATTGCAGCCACTGTGCCCATCAAACGCAGCCACTGTACCCATAAATTGCCACCACTGTGTCCATTAAACGCTGCCACTGTACCATCAAACGCATCCACTGTACCATCAAACGCAGCCACTGTACCCATCAATTGCAGCCACTGTGCCCATCAAACGCAGCCACTGTACCATCAAACGCAGCCACTGTACCCATAAATTGCCACCACTGTGCCCATTAAACACAGCCACTGTGCCCATCAAATGCAGCCACTGTACCATCAAACGCAGCCACTGTACCCATAAATTGCCACCACTGTGCCCATTAAACGCCACTGTGCCCATCAAATGCAGCCACTGTACCCATCAAACGCAGCCACTGTACCCATCAATTGCAGCCACTGTGCCCGTTAAACGCTGCCACTGTACCATCAAACGCAGCCACTGTACCATCAAACGCAGCCACTGTACCCATAAATTGCCACCACTGTGCCCATTAAACGCTGCCACTGTACCATCAAACGCAGCCACTGTACCATCAAATGCAGCCACTGTACCCATCAATTGCAGCCACTGTGCACATTAAACGCTGCCACTGTACCATCAAACGCAGTCACTGTACCATCAAACGCAGCCACTGTACCCATAAATTGCCACCACTGTGCCCATTAAACACAGCCACTGTGCCCATCAAACGCAACCACTGTACCATCAAACGCAGCCACTGTACCCATAAATTGCCACCACTGTGCCCATTAAACGCAGCCACTGTGCCCATAAATTCCCACCACTGTGCCCATCAAACACAGCCACTGTGCCATCAAACGCAGCCACTGTACCCATCAATTGCAGCCACTGTGCCCATCAAGCGCCACCACTGTGCCCATCAAGCGCCACCACTGTGCCGATTAAACGCTGCCACTGTGCCCATCAAACGCAGCCACTGTGCCCATCAAACGCAGCCACTATGCCATCAAACGCAGCCACTGTAACCATCAATTGCCGCCAGTTTGCCCCATCAATTGCCGCCAGTTTGCCCCATCAATTCCTGCCAGTGTCCCCCCTGCCCGGCACTTACCTGTCTCAGGTCAGCGCGTTGCTCCACGCTCCCTCCGATCACAGCGCCTGTCGCTTCAGCCAATCAGGTGACAGGTAACCAGACCCAGTGCACCTGATTGGCTGAGAGGCGGGTCAGTGTTAGGGAAGCGATTTATTTGATTTCCTAACACAGCACTGTGTAAGCAGCGAATGCACAGCAGTGTATATATATATATATATATATATATATATATATATATATATATATATATATATATATATATATATATATATATATATAAAGCCCTATGTGCTTTTATATGTGTCTTATCTATATATAATGCACTCTTTAAATGTGCTTTAAAATGCATGGTTTTCCATTTTATGAACAAGAAAATAATGACGTTATGCTGTTGGGCTGGTATTATAATGCTATGGGGCTGGTATGACATTTTTTCCAGGGCTGGTTTTCATACCCAGTCCGGCCCTGAGTACCTATTGGGAAATCCAGCCCTGCTGCTACCCCTGTTTGGGGTGCTATTAAGAAATAATGGCACCACAAGCGCGACATGCGTTTTTGCGTGTTTTCTGCATATTTCTAGAAATGCAGGCAGAATTATTTCCATATCGCTTAGTCAATGCAGCCTAATACACGAAACCTGGGGAAGGGGGTAGTTTCACCCAAAACAAGATATTAAGCAACAACATCCTTCAATTTGTACAGCGGCAAGGACAGATTAACCAGAATGAGAGGTGCTCCAAGATTGGAATGAGGGTCGTGTGGACCTAATGCTTTGCTCCAGCCAGAATCCAGAGCTGGCGGCTTTCCCTGGTTTGCTTTGTCTTCACATATATAGAAAATGTGCAAGGATTTTACCTTGTGAATGCATGACCAGTGTAATTCAGAGGTACCCAACCTGCCTCTTACCGCTATACCACTTGTACTCCAACACCCCCATTTCTTATCCTTCTAAAATGATGAGACCACACCTTAATTTGGGAGTATAAATGGCCATAGCAGCCTATTTATTATTCACACCATAAATAACTCCAATATAAAATATATATACCAAAATATCACATCCGTAACAACTTGTTTAACTCCAGTCTGTTGGTCTTTGACGGCACCCACGAAATCCAACACATATTCCACCAATACACTGCGGGACCTTTTTCCACATGATAGGCCTCCAGCGGATAATCAGCTCGGAGACAACCCCCTTCCCACAGTGCAACCATTACAGTATTCCTGCTAACCTTTTGCTGGAATACACCAGAGCCCCCGACCCCTTTCCATCACATATGTTTACTGCCACCGTCAAAGACCAACAAAACACTGCCACAGCCTGCAAAGATGACACCTTATCCTTAAGGGCTCCCCACACCCACAGGGCCCGCTGGATCCCATCTTGCAGCCCCAGCGCCCAGAAAACAATCCCCACTACCGAGAGGTGCATTCCATCGCCCTCAATTACAAGCCCCAGTTAGTTTCCACCCTCCTTGCCTGATCACCATACCCCATTCTGAGCCACAAACCTCTCCTCCACCTGAGGGTTAGGCAACCCTCCGAAGTTGTAAAATATCTGACTTGACGTCCCAGATCAGCTCCCTGATCATCCGGACCCTAAAGCATTACCACCTGCATGCAGAACCCAAACGACCGGCGGTCTATCCCGCCGCGCCTAATGTTCCACTTCCCATATCACCTTGCTCCATCACAATCCTTATACCCCTAGCCGGTGAACACATGCCTCCCTCCTATAGATACCCAACTGTCTGCCAACGGGTCTTGCATCTGCTCTCCTGGCCCCCCACCAAACATACAAATGACAAAGAAATCCAGACAAGGCGTATAAGTCCTCCATCTGGACGAAAAAAAACATCAACAAAGGCAGCACCAACTTTAAAGTAAACCAACGTGTGACCAGTTGTGCCAACGCAGACATGTGGTTGACCACGTAAACCACACCCACATAATCACAATTCAGCTCCAGGTCAGGTTCCTGCATGACCCTTACCACAGCTCCATAGCTAGAACCACTGGAAAAATTCCCACAGTACACGTTTACGAATTAACACCCCACCTCCACCCAACAAAATTGGGGCCAAAGTTCCACACTCCATTGCCCCTGAAAGGAAACCCCCCCACCCCCGTTGACCCCGCCGTGCTCGTGACCCCTTTTTCCCATCGACCTTACTCACCGAGCCAGCATCCGTCCGATCGTCCGTTGTATGTGGCCAAGAACTCGTACCAAACCTTCCAACCCTCCCTATGTACCGCATTCAACCGTTGAAATTGATTGGGGCCTGAAACCCCCACTGTGGCAGACATCAGCCAAAACCCACTCATTGGAAATAAAACTGGCAGGCGAAATTGACTTACCCAGCCACAAATGCAAAGTCCTCAATTGTACCTAGCGCCGTCCTAAACCCCCTTCTACATTGCCTCCACTTGGTCGCCGACAGACGACCCTCCGTAACCCCTGAAAAAATCACAATGCCAAAACAAAATATTATAATACCCTCAACGGGCCCCCTTGTGTTTGTCAGCCAATGGCATTATGAACCTACCTGCAATGTGCTGCAACGCATAAAGTATAATAGCACACACATCGGAGGAAGGTGGCCCAACACCTAAAAACGTCCAAGTCATGTATGATTGAATCAGGGACCGACATGTCACTAACCCCCCCCCCACTCCGGTAAGGAACTAAACATACCCCCCCACCCCCGAAGGAACTGCATCGGAGGCCTCTACTATTACAAAAACCGCATCCAGAGGCCGCTATCTTTTTGATCCCCACAAAGAGACAGCCGTACCAACCTGCACAGTCTAAACCGCTCGTCATCCCGTAGCCGAACAGATCCCCCTTTCAACCTATGCACCTACCAATGGCCTACATATAACAGAACAACACCGAACCACGGTCGGGTTCTTCCCCCCAATGACAATCGCATAATGGCGAACGCCATCCGCAACCTCCATCCCTTTTCAAACCTTATCCCGGACCGCCTTTTTAATTGTGTTCCCCAGGGGACCCTTAAAGTATCCGTACTTCTCCCATGTTCTGTTTTTTTTTTTGGCATTTGTAATCCTTACCATCTCCATCCTAACCATTACCTGACAACCCCCCCGCTGCGCCACTGTCCCCGAACTGGTGAGCGCACCGCCTGCCACTTGTGGGCCAGCGTACACCCCTCTGACATTGCACCTTTCAAACCCCCCCAACAAATCCCGCCCCGCAGCTTACAACAAAACATTAAACATTATTTGACTTACCTGGCTGACTGGAACCCCAACAGCCACCTCACTTGCCTCCATCGCTGGCTCGCATCCCTGTGGCTCCTCCTTCTTGCACACCGACAGCTCACTTCCCAACCTGTCGTCCTAGGCCAGGACCGGTGATATCCTCAGCCCCCCAGGCAAAGAGGTCCTGGGGCCGTTGAGTCCCTCCGTTGCAGGGCCCCCCTCGCCCCGAAGCTCCGCCCCCTGCCACGGTTCCACCCATGCCCTCACATCCTGCCATCCGCCATATTGCGCCGCCCCTATAGGCCACGCCCACCCATGGGGTTCCGCCTTCTCTGTTTTTTTTTATATATAGTATGAGCAGCCCGACGGCCATGCTCGTAAGTCTCCCTCGCTGAGTCTTCCTCCCCTCGCAGCGATTCAGGCAGAGGGGTTGGGGGGGTGCGATCTTGCTGGTTGGCGGCGTGTAGTCCGTCCGGGCCCTGCTCAGGCCAACTGCAGGCTTCACTCCAGCTGGGGGACCAGATTGTACTCCCCCAGAGGACTTCTCTAGTCCCGCGATTCACGGGCGGGGAAGCGGTGCCATAACGGCCCGTGGCCCCGCCCGGCGAGCTGAGACGGCGGCTAGGAGTCCACCAGGGCCCTGCTCAGACAGACTGCCGCTTCTTCCTGCTGGGAGAGCGGATTGTACCCCCCCCAGAGGGCTGCACACCTGGCACACTGCCCCGGATGAGGGCCCTGGTAACCGAGTGCCTGAGGCTGCGACCTCCGCCTGGGCAGCGGCCCTCGCCTCCCAGCCTCGATCCGCTCACCTGTTCCTCCATAAAGACAGCAACTCTTCTGTGCCTTCACCCCCCAATCCTCTGTTCGCCGCTACTGCCTGCGAATTCGCCTTATTGTCCCATGTTGGAGGAGTAGAGAAAAAACTGCCTCCTCCTTTCCTTCTTCACAAGTTTCTGTTCCCCAGCCCAGTCCCTCCTCCTCCTTATATATAACCACTCCCCCTTGGACTTTACTCACTGTCCCCTCCCCTCTAGCTCTTCAATATTAACCCATGTGTTGTCTCCCCTTAACACACTGTCATGCTTGGCCCTGCACTACTTTTTCTTTCTGTCTTTTCCGTTCCGGGCCTCACTTTACTTTTGTTTTAATACAGTATTTTTCAACCAGGGTTCCTCCAGAGGTAGTTAGGAGTTCCTTGAGCACTGATCAATTTCTTCCTTTGCTAACAAGTAAGCACTGACACCAATGATCATTTCAGTTATCTGTAAGTTGGGCACCAATTTGATAGGGTCCATGTTCCAACTGATCATCAATGTACAGTGCATCCGCAAAGTAATCACAGCCCTTCACTTTTTCCACATTTTGTTATGTTATAGCTTTATTCCAAAATAGATTCAACTCCTTATTTTCCTCAAAATTATACAAACAATAATGACAATGTGAAAGAAGTTTGTTTGAAATCCTTGCAGATTTATTAAAAATTAAAAAAAAAACACATGTACATAAGTATTCACAACTTTTGCCATGCCACTTAAAATTGAGCTCAGGTGCATTCTGTTTCCACTGATCATCCTTGAGATGTTTATACAACTTGATTGGAGTCCATCTGTGGTAAATTCAGTTGAGTGGACATCATTTGGAAAGTTACACACCTGTCTATATATGGCCCCACAGTTAACAGTGCATGAAAGAGCACAAACCAAGCCATGAAGTCCAAGGAATTGTCTGTAGAGTTCTGAGACAGAATTGTATCAAGACACAGATCTGGGGAAGGGTACAGAAAAATGTCTGCAGCATTGAAGGTCCCAATGAGCACAGTGTCCTCCATCATCTGTAAGTGGAAGAAGTTTGGAATCACCAGGACTCTTCCTAGAGAGGGAGGTGACCAAGAACCCGATGGTCACTCTAACAGAACTCCAGCATTTCTTCCAGAAGAACAACCATCTTTGCAGCAATCCACCAATCAGGCCTGTATGGTAGAGTGGCCAGACAGAAGCCGGTCCTCAGTAAAAGGCACATGACAGCCTGCCTGAAGTTTGCCAAAAGGCACCCGTAAGACTCTCAGACCATGAGAAACAAAATTCTCTGGTCTGATGAAACAAAGATTGAACTCTTTGGTTTGACTGGCAAGCGTCATGTCTGGAGGAAACCAGGCACCGATCATCATCTGGCCAATGCCATGCCTACAGTAAAGCATGGTGGTGGCACCATCATGCTGTGGGGATGTTTTTCAGTGGCAGGAACTGGGAGACTAGTCAGGATCAAGGAAAATATGAATGCAGCAATATACAGAGACATCATTAATGAAAACTTGCTCCAGAGCACTCTGGACCTCAGACTGGGGCCAAGATAACAAAGGAGTGGCTACGGGGCAACTCTGTGAGTATCCTTGAGTGGCCCAACAAGAGCCCAGACTTGAACCCGATTGTAGCTTGTAGCATCATACTCAAAGAGACTTGAGGCTGTAATTGGTGCCAAAGGTGCTTCAACAAAGTATTGAGCAAAGGATGTGAATACTTATATACATGGGATATTTTTCATTTTTTTATTTTTAATAAATTTGCAATATCAAACAAACTTCTTTCAGGTTGTAATTATGGGGTATTGTTTGTAGAATTCTGAGCAAAAAATAATGAATTTAATCCATTTTGGAATAAGGCTGTAACATAACAAAATGTAAAAAAAGTGAAGCGCGGTGAATACTTTCTGGATGCACTGTAAGTGGCATTCTTTAAACTGACCACCAATGTAATTGACCTCTTCCTCCAATTAACCATCTGTGTAATGGGCTTTTCTTCCCACCAACCACAAGTCCAGAATACAAAATCCCCACAAATAGGGGGGAAATAATGCAAAAATGTCCCGTATTTAATTAACACTCTTTAAGCAGCTACCAGGTAACCTTCACAGTGGAATATACACTGGAAAGAGACAAAAGAAATGGCTTCCAAGAATATCATTCATTTCAGATCTAAAAAATGAATCAATGTATAATTCTCACCTTTACAGGTGGCTGGGGAAACACAATGTTGAGTACCACGGCAAAAAGGCTTGCATATTAATTATTCACATCATATTATTTTTAGGATGTATTCACAATGATCTTCAGTCTCTAGTAGATAAAATAATTTGACATCTACAGTAAATGCAGCTACATCCAGAAGTAGAGATGTATCTACAGGAAAGGACTCATCAGAATGTATGATATTCCACAGCTCAAGCGCCGAATGATGATGTGTGTCCACATAGCGCAAACCAGAGAAAGTCAACATCACCAGGCTTCACTGATTAAATAACTCCAAGTTTAATCTTTAGTAAGAAAGGGAGGTCAAATCATATTGGTCCCATAAAGAATGATTAAGGGAATCTGGTTACTAAGGATGGAGAGATGGCAAAGGTATTGAATTTATTCTTCTCATCAGTCTTCACAAGGGAAAGGGGGGGCTTCAGTAACCAAAACTGCAATGTTTATCCTTATGACACGTCACAGGAAGCACCCTCATGGCTGACAGAGGATAGAATTAGAAATAGACTTGAAAAACCTAACATAAATAAGTCACCGGGACTTACACCCGAGGGTCCTTAAGGAACTTAGTCAAGTAATTGCCAGATCATTGTTCCTAATTTTTACAAACAGTCTACTGACTGGAATGGTACCAGCAGATTGGAGAAAAGAAAATGTAGCTCCAATATTTAAAAAAGGGCCAAGATACAGTACATCCCTGGGAATTACAGACCAGTTACCCTTACATCAATAGTATGGAGGGGATGATAAGAGACTATATACAAGATTTTAGTCAGGAAAACGGTATCATTAACAGTAATCAGCATGGATTCATAAGGAATAGTTCTTGCCAAACCAACCTATTAACCTTCTATGAGGAATTGAGCTGTCATCTAGATAAAGGAAGGCCCGTAGACGTGGTGTATCTGGATTTTGCAAAAGCAATTGATACAGCTCCCCATAAACTTTTACTGTACAAACTAAGGTCTGTCAGCATGGACCATAGGGTGAGTACATGGATTGAGCACTTGCTACAAGGGTGAGTTCAAAGGGAAGTAATAAATGGGGAGTACTGGGAATGGTCCGGTGTGGAAAGCGGGTTCCCCCCCAGGGTTCTGTCCATGGACCAATCCTATTTCATTTATTTATAAATGACCTGGAGAATGGGATTAACAGCTCAATCTCAGTATTTGCGGATGATACTAAGCTAAGCAGGGCAATCATTTCTCTGCAGGATGTGGAAACCTTGCAAGAAGATCTGAACAAATTATTGTGGTGGGCAACTACATGGCAAATGAGGTTTAATGTAGAACGATGTAAAATAATGCATTTGGGTGGCAAAAATATGAATGCAATCTACTCACTAGGGGGAGAACCTCTGGGGGAATCTAGGATGGAAAAGGACCTGGGGGTCCTAGTAGATGACAGGCTCAGCAATGGCATGCAATGCCAAGCTGCTGCAAGCAAAGCAAACAGAATTTTGGCATGCATTAAAATGGGGATTAACTCCAGAGATAAAACGATAATTCTCCCATTCTACAAGACTCTGGTCCGGCTGCACATGGAGTAAACTGTCCAGTTCTGAGCACCAGTCCTCAGGAAGGATGTGCTGGAACTGGAGAGAGTCCAGAGAAGGGCAACAAAGCTAATAAAGGGACAGGAGTACCTTAGATATGAGGAAAGGTTTACGAGCACTGAACTTATTCTCTCTGGAGAAGAGACGCTTGAGAGGGGATATGATTTCAATGTACAAATACCATACTGGTGGTGACCCCACAATAGGGATAAAACTTTTCAGCGAAAGGGGAATTTAAAAAGACATGCAGCCATTCACTAAAATTAGATGAGAAGCGGTTCAACTTTAAACTGTGTAGAGGGTTCTTTACTGTAAGAGCAGTAAGGATGTGAAATTCTCTTCCACATCGTCAGGCAGTGGTTTTAGCGCTATTGATAGTTTCAAAAAACTATTAGATACACACCTGAACGACCACAACATACATATACAATGTAATACTGACATAAAAACACACACATAGGTTTGACTTGATGGACTTGTGTCTTTTTCAACCTCACCTACTATGTAACTATATGTAATCAAAGAAAAATCTAAAACTCAGCCTGTTTTTCTCTTACGTTGCACTGTATAATTCTTGACTTTTATATACAGCAATATTTGTGTACTTTCAAAAAAATTAAGAAAATAAAAAACACAGTTTTAAAAAAAAAACTCAATGCATTTTGGAGCACACATCATTCTTCAGGAGTAATAGACAAAAATCTGATTGTTCTTTTTAAAATGTATTCTCAATGACACTGACCACCAGTGTAAGGGTGACCAACTGGACTCTGCAGGGATATCAGCAATTAAAACACAAAAGTGGTCATTCTCCATGGACCACCAATCTAAGAGAGCAATTCACTGACTGCCAGTGTAAGGGGTACTTCAATGATCACTTATGTAAGGAGGTTCTGTCCCCACTGGCCACCTGTAAGGGGCACTTTTCGTTGACCATCAATGTAAGCTTGTAAGGGGGACTTGCAATTGGGCAGATGTTGACGCCAAGAGGTACAGTCCCCACCCTGCTTCTTCTCCTCTTCTACAACAACCACCCACCTGTTGTTTAAAGAAATTCTCCCCCATATTGTGCCATACTCCTAGCCAGAGGCCCACTCACAACATCCCTGGCTAGAGACTAGAGCTGCACGATTCTGTGAAAAATGAGAATCACAATTTTTTTGCTTAGAATAAAGATCACGATTCTCTCATGATTCTCGTGGTGTAACATCATCTTTCATATTATACAAAAAATATGGGCTAACTTTACTGTTTATTTTTTTTCTTATTCATTAAAGTGTATTTTTTCTAAAACAAAATTGCATTTGAAAGACTGCTGTGCAAATACTATGGAAGAGCCCTGGGGCCATCATAAAAAAAACTGAATTCTGACTTTGAAACTCAGAATTCTGAGATTGAAATTCAGAATTGTAAGTTAAAAAAAAAAATACAGAATTCTGAGATTCGAAGTCAGAATTCTGAGATTCAAAGTCAGAATTCTGAGTTTCAAAGTCAGAATTCTGAGTTTCAAAGTCAGAATTCTGAGATTCAAAGTCAGAATTCTGAGTTTCAAAGTCAGAATTCTGAGTTTCAAAGTCAGAATTCTGAGATTCAAAGTCAGAATTCTGAGATTCAAAGTCAGAATTCTGAGTTTCAAAGTCAGAATTCTGAGTTTCAAAGTCAGAATTCTGAGTTTCAAAGTCAGAATTCTGAGTTTCAAAGTCAGAATTCTGAGATTCAAAGTCAGAATTCTGAGATTCAAAGTCAGAATTCTGAGTTTCAAAGTCAGAATTCTGACTTTTAATCTCAGAATTCTGACTTTTAATCTCAGAATTCTGACTTTGAAACTCAGAATTCTGACTTTGAATCTCAGAATTCTGACTTTGAAACTCAGAATTCTGACATTGAAACTCAGAATTCTGACTTTTAATCTCAGAATTCTGACTTTGAAACTCAGAATTCTGACTTTGAATCTCAGAATTCTGACTTTGAAACTCAGAATTCTGCCTTTTAATCTCAGAATTCTGTAGATTTTTTTTTTTTTTTTTTTTAAACTCACGATTCTGACTTTGAATCTCAGAATTCTGACTTTCAAACTCAGAATTCTGACTTTGAATCTCAGAATTCTGACTTTCAAACTCAGAATTCTGTAAAAAAAAAAAAATTTTTTTTTGCAAACTCATAATTCTGTATTTTTTTTTTTATGATGGCCCCAGGGCTCTTCCATAAAATACAGTGTGACATAAAATATTGCAACAACCACCATTTTATTCTCTAGAGTCTCTGCTAAAAAATATATATAATGTTTGGAGGTAATTTTCTAGCAAAAAATAATGATTTTAACTTGAAACCAACAAGTGTCAGAAAAAGGTTTAGTCTTTAACCGCTTCAGCCCCAGAACATTTTACCCCCTTCTTGACCAGAGCACTTTTTGCGATTGCTTTATAGATTTTAGATTTGAGCTCCGTATGGCAATAAAACACAGTAATGAAATCACCACATGCGTTATGATTTAGTGATTTAACGCCATTGTTTTTTTTCCGTTGTCATAACTATTTGACACTGATCCTTGCAAGACTGTAAGATGAGCTGCTAGCAAAATACATAATTATTCCACAACGCATGTGACCTGAAAGCTGCAGAGAAGGTAGTCATGAATAATAAAATTGCTTTGAAGTTGTGGAAGTACATCTTTTTGTATTATTGCTGTATATCTTGGGGCCCCAATCAAATAAAGGGTTCATGGCTTCACGGAAATACCCTTTAAATCCCAATTTTGAGCTACACTTTCTACGGGTAATAAAAGGTTAACCTTCAAATCGAAGCTGTTCTCCAAAGTATCTATTCTTATTTTCCAGATTGAATGATATCCAGTGCACCTGGAAGAGTAAGACAGAGCTATTCCACCCATGAGCATGAAGGCACAGTGGAGGTAGCTATAAGTTTGGATTGCCCATACCAGACATTCTTTCCCCAGTGCATGTTCAACACCCGTCATTGGTTACCAGCGTGCAGGTGACCAGGCTGGTCAGCATCCTTATTGTTGTTATGGTGCAGGCAGCTCCTACACCATAACAAGCAGTCCTGCAGCCCATGTCCTAACAACCATATACTCTGTTGAGGCTGGCTGCCAGTGTCCTAAAAACCAAAGACACCGTGTGGCCCAGCCACCAGCATTCTAGCAACCAATGACGCTGTTTAGTCTGGCCACCAGCATCACAGCAACTCACAAGAGATGGTAGGTGGCATTGGCACAGCCATGAACTAAACTGTGACTACACAGAGTCATGCCCTCTAAGCATGGCACCCTGCGTTCACAGTGTATTGATGCAGATTTCCCATCAGAACCACCCACTGCATTATTGAGGACTGCCCAGCAATGGGAGAAGACCAAAGAGCACTCAGTAAGGGGGATTTACTAAAACAGGTGCAGCAGTCCCAATCAACCAATCAGCTTCCAACTTCAGCTTGTTTAATTAAGCTTTGACAATAAAACCCGGACGCTGATTGGTTACTATGTACAGCTGCACCAGATTCTGTGTGCTCCAGTTTTATTAGATGTCTTCATAAAGAGTATCTGCCACATGCCTATTGCTGTCACAAGGGATGTTTACACTCCTTTTGACAGCAATAAAAGTGACCAAAGAAAAAACTAATTAAAGCGACAGTGTAAAAATAAATATAAATAAATAATGAATTTAACTTCTTCAGGCCTGGAAGATTTACCCCCTTAATGACCAGGCCATTTTTTGCGATACAGCACTGCGTCGCTTTAACTGACAATTGCACGGTCGTGCAGCCATGTTCCAAAACAAAATTGACGTCCTTTTTTCCCCCACAAATAGAGCTTTCTTTTGATGGTACTTGATCACCTCTGTGGTTTTTATTTTTTGCACTATAAACAAAAAAAGATCGACAATTTAAAAAATATATATATTTTTTACTTTTTGCTATAATAAATATCCAAAACATAATTAAAAAAAAACGAATTTCTTCATCAGTTTAGGCCAACATGTATTCTTCTACATATTTTTGGTAAACAAAATCGCATTAAGTGTATATTGATTGGTTTGCGCAAAAGTTATAGCGTCTAGAAAATAGGGAATATATTTATGACATTTTTATTAATATTATTTTTTTTTACTAGTAATGGTGGTGATCAGTGATTCTTAATGGAACTTTTGACACTTCTTTGGGACCAGTGACATTTATACAGTGATCAGTGCTATAAAAATGCACTGATCACTGTATAAATGACACTGGCAGGGAACGGGTTAACACTAGGGGCGATCAAGGGGTTAAGTGTTCCCTAGGAAAGTGTTTATAGCTGTGGACTGACTGGCAGTAGAGAGAGAGATCGCTGTTCCTGATCACTAGGAACAGACGATCACTCTGTACTTTCCTGTCAGAATGGGGATCTGTTTGTTTACTTTGACAGATCCCCATTCTGGCTCTCTGTGGAGCGATCGCAGGTGTCCGGCGGACATCGCAGCCGCCAGCCACACGCATCAGCTCCCACACCATGCAGCGGGTGCCTCCAGCGGCGCGCGCACGCCTGCTATAGCTGTTAAAGGGACCGACGTACAACTTCGGTAATTTGCAGGATCAAGCCGACCTGCCACAGTATAATGACGGCGGCTGGTCGGCAAGTAGTCAAAAATTTTTTTTGTACGTGCCCCCGCCCTGTGCTCATGCGCAAAGGCAAACAGACGCATCATTCCCAAGCGCACGCAAACAGCGATAGTCCCACACATATGAAGTATCACCATAAACGCCAGATTATGGGCAGTAATTCTAGCACCAGACCTCCTGTGTACATTTAAAGCAATAACCTGTAAAGGCTTTTAAAACTTCGCCTATGGATAGAAAAATTAACGTTTGTCGCCGTTCCACAGGCGTGTGCAAATTTAACGTATGACATGTTTGATATCCATATACTCTGCATAACATCATCTTTTATATGAATAGAAATAAGAGGATGGGATTAGAGCGGTTTTTCAAATGCAATTTTTTTTGGGGGGGGATACACTTTTTTCACATTTTAATGCAAAAAAACAGAATATATAACCCAATTTTTGATTAAGTGACTTAAAATATCACACACCTCATCCCTAGTATTAAGAATGTATAGAAATAAGAGGATGGGATTATAGTGGTGCTCGAATAAGGAAATGTACATGTAGAATACAATTTTATAATTCTTTATTATGACATAAAATAAAGAAAAGGTTCAATATTGAACCTTTTCTCTATTTTACGTAATAATAAAGAATTGTAAAATGTTATTCTACATATGTGATACTTTAAGTCACTTAATCTACCATTCCAGCTATCATCTTTTATATGTTACATAAAAATTGGGTTATATATTGTGGGTTTTTTTTAGGGCTGTTACTGATTAAAATTTTCGTGTTCGATTAATCGATTTTTTAAAATCGATTAATCGACTAATTTCGATTAATGATAACGCACATACAGATCCAACTACTTTTATCTGACATCAAGCGTAGCTCCTCCCCCGTACGCGTTGCGTTCAATCAGAACTTCCTCAGAATTTCCTCAGCGGGGCAGGGCTACGGCGTCACCCTACAGTCTATTTAAATAGCACCGTTGTGCATTAGGGGGACCGATGGAGAGCCAGAGACATCCATCACCTGCTGAGACAGCAAAGTGTCAGCTCTTTGGAAAAAAGTGCCCTCATCATAAATGTTTCTTGATTGCTAGATAACCAATCAATGTCAGTTCATCGTCAAACTGACTTACAGCCGGGAAAGCCCTCAGATATGTTGATTTTCATAGCCAAGTCCAAGATTTACATGGATGTTTATCTGAATACTTTGACCAGTGAGATCAATTAAATCGTTAGAATCTGTCTTCCTCAATTTATGATTTCACGAACATCGACGTCACAGGAACTCCTCCCCCCTTCTCTTCGTTAGCAGACGGAGGCACTTGGGGAAGGGGGGAGGAGTCCGGTGACGTTGATTTCCGTGACATCACCGGATCTCCGACGGAACTCCCTGAAGACCCGGAAACCGGTGGAGAGGTGAGTACCGATCAAAAGAATTTTGATCGATCAAAAAAATTAACGATTCATCAAGAAATTAATCTTTAATTTTCCCAGCCCTAGTTTTTTTTTGCATTAAAATTTGAAAAAAAAGTTTTTTTTCCCCCCAAAAAAATTGCATTTGAAAAACCGCTGCACATTGAAAACTGCAAGACCCACCAATTTATTCTCTTCGCCTTTGCTATAAAAAAATAAATATATAAATATATATATATATATATATATATATATATATATATATATATATATATATATATATATATAATTTTTGGGTGTGATGGAAAAATCTGGACAGCCGCACTCCGGATTGGAAAAGTGAAAAATAAAATCCTCTTTATTGAAAAAGTAATAACATGATTAAAATCTGTACATGGCTTTGTTGGGATAATGCAGCTTAACCGCTAACGCGTTTCACGCTCCCATAGAGCGCTTACTCATAGCTATGCTATGAGTAAGCGCTCTATGGGAGCGTGAAACGCGTTAGCGGTTAAGCTGCATTATCCCAACAAAGCCATGTACGGATTTTAATCATGTTATTACTTTTTCAATAAAGAGGATTTTATTTTTCACTTTTCCAATCCGGAGTGCGGCTGTCCAGATTTTTCCATCACATACATACCATTGGAATAGCAATTGCCGGCACCTGGGGCTCTCACAATCATCCACACAGTGGAGGACGGGAAGCTTGAACCCGATCACCTAGAGCGGTGGTAATTATTCTATATAATTTTTGGGGTTCTAAGAAATGTGCCAGAAAAGGCCTGGGGGTCAAGATGGTGAGGATAGTCATGTGACATTAGTGTGCACAAAAGAGGCAGGTCACTTAATACGGCCCCTTTTAAATACAGTCTACATTGTGATAACTCTTATATATATGGAAAGTGCAACTGGCAGAGAATTTGGGCAGCTGTGTCTGTTGGGTGCATCCCAACACCTTCTTGTTATTTGGTGACAGTGCATATTGATTTCATTTATCAGCGTGTTATGCAGCTTCCCATAAAGCTAATAATAAATCAGAAGTATCCTTTTCCTCTGACACTTCTATTGCAGAAGCGACAAGCTCCAGGATTTCTTCTAAATGTCTGATAATAGCTCCCAAACAGCCAGCGAGTTCTTATCACGCCATGTTATAAGTGCGTTGGTTCCAGAGCATTTGTTCTTCTAAGTTGTGAAAGTGACATATTAAATCCCATTAAAGGTTTTCACCAGCTAAGCATTGCCACCTGTTCCATTGTACGTTGAAAGCCTCTGACAATTTTACAGCTGTGTCACCTGCTTTATTCTCATTGCATAAAACTGGTATGGGTCATACACCGGGTCCCTCTCTCTACAGCTGGGAAATGTGCTAAAATGTCTTTCGATAGAATATAAAAATAACCCTTTATTTAATCCTTTTACTGTGTTTACCATTCCACGGCTTAACTACACTTACTGTAAAAAACCTCTATCTTACAAAATCTCCCCCATGTCTTCATTGTACAGTCCTTGTATAGAATATTTGGCAAATCATTAGTCTGGTTTAGATATAATTAAACACGTTAACCTGTATCTAAACCCAAGAACAAAGATGTAACATATCGGGGTTTATTTACTAGAGCTGCAAAATCAGACTCACTTCTGCATAGAAACTAATCAGCTTTTATCCTCAGCTTGTTCAATTAAGCTTTGGCATTAAAACCTGGAAGCTGATTGTGCATTCTCTAGCTTTAGTAAAAACACCCCATTGTGATTTACCAATCCCTACATGTGGTGGCTTCCTTGGTTTCCTTTTCAAGGCTTATCATTATTTCCTTTATTTCACCTGGGGATCCTGCCAGTAACACACTCCCTCTGCTACGGTGACAAAGTTCATTCCATGTACTGGCAGGTTTGTCAACCTCAGAGAGGATGTGTATTTGGACTAAAAATCACCCCCTCCTTTTCTTCATTACATAGTGATGAAGTGTTTTGTGGTCCACAGACAGAACTAGGAACAACGCTAACTGATAACAGTGCAGCACAGAAAGAGAGCACAGGATGGTATCAACTCACAGGATTTCTGGCAGAATAAACTGACGAAACGCGCCAGTACTACTGTTTTATATCTCATCACCTTAGGATGTTTTTAATTTGTAACTTTTAATAAAGCCCGTTACACCGAGTATTTTCTGTTTCTGTTAATTTCTTGCATTTCCACCACTATAGAGGCAAAATTCCACCTGCACACGGGGATTTCACACAGGCTGTCAAGCTTTGGAAGGAAAGCATGGCAATTGCTCACAATCAGAGCTGTTCCTGTTTAGTGATCATGGAGACTGGAGTGAGCTGCAGTGTCCATGGAGTAATTGCAGAACAGGCAAACTGAGCCTGAGACCTTACAATGATTTCTTAAACTGTCACTAAACCCACATCATAAAAAACTAGCAATAAATGATGTATTACATGCTGTTCATACTCACTCACTATGAGATTAGTTTTCTGTATCCTGTAAAAAACCTGGTTGATTCTGCTTCTCTCTCCACCTTCTGCCCATGTCCCTAATTCAGCTAGGGATTTTGCAGCTGTGTTGTCAACTCTGCACATGCTCAGTTTTCAGTGAGTTACTATGCTGAGTGGCCCATGTGACTATAGAGTCACACATGTGGGCGTATACACAATGGTAAATGACAGCCCTCTCCCTCCCTCCTCCATGGCCACTATCCAGCTAAACACAATGGGGGCGAGCTATTACGTGTAGATTAATGGAGGCTTCACCTCCCTCTTATTCTAAGACACAGGCTGGAGGGGTGTGACACAGCCTGTGACTGGCAAAAATCCACCCACACCATGTTATTGCCAAAAAATAATAAAGATTTGATTTCAAATATATATTTGTATGACAATTTAAAACAGTTTATTGATATTAATTATTTATTTTTTGCTGTATTCCAAAGACTGTTTTTTTTTTTTAACATGTGACCAGCAGCAGAGGACTAGAAGCTCCTCCTGCTTATGTTTCCATGCAGACAGGCTGGCAAAGAGCTGGTCATTTGACCGATGTATATATCGATTAGAAAAAAGGTACTTAGATGTTTTTTAAACAGTGTGTGTTTAGTTTCACTTTAACCACTTCAGCCCCGGAAGAATTTACCCCCTTCCTGATCAGAGCACTTTTTGCAATACGACACTGCGTTGTTTTAACTGAAAATTGTGCTGCCGTGCGACGTTGCACCCAAACAAAATTGACGTCCTTTTTTTTTCCCACAAATAGAACTTTCTTTTGGTGGTATTTTATCACCTCTGCGGTTTTTATTTTTTGCGCTATAAAAAAAGAGCGACAGTTTTGAAAAAAAAGCAATATTTTTTACTTTTTGCTATAATAAATATCCCTAAAAAATATTTAAAAAAGATTTTTTTTTTCTCAGTTTAGGCCGATATGTATTCTTCTACATATTTTTGGTAAAAAAAAATCGCAATAAGCGTATATTGATTGGTTTGCGCAAAAGTTATAGTGTCTAAAAAATAGGGGAAAGATTTATGGCATTTTTATTATAAGTTTTTTTTATATTAGTAATGGCGGTGAACTGCGATTTTTTATCATGACTGCGACATTATGGTGGACACATTGGACACTTTTGATACTATTTTGGAACCATTGTCATTTATACAGCGATCAGTGCTATAAAAATGCACTGATTACTCTATAAATGACACTGGCAGGGAAGGGGTGAAATACTAGGGGGCGATCAAGGGGTTAAGTGTGTCTTAGGGAGTGATTCTAACTGTGGGGGGATGGGCTACCTAGGACATGACAGCGATCACTGCTCCTGATGACAGGGAGTAGTAGATCTCTGTCATGTCACTAGGCAGAATGGGGAAATACCTTGTTTACATAGGCATCTTCCCGTTCTGCGCACGCCCACGATGCTGCGTCTTAAAGGGGACGTACCTGTACCCCCATTTGCACAGCCGTGCCATTGTGCTGACGTATATCGTCGCGCACTGGTCGGCAAGCGGTTAAGTTGAGAAGTGAATCTACACACGTGTTTAGTGAGCACCTGCGTTGACTGCTGATGGGCTTTAAAGCTAAACTCCAGTAATGAGAAAAATATACCATTGCAGTGGGCCCACCTGCACTGCTGCAAGGGTTAAATGCTTGTTTGGTCTAGGGGTGTAGGGATACGGTATATTACTTACTTTATTTCTACCTCTGGCAGGGTCACCCAAGCCATGCAACCAATCACCTGCAGCCTTCCCTCTAAAGCGTTTCAAGCAGCAGTCACAGACTGGCCTTCTCATGTACAATGCATTCAGTACTAGGACATGGTCACCCAGTGCCCATGGCACAGATGGAAAGCGGCTGTTCCGCCGCTTGATCATTCTTATGGGAGGTGAGAGGGGACTTCCTCCCCCTCCCACCGCCCTCCGGTGCTTCTACTGACTCACCGCTATGATCGGTGAGTCAGAGACAGGATCTGTCGGCCCCGAATGTTGATCATAGAGAGTCTCTATGATCGTCGGAGGCCAGGCGCGATGTTATGACGTCACGCCCGGTCTCTGCATTAAAAAAAACGGCGCCGCCTTCCCAGCCTAGAGGTGAGATGTGGGGTCTTATTGACCCCATATCTCACTGTAAAGAGGACCTGTCATGTCATATTCCTATTACAAGGGATGTTTACATTCCTTGTAATAGGAATAAAATTGATCAAAATCTTTTTTTCAAAAAAGTGTCAAACTAAAAAAAGAAAGTAAAATGAACAATAAAAAAAAAAAAAAAAAATTTCTTTTAAAGCGCCCCTGTCTCCGTGTGCTCGCACGCAGAAGCGAACGCATACGTAAGTCCCGCCCACATATGAAAACAGTGTTCAAACCATACATGTGAGGTATCAACGCGAACGTTGGAGCGAGAGCAATAATTTTGTCCCTAGACCTCCTCTGTAACTCACAACATGTAAGCAGTAAAAAAATTTCAAGCGTCGCCTATGGGGATTTTTAGGTACCGAACTTTGGTGCCATTCCACGAGCGTGTGCAATTTTGAAGCATGACATGTTAGGTATTTATTTACTCGGCGTAACTTCATCTTTCACAATATGCAAAAACATTGGGCTAACTTTACTGTTTTGTTTTTTTTTAAAGCACAAAACAGTTTTTTTCTAAAAAAAAGCTTTCGAAAAATTGCTGTGCAAATACCGTGTGAGATAAAAAGTTGCAACAACCGCCATTGTATTCTCTAGGGTCTTTGCTAAAAAAACATGTAGCTCAGAAGACAAGCTCTGTGAAATGTGTGACACAGCAGTACTCACAGGGCATAGTGACTACGTGTCACAGAATTCAAGGAAGGAAATGTGTGGGGATCTTCACAAAGTAAGTTTACAAACTTCCAGATTGTTCAGATGAATAGGAGAAGGCTAGACATAATTGAAATACAATGTAGAAATGAATACATTGTGACCATAGAGATGTTTTAAAGTGGTTGTAAAGGCACGGGGCTTTTTACCTTCATGCATTCTATGCATTAGGATAAAAAACTTTCTTTGTGCAGCAGTCCCCCTCCCCCAATACTTACCTGAGCCCCCTCTCGATCCAGCGATGTCCACGAGAGCCTTGCCACTCCGGGGACTCGCACTCCTGATTGGGTTCCGGCGGCCTCGGGAGCCATTGGCTCCCGCTGCTCACAGCAAGTGAGCCAATCAGGAAATGAAGGGGGCAGGGCCGAGCCTCGGCTCCGTGTGTGATTGGACACACAAAGCTGTGGCTCGGGAGCGTGCCTGCTTGGGTGCCCCTAAAGAAAGCTGCTTGCTCTGGGGGCACCCGGCAGGAGGGAGAGGCCAGGAGTGCCGGCGTGGGACCTGAGAATAGGAGGATCTGGGCTGCTCTGTGCAAAACCACTGCACAGAGCAGATAACTATGACGTGTATGTTATTTAAAAAAAAAAAAAACTGGCTTTAATATAGCTTTAAATTATGTAATAATGAATAAAGAACTGCATTCATTTGAGTCTTTTATATCTACCTAGTTTAGCTCTCAGCATGCACAGATGGTAGGAGGTGGTTAGGCTTCTCGCATCATGTTGCAGAACAAACAATAGCCCTGGCTAAGGAGGTTCTTTTATCCAGAATGCACAACAGGCTCTTTTTTTCCAGTATTATTTCCTACAATGATCAGATCATAACCTCAAAAAGTTTCTTAACTTCCAAATGATTGTTCTTAAGCCTGAAATTGTATAAACAGTTCCACGCAATGAGCAATATGTTTATAGACATCTGTGCTCTTCGTTCTCCTATTATCCGGGCCATATGGTATGTTCTCCGTTCTTTATTTCCTTTTTTGTCATCTCCTGACAAATTCATAATGTGTCTTATGATGGATAATTTTGTTACAAGTAAGCAATGATTTGTTCCAGCAGCTCTGAAAATATCATAATACACAGAAAGCAAAGTGTCATCGGGGGGGTGAAGGAAACGGGGTAAACACAAGCAGACTGTGCGCTTTTCCTCTAATAAGACTGCAGAGAGAAATGTCAGGTGTTCTGTAGAACTTCGAAACATCTGCTGCGGAATTGAAGAAACAAAGAAACTGTCTAATGTCCACATTTTAGCAGAACATTTCAACATTGGCTGCTCGCTTATTTTTAAAGTGGAACGCCAGAAAAACATTTTTATGTCCATCCTATCCTAAGATTTACACAGCCCTGTCTGGCAGGAGATGTCATTTTTTACACTAATGCCCCGTACACACGGTCGGACTTTGTTCGGACATTCCAACAACAAAATCCTCGGATTTTTTCCGACGGATGTTGGCTCAAACTTGTTTTGCCTACACACGGTCGCACAAAGTTGTCGGAATTTCCGATCGACAACCACGCGGTCACGTACACCACGTACGATGAGACTAGAAAAGGCCGGTTCAGAACCAAGCGCGGCACCCTTTGGGCTCCTTTTGCTAATCTCGTGTTAGTAAAAGTTTGGTGAGAGACGATTCGCGCTTTTTCAGACTCGTGGCTTTCAGATCGTTTTCTGCCGTTCAGTTTGTGCTTGTGGGTTTGTATCTGCTCTTCAGTGCGTGCAGTCAGTTCGTATCGGAGTTTTCTGTGCGATCTTGTCCGCTCGTTGCTGTTTTTCAGGTCGCTCTTCACAGGCCTTGCTGTTCTTCAGTGCGTTCTGTTACTTCGTTCTGAGCAGCCGACCGTTTTCTAGCCATGTTTCGTATGCGTACTCCTCGTACAGTTCGTGCTGTGCGGGGGCTTGGTGTTGGGGTCCTGAACTTGACACAAGTCCAGTCCATGAACAGGGTGGGGAGGAGTTCATGGACCAAGAATTGGTTGCTTCAGCGTGACCAGTTCTGTCATATGCCTTTGCTCCGTGAGATCCGTGAGAATAATCCTGATGATTTCAGGAACTTTCTCAGGATGACGGACCCCGTATTTCACCGTTTGTTGGCTTCGCTGACCCCTTATATTAGCAGGCAGGATACCTGCATGAGGCAAGCCATCACTCTGGAGCAGAGGTTGGTCGCTACCCTGCGGTATTTGGCCACAGGGAGAAGCCTGCAGGACCTCAAGTTCTCGACAGGCATCTCCCCCCCCCCAGGCTCTTCTTTGTGGACATTTACTGCTTGTGTTTGTTTTAGCTGACCCTGACAGAAATGTGTGGAGTGCAGAAAATGTCGTGATTGTGTAACCTTATACAAAGCACTGTTGGCTGTTATTTACTAAATGCAAAGACACTTTTCACTACAAGTGCACTTGCAACTGCACTGAAACTGCACTTGTAGTGAAAAGTGGATTTCCCCTTAGGAAATTACCCCCATTTTCTCATAAAACAACAATTACATCACCCCAAAAGTGTTGTAGTGTTGAGACAATAATCCACACATTCTTGATGAACAATCTTTTTAATACCTGCACAATCACATGTGCATTTACCAAAGGTTTTTCTGACAAACCAACATGTTTGTTGTATAACAATTTTTGTGGTGTCATTATCCAAAATCAAAATGTGCATTTTATAGAAAACAGGCCTGTGTAAAACCCACAAGAAAGACACAAATCTTGATCTTACAAAGTTCACATTTGGTAGAACTAGAAGGCAATATCAGACATCAGTATTTAGGAACTGTGTTTGATATTGCGTTCAGATGGGGGGAAATCACCCCTGGAAAAGCCAAATTTGGAAGATGCACACAAATTTCCCAATGTCAACATGTGCTATCTGCCATCAGGGGGTATCAAGGGACGTGTTTTGGGGGAGAAAGCCCTTCCTCACCGCTACTTTATAATTGAGGAAGGGGTTGCACCCCCAAAACGCGTCCATTGATCTCCCGTGATGGCAGATAGCACATGTTGGCACACTGTGTGCATCCTCCAAATTTGGCTTTGTGAAAAATCACAAAAACATTTCCCACATTGTAGCACACAAAAGAAGAAAGTGATTTGGAGGGGCTTTAAACTCGCCCCAAAACATCAATGATGTTTTTATATTTTGGAATAACATCATTGATGTTTTGCTTGATGTTTTCCAATTGTAAATTACACCCCATGATCTCCCCGATCAGGATCTGGGCACTTTCTGATGTGAAAGGATCTTCATCCACAAACTCACGATCACCTAAAAAGAGAGGAAACCCAAAATAAATTAGGTCTAAAAAAAATGCCGCCATCCATCTCTTATCTGAGCCTGTGGTCGCAGACACTCACCTGTTGTGGTGACTAGTTTCACCACGTCTTCTTCCTCCTGCTCATCTTGTGTTGGGTGGATTTCCCCTTCTTCCAGAGGGGGGGGGTCTCTGGTCTCCTCAGATGAGGGGTGTCCTCCGAGTCTTTTCTCCCCTATGTAAAACAAAAATGGTATAATTAGCACACAGATATTTGATGGCAGAACTCTAAAGATGAAACATTGCTTGGAAGTGGGGTACAATTGTCTATTTTAGCAGAGTTCCAACATGTAGCTTTTTTAGTGTCCTTTGTCAACCTGCATTACTTTACCTGTTTAGTACAAGCTTCACAGATGGAGTCACCCCTATAGTATACACTGGAGCACCTGTGTGGCCCCCCTAATAAAAAGGGTGTTCTGGGGTCCCACACTAGTGCTCCAGTGTCCAGATGTGAAAACAGCTGCTCAGTGTCCTCTCCTTACACACAATCTAGTTTGCATTTCATTCTAGTAACAAAGCCATCTACACAACCCAATTCTTTGAAGACAAGTATAGGGCCTCAAAATGGTGGCCAAATGCATATGGGCTAAACAATGGTATTTTATAGTCCGAAAAAAAAATGTGTGATCCGAACGAATAATGTGCCCATGAACATGAAAGTTGCCATTTTAAACTGTACAACAGTTCCTAAAAGCACATGGAGCAGCACGAATGTAATAAACACAAGAACAATAGGAACACAGCACAACTACTTACTTTTTTGCAGCACTCTCCGGATCTTTCTGTACTGCTCATGTTCTCGTAATTTCAGGTCCGACCACCGCTTCCTGAGCTGATCTTTCGATCGTCGTACCCCGAATTTCCGGTGCAGACTCCTGACCACTTTCGCCATGATCTTGGCCTTTCGGACATTGGGGTTGGGGTAAGGCCCATACTTTCCGTCATAGTCAGCCTTCTTCAGGATGTCCACCATCTCCAACATCTCCCCAAAGGACATATTTGAGTCCTTCAATCTCCTTCTGGATCGGGACGTTTCAGGCTCCGGCCTTTCCTCCCCCTCCTCCTCGTTGCTGTACTTAGCACGATCCTGCTGTCTATCCGCCATGTGCTCTTCCTCCACTGCGCCGAACGAAAAGGGGCGGGGAATAGAATAGAAAGAACGTCAGGGGCGGGCGGAGTTATACGCATGCGCAGTGTGAATAAATCGTAACGCGCGCGTCTTACGTACGATCTGTGAGCGGAGGAAGGAGCATCGGAGACGCCGATCGTGCTAACGAAGGTAGGATCTAAACTTGGGCCTATACTGCTTCGAAATTGAAGCCTATATTGTAACAAGATTAGGGGAGTTTGGCCTGACATTAGGGTTTGTCTTGTGTTGTGTCTTGCAGAGAAAATGGATGGTTTCAACGACCACAATTTCCTGCCCCTGTTTATTGACAAGTACAGAGAGCTGCCCTGTCTGTGGCAGGTCAGACACCTCCACTATAACCACAAACAGAAGAGGCAGACAGCGCTGGAGAAACTGCTGGAGTTGGTGAAGCCGGTGGTCCCCACAGCAACCATCCCCTATTTGAAAGCTAAAATTGGTGGCCTGAGGAGCACTTATCTTAGGGAGCGCAAGAAGGTCACAGATTCCCAGAGATCCGGAGCTGCAGCAGATGACGTTTATGTCCCCAGGCTGTGGTACTACGAGAGACTGCGATTTCTGTCAGACCACACTGAAGTCAGGGAATCCCTCTCTACTCTTCCTTCCACTCTTCCTTCCATACCAGCTGAGGCTTCCGATGTCCAACCTGGGCCTTCCAGCCAGGAAGAAGTGGAGGAGCCCAGCTTGAGTCAGGTATAGCATTCTTCTACAGATTTCTGGTCAATAAATAAATGATGTTTACTAGATGTTATTATTGATCACTAATTGCTGATTGAAAAAAGTGTTTTACATATCAATAGACAGTAGTGGGCACCCAAAATTGGGACAAGAATGCAAAATGCTGGGCTCAGAAGGATAGTCTGTTATATTTGTTAACATTGAATTTGCAGCAGTCAGGAGGTGAAAATTGTGTGTGATTGATGAAAACAATACTAAAACTATGTCCCTTTTTCATACACAGGAAGACCTCAGCCAGGAGGAGGCTGTGGAATGTGGCAGTCAGGAGGAGGCGGGGATTATTAGTGTCAGCCAGGAGGAGGCGGGGATTAGTGGCAGCCAGGAGGAGGCGGGGCTAAGTGTCAGCCAAGAGAAGCCAGGGACCAGTCGCAGCCTGACTGAGTCTCAGGTCCCTCCCCTCCGCCTGCCATATAAAAGGGCCAGGAAGGCCACTCCCAGTCCTGTGCAGGATTCAGCGTACAGGCTGATCCAGGAGGCTTTGGCGTCCCTCAGAGCCTTCCCCAGTCCTGAAGAGGCCTTTGCCTGCATGGCTGCCACCAAATTGCAGGGCATGCAGGAGGGCCAACGCAAGATTTCTGAGGACCTGATTTATAAAGTCCTACGTAAGGGGGAGAGTGGGGAACTGACACACAAGACGGATGTCATGGAGAGGGACGATCCTCCTCCTCCTCCTCCTCCTCCTGCTGCCACAACTCCACCACCACAGCCAAAGGCTGGAAGGAAGCGTGGAAGGAAGACCAAAGAGTGATGACCCTGGGTTCAGTCTGGTCTGACAGAAGATGCAGTCTCTCGTATGACCACAGCCTGGGGACACAGATGTCATCTGCTGCTTTCCAGATCTCTGGGACTTCTGGACCAGACTGCACTCCCTTAGATACGGACTCCTCAGGCCACCAATTTTGCTTTTAAATAATTGATGTCTGCCCTTGGAGTCCAAGGCTTCGCCCACTTCTGCAGTTTCTCCAGCGTTGCCTCCCTCTTTGTTTATAGTTGTGACCCCTTAATAAAATATTTTTAGGTAAATTCTACTCTCCTGTGTGTGTTTTCATCCAAAAAGGACAGTTTGTTGGTGAGTATTCAGGTACATTTCTAAAGTACAATGTGAAATTAACAAGGGACAACAACACCAAACAATCTCCTACAGATTAAATAGAACAACATATTAGTGGTGTTGTGGGAACTTGTCACAAAAAACACACAAACATTTTCGGGAGTACAAATCAAAATCACCAAAAAAAAATAAATAAAAAGAGAAACACAAAAAAAGATTCTACATTAAAGTAAAAAAACAAAAAAAAAAAAATATGTTGTCAGATGTGAGAAATCAAAATATATTGAGGGAATCCCGATAAATAGTAACGAAAAAAGTTTGTGAGAAGTGTGTGTGAATATGAGCATCAAAATGACTTAATTCTTGTCACATTATAAAGAAGAAGAGAGTGCGCTGTATTAAACCATTTTGAACATTGCAGCGTGACGAAAGTGCTGTATCCATTGCGAACGCTAAGTTTACCAGAACGAGCTGTCCCGTGTCGGAATTTCTTCTGAGCATGCGTGGCACTTTGTGCGTCGGAACAGGCCACACACGGTCGGAATTGACGCGATCGGATTTTGTTGTCGGAAAATTTTATCTCCTGCTGTCCAACTTTGTGTGTCGGAAAATCCGATGGAAAATGTCCGATGGCGCCCACACACGGTCGAAATTTCCGACAACACGCTCCGATCGGACATTGTCCATCGGAAAATCCGACCGTGTGTACGGGGCATAAGGCTTAATGTACACGGGACAACTTTACAACCTCTCCTGAACGATTTAACTTGACAGGTAGTAACCCTTGTTTAAAACGTCCATTTTGCCGCGTTTACATGCCACGTTTAGCCGCGCTTGCGTTTAGAAGTGTTTGAAAAAAATAGTTTTTTTTTCAAAATAGCCAAAAACGAAAAATGGCTGTAAACGAAACGCGAGTTACCGCATTTAGCCACAATTAGCCGCGTTTAGAAGCGTTTGGCGCTTGAAATGCCTCTAAACTCAGTGTCTGAACTCATTTTTTTGCTTTCCAAAAAAGGCCTCTAAACTCAACTGCCTAAAAACGACATTAAACGAACCTGCGTACATGTACACATAAGATAACATTGGATGAGTTCAGGGGCAGCTGAAAAAAGCATCCAACTGCCTCTGAACGTCTGTTTACCAGCAGCCGTGTACATGAGGCCTTACAGGTCTTGCCTCTCCCTTCCCTTAGTCTGTGACTGGACAATGAAAGGAGAAGCAACAGACTGATCGGCTCATCTTTCTGTCTGTTTGTACCCCTATAAAAAGTTTTACAAATCTTGCTCAAAGTTTGGGAATTTGCTTCAAACTTTATTGAAGTGTATAGGGTGGGGGTCTTTTGTTCAATTTTGGCTATTTGTATGTAGCGCTACTTCCATAGGAGCTGCTGGATTTTTTGGCCATTCATTCACACACACAGCCAGGCAACAGGAATTGTACTACTCTTGTGCAGGCTCAATGATTGGTCCAGGAGATGCTTGTTTTGTTTTTGTTTATTCAGGGCAGTGGTCTCCAAACTGTGGCCTAGGGGCTGGTTGTGGCCCTTTGGTTACCTTTATCCAGCCCTTGGGGCACTATTTCTCTCACTGATATGAGACACTATTCTACCAACTGACACAAACAATGGGGTACTATTCCTCCCAATGATACCAACAATTGGGTACTATCCCTCTCCTAATACCAAATGTGATGATGTTTACTCCCGCAGATGGCAGGAAAATTTACACTCCCGCTGGCCACAGTCCGCCCCCCTAAAGTCTGAAGGGCAAAAAAACGGCCCTTTGTTTACAAAGTCAGGTAGCCCATGATTTACGGGATAAACTTGGATGGGTAACGGGGAAGCATGGGATGCCCAGAACTGTAGGAAATCTTGAGAATTTGTCAATCCCTTTGGCTGCTGGGTATTAACATCAACAACGCTGTCCACCTATAGGAGTATTGATACAACAAAAACTGTGACAAAAAGTTCCAACTGGAGAATACAGATTCCTTGGAGAAATGCTAATGCACCTAACTGCTACAGGCCCAAACTAGAGATGTGGCTTCTGATGGCTTTGTACTAGCACTCGGGTGTCCCTTGTTTATGGACAAGCAAAGTATTGCACCTTGCTGCCCCCTCTATTTCAGTTGCTCCTTCTTTCTTCCACCTGTTCTCCCTCTCTTGTCCTTCCTTCTGCCCAGGGACAGAGCCCCCCCAGCGCAGGGGTACCCTCCAGATGACTGGACCGTGAACTCTGCACACTCACTGCAAGGCTCCTTAACATTTATGGCCTATTTTCCCACCTTCTGGACCTTACTTTTCCAGGGATTGGTGTAAACTCCAAAAATATTCAGGCTTTAGCCTTTGTTCCTCCACCTTCTAAGTTCCAGAACGATCCAGCAAGTTCTAGAAGCCAGGGGGAGGTAACAGAGGCCCAGCCCTTAGAGCTCTGCACGGCTAAGCACAAACAAATTAACCCCAGCTCCTCTGCCTATAGAGGAGCCAACTACATTTACCTACTCAGTACACTGAGCGTGCTGCATGTAAGACTAATAAGAAAGCTGTTGTCAAGAGGTATGAGGAGTCGAGCACTGCCATAAGGAACAAATACCAATAGCTTTTGTTCTGGAACACTTACGTATCAATCAATCCCACATTGGATCTCATTATGTAATGTGTACATTTATTTTATTTAATACAGGTACTTTTATAGTGCCGTCAATTTACACAGCGCTTTACACATATTTATTATATATTCACATCAGTCCCTGCTCTTCAAGAGCTTACAGTCTAAGGTCCCTATCTCACATTCATACATACTAGGGCCAATTTAGACAGGAGCTAATTAACCAGCAGTCTTTGGGGTGTGGGAGGAATCCCACCCAGACACAGGGAGAACATGCAAACTTTGTACAGGTAGTGCCACAGTTGGGATTCAAACCGAGGAACCTATTGCTGCAGGCAGAAGTGCTAACCACTGTGCTGACATCTAGCGGCAATTCAGTGTAACTACAACTTGTTAATACCATATTTCTGAATTTGTACAATCCAGTTTACCTGTATGTTGGAACTAGTTAGTTTTTTCCTTGCTAAGACCCCTCCTTTCTTCTCCATGTTTCCTCGGGTAGTTACCAACCTTCATAATGGACATAAAGCTTAGAAGAGTATTGTCCCTTTACACTTCAGTTGACCAGTAAACGTCCCATGTACTGCGTTTTAACAAGTAAAACCACATTGGATTAAGCTGCTATGTCTTACTGGAGAGTTGAGCTGTCTGTGGAGGGTGCTTATTCAACAGGTGACCATACTATCTGGATGGAGCGAGGTCTGAAGGAGGTATGTCAATGCATTAGTGGTGCTTGAAACACAAATGCTTTTCCTTTTGTCTGTTGGCTAACTTGTAAAGTTTTGGGCCAAAAATGAAACCCTGGGGATTCAGTGTGAACTCATGGTAGTGAACCCAAAACCCATCTCTATTGCAAGTACATGGGCCCTGTGAGGAATAACATAAGTTTTACATTGCCTTTTCCTCTACTCTCTAGACTTAACTATTTCGTCTCAGGGAAAACCTGCTAATAGTTTTTATAAAAGTGCAGCACCCTCTACTTAGGTAGGTGCTAGAATAGGATTTTTGTTCTGTAGGGTAGGTAAATTTAGGCAGGCCTGGCTGGCAGCTAGGCCTGTTTGTTTTGGTTTGTGTGGGCTGGGAGTGGCTCAGAGTAGCAGCTGGTGACTCACAGGCAGCATCACTAAGGCCTCCCTTTTCTTTCTAGAGCCTTCTGGAAGGTACTAGAAAGAGAGGAGGAGAGGAGAGGTGGAGCTGCCTGAGATGTTCTAAAGAGCCCTGACCAATCCCCGACCTTGATTGGCAGGGGGCATACCTCCTTAAATACCCAGGGTCAGCCCAGCTGGGGGTAGAGTCGTTGGAGTTGTTCCGAGCTTGAAGATGGAATGCTAGGCTGTTGGGGCCTTTGAGCGAGCTCCCCAGTCTGGGGGGGGGTGAACTTGGGCCCGGAGCTTGGGTGTGGACAGAGCCCTTCAAGAAAGCGTGAAGGTTCTGGACAGAAGGCACAGGAGGACAGGAGGAGCAAAGCGGACAGCAGGAGCTAGCATTTCCGGGCAAGTATTCAAGGAGAGGAACTGGTCACAGCCAGGTGGGCTGGTGAGTGACAAGCACAGTCAGGAGGACTGGGGAGGCACGCCTGAGAGGAGCATGCAGTCTGGGATGGGTGCAGAGCCAGCGGAGTGGACTGTGTTGTCAAGGGCAGTGGAGAAAGGCAGCTGCAGCCAGGAGGGCTGGCAGGGCCTGAAGATGGGTTACTGGGCTTAGTAATCAAAGATAGGACAGCTAGGACCAGAATTTTTTACTTTCTTGCTACACCATAGGGGCCCACGGTTCATGCCTGTAAAAGGCGGTTACTAAGGTCTGGCTGAGTCAGAGTCAGGCCTAACCATAGCTGATCCTGAGAATTAAGAGTTGTGAAGGAGGAAGGAAGAGGAATAGTCTGCAAGCAAGGAAGGTGCTGGAGGAGACTGAAGTAGTAATATGTACAGGGAGTGTACACACTTTCTCCCAATTGATTGTTCTAAAATTCACCAATTGATTGCTCTAAAATTCACTGGGCATCCCATATATTCCTTTACCCATCCAAGTTCTATTCCCTCAATAAAACACAAAAACAAAGCTCATGGACTGTTCATTGTCTTGGAGTGTCTGGGAAATGAATGCTGGGCTGGGCAGGATAACAGGTGGGCCACAACACTCAGCAGCCCCTATGGGGGTACCGCTACATATACAACTCACGGGACATTAGTGTGAACAGTAGGTTGTGAATAAAAGAATAAATAAAAGAATAGGGCGTCTGGTACCATGAAAAGGCTGGTTGGTTGCATTTTCATTTCACCGTTTACCTGGCTGAGTTCACTCGTTTATAAACTGACACAGCTGCTGACTTCTGATGGAATACATTGGCATATCCCCTATCAAACTGCTGACACTATTAGTTCCAGCAGAGATCTACCTACAGGAAATAATTTCACAGTTTAGTTTCAAAGTATTCACTGAACTTTCCCCACGATATTTGCCACAGACCCTCGGCTCTCTTAGTGCCTTTACTGGCTATACATTTTATTTCACTTAAATCACAATTCCAGGCGTATAAATGTTGCTAGCCATTATAAAGCACACAAATCAAATACAGTAAATTAGATTAGCAAGAATAATATATAAGACCTCATTTACAAAGGTGGTCAAAATGGTCAGTTCAGCCGTACTTTTATCGCTCACCGAAAGCCTAACAAGGCAGGGTATAGTATAAATGTGTGGTGGCGATGCTTTGCTTCATGGCCGTGGCCAATTTAGCATATCTTGTTGAGTTTGACAGGAGGAGCCACCTGTCAAATTTGCATATTGAATCAATGGGACTGTACTGCAATCACAAACCAAGAGGCATGATAGTTCCATGTAAAATGGCTCAAAGGCAAAAATGTTTTTTTTTGCATTTTAGAGGGGAGGTAAAAACTCTGAACTAATGCAATCCAAATAAGGTTCATATGTATGTGCAGCACAGTGTTAATTTCATCAGTGAAAATGTTTTCATCAAAGTTTTCGTCAGCGGCATTTTTACAGTGACAAAAACTAAACAAAAAGCACACCACATTTTCGTCCACTGACGAAAACTATGATGAAAATCGAATCTGTTTTCATTAAAGAACAAAAATGGGATAAAAATGTGAGGCAGGGATGTTTACCCTCGTGAACTAACTTCCGGTTTTCACGAAGCTCCGCCTGCTTCAGCAATCCACTCCCAGAATGCAAGCGAGCTTAAGCGACTGTGTGTGCACCGTGACGACTGCCAGAGACCAGAGCAGCACTGTGCATTACAGCCAGGCCTCCTGAGAGACTGTCCCACTCCCAAGTCCCGACTCACAAGATAATCACCAGACGCCCATGTCCAGAGCAGAGAGCAGACTGTGAGTGTGTACTGTGTAGTACATTACAATTACAGAAGGCTGAGGCCTGAGGCAGAGCACTGTGTGTGCATTACAGGCCTCCTCTGACCACCGGCATCCAGGGCACTATGCTTTACAGGCCATCCCTCAGACCTGAGACCACCATCAAGCACTGTGCAGCATTACAGGGCTCCTATGCCCGCTAACCACTGTGACCATTGACCACCGACATCCAGAGCACTGTGCATTACAGGCCATCCCCCCCAGGCCTGAGATCACCATCCAGCACTGTGCAGCATTACAGGCCTCTCAGACTCAGGCCACCATCCCAGAGCACTGTGCATTATATGCCTCCCCTCAGACCACCATCCAGAGCACTGTGCAGCATTGCAGGCCTCTCATATCACCATCCAGGGCACTGTGCAGCATTACAGGCCTCCTCAGACCAATGTCCAGAGCACTGTGTAATATTACAACCAGCGTCCAGAGGACTGTGCAGCATTACAGGCCCCCTCAGACCACCGTCCAGAGCACTGTGTGCATTATAGGCCTCCTCAGACCATCATTCAGTGCAATGTGCAATGCATTATAGGCCTCCTCCAGCTGTCAATGTCCCGAGCACTGTGTGCATTACAGGCCTCATCAGAATGTCCAGAGTGGCTAAATCAGTATCTGTGAGTTTGTTCAAACCTTAAAGCGGAGTTCCACCCAAAAATGGAACTTCCACTTTAAGGGAAGGTGACCTCCTGACATGCCACATTTGGCATGTCATTTTTTTGGGGGGGAGTGGAAACCCTATTTTTACAGGGTTCCAGCTCCCACTTCCTCCTGGGGCACCGCGGCGCCGGAAGTAAGTTCACCTTCCCCCCCCCCCCCCTCCCTCTTGCCAATTATCTGGGACACATCACAGGTCCCAGATGATTGCCCGGCCAGTCACAGCGCGCAGCATGGCTCGCGCACGCGCAATGCGTGCCCGGCTGTGAAGCCACAGCCGGGCGCCCACAGTGACAATGCCGGCGCCGCAGAGAGGAGGGAGAGATGAGCGGGGCTTTGTTCCCCCGCATGGCTGGACCCTGGGACAGGTGAGTGTCCAGTTGTTAAAAGTCAGCAGCTGCAGTATTTGTAGCTGCTGACTTTTATTTCTTTTATTTTTTTTTTTAGTCGGGCCTCCGTTTTAATACCATAAATAATAATATGATATTAGATTTTTTTACTCCAGGAGTATATAATGAGTTTGGAAATTCTATAGAAATGCTTAAATAATGCATTACAATTTAACTAAACACATTTGATTTTAGTTGACTAAAATGATTTTACTGTATTAGACTAAAATGTACTGGAGATTTTAGTTGACTAAAATTCAACTAAAACTAAAACACGTGCAAATGACTAAAATAGGCATAAAACTAAAATGGCATTTTAGTCAAAAGACTATATCTAAAACGAAATCAAAATTCAATGCCAAAATTAAGACTGGTGCAGCAGCGGGGGTGTTAGTGGAGCCTTAATTTATAAGACATGGTTATTTCCCTTTAAAAAAGAGCCATCTGTATCTTCTTTGAAAATGATGGAGAATTTACACTTGGCTTGAGGAGAGGATCAATCTGCCAGAGTCTGGAAAAATAAATAGATTTCTGGTTCCTAATTATTGCAGATAATTTATCTTATTAAATGCTCTGATAAAAGTATACTGGCAATATTTTTACTGCAGAAAATTAATTTACGTAGACACACAGATTTGCCCTTTCACACTGTCGGACCGTTCAGGTCCGCCTGTCAGTTCTGTCGGCAGACCCGAACGGGCGCACCATGTTAGTCTATGGAGCAACGGATGTCAGCGGTGACATGTCCGCTGAAATCCGACCCGGTCCGTTCCGCTAAAATCAGACGGATGGCCCTACATTCGCATCCATCCCTATCGGATCGGGTGAGATCTGATGAAAACGGACATGCTGTCTGTTTTCGTCCGATCTCTCCAAAGCAACCAGCGGCTCTCGACAAGCCCCTCCCCGCTCAGTGAGCAGAGAGAGACCTGTCATCCGCCGGCTCAGCGGAGATCAACGGAGAGATCTCCCGCTGAGCTGGCGGACAAAGGCGGACTCTATGGCAGCGGATATGCCTCGTGGGGATGAAGCCTAAAATAATTAAATAGTTTGGGAAGGAAAATCTGGTGGAGCTGGATGTTGATTTTTTCAGAACCGTCAGAACATTGAGGGCCAGCTCACATCAGAACACGGCCCAGGAAACCCGCATTCCATGCTCGTTTCGGGCACCGTGTTCAAAACACACTGCACTTGCAATCTGCAGCAGGTATCAGTGGTAACATAATGACACCCCAAACACAGTGCGTTTGTCTGCACTAGCTCACATGGTACAGCAGTACCATCCAATCTGGTTGCTGTGCGTTTTGTAAAGTTGTACATGCACTACTTTTGGTGTGGTCTGGCACAATTTCAGTCTATTCAAATGAATGGGCTGAAATCACATTGCACCTGGATTAGTGTGTCCCCGTGCAATTCATGTGTGAACTGGCCCCAATAAAACATGTTTGGTCGCCAACTTTCTATAGATGAGCATGTTGGGTTTACCAAATCTGGATTTTGTAAAGCATCATCGGCAAAGTTTATGCTGCCTGCAATTTGGAGGGCTCTAGCTCTGACTCAGCAAGGGGAATGCTGAACCTCTGCAGAGAGACCACTGCTTCCCCATAAAGTGCTAGGGTCCTTCTTTGCATCAGGCTGACAAGGGAGAGGCTTTTCTATTTAGGATGTGGCTGCTTTAAAAAGAACCCACCCTTCAGGACAAAGTACTTGGAGTGGTTGAAGGCACTGGAATTTTAGGTGAACAGAACTTACTGTTTGAATTTAATTTCGTACCAGCTGTACTGGTGGTGAGTCAACTGGGCAATCATGTGGTATATGGGCCGCTTCCATACACCGAGGAAATACTACAGAAATCTCACGAAGTAAAAACAATGTTTAAGGTCTAAAGTTTTATGCCTTGTACACACGGTCGGACATTGATCGGACATTCCGACAATAAAATCCATGGATTTTTTCCGACGGATGTTGGCTCAAACTTGTCTTGCATACACATGGTCACACAAAGTTGTCGGAAAATCCGATCGTTCTGAACGCGGTGACGTAAAACACGTACGTTGGGACTATAAACGGGGCAGTAGCCAATAGCTTTCGTCTCTTAATTTATTCTGAGCATGCGTGGCACTTTGTGCGTCGGATTTGTGTACACACGATCGAAATTTCCGACAACGGATTTTGTTGTCGGAAAATTTTATAGCAAGCTCTTAAACTTTGTGTGTTGGAAATTCCGATGGAAAATGTGTGATGGAGCCCATACACGGTCGGAATTTCTGACAACAGGGTCCTATCACACATTTTTCGTCGGAAAATCCGACCGTGTGTACAGGGCATAAGAGTTCAAAAAGCTGAATTTTATTCCAAATTTATGTTCAATAAATGAGCCAACACATTTTGGGGACCACACAGCTCACCCTTCATCGGGGCTTTAAGAATGTTGATGTGAACTTTTAGTGATGATGAAAGGGTACTAAGAGTCTGCAGGGAACTTGGTCATGTTCAGCAGCCCTTTGGTACTACATAAATGACAAAGTGACAAAAACAACTTTAGGACAAAGTCACAGGTTCTCTTGATAGTGCACCCCCTTTTTCTATATATACTTACCTGCAGGATGCTTAACCACTGCTCTGTTTGTCTGTGGATGCTCTGTAAGTCTAAAGCCTCATACACACGATCGGATTGTTTGCCAACAAAACCGTGGAATTTTGTCTGAAGGGCGTTGGCCCAAACTTGTAGAAGTTTGGTGAGTATTGATTCGCACTTTTCATTTCGCACTTTTCATTTCGTGCTTTTTAGTTAGTTTCTGAACGGCCGTTCATCAACCAGACATGTTGCGGAATTGGAGGAGATAACGTGTTATTATTGACCTTGGAGTTATTGCTTTGACATTATTTTTTTGGTTGAATAATGATTTGATTTGGTATATTTTCTATATTTTTGGATGCATAGAATGCACTTTTTGGTTAAGTTCTATTGGCAGATAGCATGTCTAATTTTATTTGTTTTCTTTCTTTTAATGCACAATAAAAAAATTGTGGAGAATAATACTTGGCTATGTGTTTTACTTCAAATGACAGTTTGGGAGTAGGCAGTTACATTTTAAAAAATACAATGTAAAATTGACAAGGGACACCAACATAGTTGTATCTTTGTTATTAAAAACTATGGGATAATGGTGTTGTGGTAACTTGCCCAAAAAAAAAAAAAAAAGCATAATAATATTATTCTTGATATCACTAGAAAAAAAAAGCCTTTGAAAATTTGTTTGCAATAATTCCATCAGTATCACCAGCAAAGCAGCTTCATTATTATCCCATTAAAGAAGAAGACAATATGCGCTGCATTTGGAGATTTCATAATTTGCCACGTCACGAATGTTAATTCTCCATTACAAACGCTAGTTTACAAGACCGACCGCTTCTGGCTCGTGCTTGCTTCCGAGCATGCGTGTTTTTACTTTGGACTCTTGTGTACACACGCTCGGAAAATCTGACAACACAAATTTGTCCTTGAAAAATTTTAAAACCTGCTAGCCAACATTTGTCCGCGGAAAATCCGACAACATACACACGGTCGGATTTACCGCCAACAGCCTGTCATCGAACATTTCCCATCAGAAAGTCTGATCGTGTGTACGTGGCTTAACTCTTGTGTACGCTCTGTTTCAGGCAGTGTCAGAGCTTACACTAGGTTAGTGACCTTCTGCTGTCCTTCACATGACATGAAATATCTAGGCCTGATAATTAGCCACTTAGGCCAGAGCACTGAGTTCTGGGAGGAAGAAGAGAAGGTCCCATGCTCCTCCATACCCAGGCTGCAAATAAAAGGAGGGGCAGTGGAGCCCTGTGAAGGGGTAATAAACCCTATATGGGCAAAGTGACATTTTCTCTTTAAATATGGCCCCCTCAAGTCAACAATTTTGTATTTTAAGGAGGTAACTGGCATTTTAACTAGAAATTTACCCAAATCATTGTAGTTCCCCTTAAAGACGTATTTGTTTTCCAGACGCCATTGATTGAGTATTATTTACTATATAATGGACAGTAAAATGTGGCTTTTTGGTGCTTTCAAATGCCTAGTCACACAGAAGTGTCTATATTTTTGGTGGTCTCTGTTTTCAAGTTCAGTATATTCCCTCTGGCACTAGTACATAAAATTACTTTTAGAAGGTCAGGAGGAACGTTTACTATGGGATTTCGATTTAGAAGCAAGGCACTTAGCGCTTCTCTTCTGAGGCAGAACGTATGTATGCAGGTTAATCAGAGCACCTACGTTAACCCAGCACAACAGCCAGCACTGTTCCAATTCAATAAACTAGATTAACAAGAATAATATATAAAGGTGTTAATCATAGGTGTGCACAGCCTTTTGCATTAGGGTGTGCACCTTAAAGCTCAAAACATATGTGTGTGCATGTGTATATATACTGATGGTGTCAGTAGGGCAGAGATTGGTGTCAGCAGGGTAGTAGATGGTGTCAGTAATTTCTATTTGTATTATTTTATTTATTATTATTTTTTAAAAACTTTTTTTCTTTTACAAATTTTTTTTGGAGCCTTGTTAGAGGGTGCTTATGCCCCATACACACAATCGGAAATTCCACAGCAAAAGTCCGATGTGAGCTTTTGGTCGGAAATTCCAACCGTGTGTATGCGTATCCGTGTGGAGGAATTTCCACCAGCAAAAGATTGAGAGCAGGTTCTCTATTTTTCTGACGGAAAAAGTTCCTATCGGAAATTCCGATCGCCTGTAGCAACTCTGACGCGCAAAATTCCTACGCATGCTCGGAAACAATTCAACGCATGCTCGGAAGCATTGAACTTCATTTTCTCGGCTCGTCTTAGCTTTGTACGTCACCGCGTTCTTGACGGTCGAAAGTTCAGAGAACTTTTGTGTGACCGTGTGTATGCAAAGCAAGCTTGAGCTGAATTCCGTCCCAAAAACGATCCAAGGTTATTCCGACGGAAATTCTGATCGTGTGTACGATCAGGGGTTTAAAACGATTAATCTGCACCTCACAGGGTTATTTGGGTGTGCCCAGGCACACCTGGCACACCCTGTGCGCACGCCTATGTGAATAAGCCTAAATTTATGGGGTTCCTTCTTCAGCACGACCCCTGAGGGTGAGATAACCAAACCCCCTTAAGGTACTGAGGGGAAAGGGCCACCCATGCGGCCCAACGCAATTTCCTTCCGCAATTTCTCAGAAACCACTTCAGAATGTTGCAAGGCCGAGCGCAAGCTCCGGGACACTGGAAGTGCCGTGTCCAGAGCACAAGGCATGCAAAATCCCTCAGAGAAACCCGAGCCCAACAAGCGTGCCGCCTCCCTATATGGATATCTATCGAGGGAAGGCCGCATCCTTTCCACCCTCACTGCCGTCGTCCCTTTTGTTAACAGACTCACTGGCACGACCCTTCCCCTGCTTTAAGCAACAGGACAAGGGGTGGGCACCTCCGCAACCAGAGCACTCGTTCTTGTATTGGCAAGCCCCCCAAACTTGCAGGAACCCTCATTATACTGCCAACAGACCCCCTCTTCTTTCCGGCCGATTGTCCAGGGAAAATGCGCCACTGCCTCCCTCCCCTGGACAAACTGATTGGGGCCCAGGCCGAGGTCATAAGTTGCATCCACAAACTAATGTCCTTGTGGTCCCACCTAAAGGATGGGCGGATTGCCCTCCGCTGCCAAAACTGTTCGTCGTACCTCAACCATGCATTGCCCCCGTATAGTCTGTAGGCCTCCCCGACGGCGTCCAGATAATAGAAGAGCGCCGAACAGTGTTTGGGGTTCTTCTCCCCAATCACGCTTGCCATAATGGCGAAAGCCTGTTGCCAATTAGGGAAAGTCTGTGAGATAAGTCTGTACCACCTCTTCTCCTCATCCTCCTTCTTGGTCTCCTCTGGCTTGACCCTATACAGATTGAATTTTCCAGCGGTAGCAGCGAGAACATCTCCACATTCTCACCTTTCCAAATTTTTTCCCGGACCTCTGGTGTAAGGTGCGCTCCCAGGGGCCCTTCAAAACACACATAAATTTCACATTTGGTGAGTTGGTCAGCCTAATGGCCTCTTGTTTGTCTCAGCTTTGTCACCCCCGCTGCCGACTTTAGGGGGGAGCAACCCCGGACCCAGAAGCCCTCGTCGCTGTCGCCCCCCCGCAGGTGGGACCCAGGCCACCGACAGGGTGGCTTGTGCGCTTGTCACCAGTTCAAACCTCTTGACTAGTTCCTTCAAACCCACAAGGAACCCCTTCAACCCTGTATCTGACCCGGCAGCGGCGTGACCGCGGACCGAACTAGCTGGGAGGGCCCCCCCGCAGGCAGCCCTGACTGCATGTCTGACCACTCCCTATGGGACCTAGGCCCACCCCTTGAAACCACCTCCTCTTCCCCAAGAAGAAGCAAAAATGGACTTACCAGGCTGCCTAGGAAGGGTCCCACCAGCCGAAGGTCCTGCCTCCATCACCGCAAGCTCGTCCCTGAGGCTCCTCCTCTTCCAACATGGGCAGCTCGCCCTCAGACCTCTCCACCGTCACCTCTTGACCTCTCACGGACAGCCCTCCAGGGGATGCGTCCCTGGATGCAGAGGATCTGTGCGGCTGCTGGCCCTGCCTCCTCTCACTGGATCCGCCCACCGATTTCTTCGCCGCTTTGCCCGGGCCCGTGGAGCTCTCCGCACACTTCCCTCCTGCATCCCTCTGCAGTGCTGCTCTCGGCGGATGCCGACTGGTCCCCGTAGAGCCGCCAACCGCTGCAGTGGAGGGCCCGGTGGCCGCTGCTGTTCGATTCCCCCACTGAGGCTCCGACCCTCTGACTCATCATCAGGGGCAGCACCCGCATGGTCCTTCTCCTGCATGGGACGGGCCATGGTGAGATTCTGGTGCTCCCGGAGGACCCACCCGCCGAGCTCCATCTGTGGGGGGATTGCTCCCAAGACCACCTCCTGCGGGCACAGCGGAACGCTTCCCGGGTAGTTCTGAAGGGGCTCCCGGTGTGACGATGAGCTCTGGGGGAGGAGTCCGAGATAAGTGCTCCAGAGGCCGAGACGTCTGAGCTCGTGTGGTCTCCCACCCCCGTGTACCCGGACCGGAGGCCTGATCGCCCAGTACTGTGGAAAACTGCACCTGCAGCCACTCCGCTTCCCTTGACGCTGCCTCCGCCCGCAACTGGGCCAAAAGTCGTTCCACCTCTGCCATGGTACCAGCTTGTAAGCTTGTTCCTGCAAGCTACACTGAACGCTGGGGAGGGGCCAAATCCTTTTAACTAGTTATGCCCCCTCCTCCCCCAGGCTGCCCCAATTGGGTGAGCTCTCTCATGTTCCTGTCTGTCCCCTGTTTCCCCTGTCATGCCAGCCCTTTGCTATTTAAAAAAAAAAAAAAATTTGCTCCGGGCTTTTCTTGATCCTCTTCCCTAGATTGTAAGCTCTAATGAGCACTGCAGGGCCCTCCGATTCATCCTGTATTGAGTTGTATTGTATCTGTACTGTCTGCCCTCATGTTGTAAAGCACTGCGCAAACTGTTGGCACTATATAAATCTTGTATAATAATAATGAGAAGGTGAACCTTCCAAACGGGGGCACAAACAACAATAAAAACTGACAGGTGTTCTAATTCATCTCCACTCTATCCAAAACTAAAAAAAAAGTTTTGCCAACCGGGCCATATGACGGCTACAGCATGGTCAGATAACTCTGGGAGGGCGTGCACCCAGGAATGTCTGTGACCGTTGGGTCCTCTGGACCATGCGCGTCACGGAACAGGGTAATGGGCCAATGACAGCACCCCCTTACCACATGATCGCCCAGTCCAATGATGGATCAATCAATGTCAATAGACCGGAGCATGTCCAGTTCAGCTCCTCCCCTCTCCTTGCACCGATCGGTACAGTGTGTGAGGAGAGGAAGGAGC
The DNA here is from genome assembly GCF_042186555.1 of Aquarana catesbeiana. Taxonomy (NCBI): domain Eukaryota; kingdom Metazoa; phylum Chordata; class Amphibia; order Anura; family Ranidae; genus Aquarana; species Aquarana catesbeiana. The sequence continues at coordinate 636,175,546 of NC_133327.1, forward strand.
CGGGAGCAGCAGCGCTGTGGGCTGGATCTGAAGTGCCCACAGCGCTGATCTGTGCCCTTCCCCGACTCATCCATCTACCCCTGGCTCATCCATGCTTCATCCAAGGCTCATAGTGCCCAGAAATGCCCCTCCATGCCAGCCATGCTCATCTATGTGCCCAGACATGCTCATCTGTGCTCATCCATGCCAAGCCATGCTCATCCATGCCCAGCCATGCTCATCCATGCCCAGCTATGCCCATCTATGCTCATAAATGCCCAGCCATGCTCATCCATTCCCATCCGTACCCATCCATGGCTCATCCGTGCCCATCCATGCTCATCCATGGCTCATCCGTGCCCACCCATGGCTCATCCGTGCCCATCCATGGCTCATCCATGCTCATCCATGGCTCATTTATGCCTCATTCATGCTCATCCATGCTACATCAGTTCTCATCCGTGCCACATCCATGCCACTACAGTGCCCATGACAAAAGTGTAATAGGTGGTCAAATTAGATGTGTAATTTATGCTCCTAGAATGCCTAATGTTGCTCCCTGCATGTTGGGCCTCTGTATGTGGCCAGGCTGTGTAAAAGTCTCACACATGTGGTATCGCCATACTTAGGAGGAGTAGCAGAATGTGTTTTGGGGTGTTAACTTGTGGTATGAATATGTGTGCGAGAAATAACTTGTTATTGTGACAATTTTGTGAATAAAAAAAATCTTCATTTTGCAAAGAATTGTGGGAAAAAATTACAACTTCAAAAAACTCACCATGCCTCTTAATAATTACCTTGGAATGTCTACTTTCCAAAAATGTACTTTCCTGATCAGGTGTGATCAATTTTCAGAGATTGGCACCATAGTTTCTATAACTCTATAACTTTCACAAAGACCGAATAATATTCACTTATTTAGGTTATTTTTAAAATTTTGGCCAAAATGTATGAAGAGAAATTACTAATCTGCAAAATGTTGTAACCAAAAAAAAGAAAATTTTATTTTTTTACAAAATTTTCGGTCTTTTTTCAATTTTAGCGCAAAAAAATAAAATACCCAGTGGTGATCAAATAACGCCAAAAGAAAACACTATTTGTGTGAAAAACAGGACAAAAATTTCATATGGGTACAGTGTTGCATAACTGAGTAATTTTCATTCAAAATGTGAGAGCACCGATAGCTGAAAATTGGCCTGGACAGGAAGGGGGTTTAAGTGCCCAGTGGTCAAGTGGTTAATTGTACTTTAATAAAATGTCACTTGTGACATTTCAATAAAGTTCTAACACAAAAAAAGTGTGATGCCCTGGGAATGGTATTTTGGCATTGTTTTCTTCAAGCACACACCAACAGTCATGTGATCACCGTGATTTCAGGTGTGAACAAGCTCTTAACAAATGTTACAGTTCCTAATATTCCTAATAATCCTAATATTTCTTGTTTTAATCCTTAGCTAAGTTATTCGTTTTCAGTAACTTGCTGTTTTTTTTTTGTTTTGTTTTTTTTTTTTATATTTTGTTTGTATTTTTTTATATTCTCCACTTTGTGCATTCATTTTTTTAACACCATTTTTTTTAAAAATGTACAAAATATTTTAAAATTCCTCTATCTCACTCGTAAATAACGTCACCATGCTTTGTACCAGAAACATAATTTAACGCCTTTAGAAAACGGACAAATCACAGAATAAAATTAGCATTTTTAATGGGTTTATATGCAACCTTATCTCCCAGATGAAAGAACAAATTTTGTTCCTCATAATGTTAATAAAAACCTGGACCTGTTGTATCTCACTCTTGATGACTACATGGACCATAATGCAGTTTCTATCAACCAAAAAGTCACAGGTGCGATGGTGCGCGTGTGTGTTTAAACCCAAAACCCAAAATATAATATATTGCAACTTACCAATCACTGCATGTTGTGACTGCATTAGTTTTTTAGGCCTTTTACCTTCTGTTCTCACCTAGGGTTTTGACCGGTAACACACCTCCTGTATTAGAGTGCCCCTCACTCTGGATGAAGGATTACAGGGGGCACGTTTGGACAGACAAACTCCAGTTAATACTTTAAGTGGAACTTCACTCTCTCAATAAATATTGACTATTTCTAATCATCATGCTGCTAGAATTAGTAAATAGATAAGAAGGTATATCATATTTACTTGTTTAAACTTTTTTTTATCACATTTCTTAAAGGGGTTGTAAACCCTCGTTTTTTGTTTTTTTTAAATAACAAACATATCATACTTACCTCCACTGTGCAGATCATTTTGGACAGTGTGGCCCCGATCATCGTCTTCATAGGATGCATTAAGGTGAAAAAACATGATGTAAGGATTAACTCTGCTGGGGGCACCTGATGTAAGGAGGGACTCTGCTGGGGGCACCTGATGTAAGAAGGAACTCTGCTGGGGGAACCTGATGTAAGGATGGACTCTGCTGGGGGCATCTGATGTAAGGAGGGACTTTGCTGGGGGGTACCTGATGTAAGGAGGAACCCTACTGGGGGCACCTGGTGTAAGGAGGGACTCTGATGGGGACACCTGATGGCATCTGGTGGCAGGCGATGTGGCAAGTGACACACTCAGGGCTTCCACTGATTCTGCATTATGGTGAGTTGGACTAGTTCATTTTAAATTGCAAAGTAATAATAGAAATAATGCACTTCAATCATCCTGACACCATACCAACCATGGTGCTGTGGTGATTGAAGCGCCAACACCAGGTGTTTGGAGTATCTTTATCTGCTGATTGTTAAACTTTCTGAAATACTGGGCCTGCTGTCCCTCCATCCCTCTTTCTTTTCTTCCTTTTCTCTCCTTCCCTCCCTATCTCTTCTTTCTTTCTCTCTCTCTCTCTCTTCCTCTCTCTTTCTCCCTCCATCCCTCGTTCATCTCAGACTCGAACCACACCCCCCCGAGCCACGGCCCATTTAAACCCGACCCAATATTTAGTTTAAACCACGCCCATTTTCCATTGTGGCGCTTCCCCCACCAGTCGCACCTACAAATGAATGACCCACCCCTAATTATAATAAGACACTGCATACAGACAAAAAAGTGTCCCTATAACTTTTTACAATGTTGGTAACTATGCGGATATTACATGTAGATTAATGGTGGATTCACCTCCCTCTTATTCTAAGACAAAGGCTGGTTGAGCATGACACACCATGTTATTTCCACAAAATAAAGATTTTATTTCAAATATATATTTGTATGCTATTTTTAAAAAGTTTATTGATATTATTTATTTATTTTTACTCTGTATTCCAAAGGCTGTTTTTTAATATGTTGAACATGTGACCAACAGCAGAGGACTATAAGCTCCTCCTGCTTATGTTTCCCTGCAGACAGGCTGTAAAAAAGCTGGGTCATGTGACAGCTGTATATCATTTAGGAAAAAGGTACCTAGAGTTTTTAAATAAAATAATTACAGTGATGTCATCCATATACAGGAGTAGAAGGGACAATGTAAATGAAACAGTATATGTTCATAGCTCCCAACTGTCCCTGATTCTGAGGGACTGTCCCTGATTTGGAACAAAGTCCCTCTGTCCCTCTTTCCTCCTCATTTGTCCCTCATTTTGGTCTGATCTATACAGTTGTATAAAAATGCACTATTTATCTTTCAAAAAGTGTTCCCATTTTCAAAAGACAGTATAAAGGAATAGTAGTGGTAAAAAAAAAAAAAAAAACACTTGTGGGTTTAACTAATCATTTTTTTTATAATTCTTCTTTAAGGCAGGGGGTGTGTCTTATGCCTACATACTTTTGCTAATAGGCATCCTTCGTTCCCATCTCAAAAAGCTGGGAGGTATGAGAGGTATGTGTGTTTAGTATCACTTTAAGTTATTTCCTGGTTTCCAGGCCTAGGCAGATGATGTCATACATCCCAGGAGTCTTCAGGAGGAGAGCAGGGATTTTCTCAGCTAAGCACACCCTCCTGCCTGCATGCCTGAGCTAAGAGCAGTAAATATGTTATAAATATTACATGAATCATCTTCCCTTATTCAAGATGGCCCGACCAAAAATGCTAGAGGATTTATCAGCAAAATAAAGTATTGAGACATGGATGGATAGGTTTTCTCTGAATATCAAAAATAAATTAAATAGTGTTTTTGTTTTGCGATATGGCACTGGGTTAATTTAACTAACAATTACTTGGTCATGCAACACCGTACTTAAATAAATCTAATGTCGTTTTTTCCCCACAAATAGAGCTTTTTTTTGTGGTATTTGATCACCTCTGCGTTCTTTATTTTTTGCACTATAAACAAAAAAAGGCCGACAATTTTGAAAAAAATAACAGTACTTTTTACTTTCTGCTATACAACAAAAATGCACTGTCAGTGTACTAAGGACACTGGCAGGGAAGGGGTTAACATCAGGGGCGATTAAAGGGTTAAATGTGTTCCCTGGGAGTGCTTGCTAACTGTGTGGGGGGTGCTTTGACTGGGGGAAGACTTCTGCTTAGCAGAAACACAAGATCTCCATCTTCCCCTCTGACAGATGTGCCTTGTTTACATAGGCAGTCCACCGTTCTGTCTGCCTCGGGAACGGTCAATGGGTCCTGGCAGACATCAGGTCCGCTGGAACCGCTAATTGGCTCCTGCTGTTACACAACAATCTAAATCACGTACGGGTACGTGATTTTGCACTGAAGGGCCGCCCTGCTGCAGTAAATGTACGTAGGACAGTCCGGAAGCGGTTAATAATTAGTTATAGCAAACTGGTTTTTTTTTCCCCTTTTGGGATAAAGGTTTTGTATAAATAAATAGAACTGATCATTATAAGCACCCCTGTCAGTATTAAATGGTTTGTCTCATCTATGTAATTGCTACATCTACAAAAGAGCTTGTTCTTTTGAAAAACAACAGCCTTACTGGCTGGATCACTAGGTGAAAATAAAAAAGTAAGAAAGCCTGAAAAGAAAACAAATGCAGCCATTACATCTAAGAATTGGTAATCTGTAATATAATAAATGTTTGCTTTTGAGTGTAAAACCACTTTAACTTGTGTCTTTTATTTTGGCCTGGAGTTCAGCTTTAATTCTGCTGTATAGCACAGATGGTAGGAGTGAAAACTTGTGCTCTTTAGTGGCTCTTGAATGAAACATGGTTCTTCTATCAAGTCATCAGGAGCATGTCCTCCACTTGTCCAATCATCTGTATACTACTTATACACCAGCAGAGCCGTGGATGTGAAGGTCACTACCGCTGTGTTCTAGCCTGAAGTCTTAACACCTACCAATATAGAGTATTCTCCATTTCAGCTATAAATTAATACCCAGGGGCGAGCATTGTTACAACAAACGTTTCCTTAGTGTCATGGCAAAAAAAATACCTCAATAGAAATACATTTATCATTTTATAACTGTAAATCAAAAGGACTGGGATAATCTATCTTAAAGGAAAATTTTAGGGGAGATATTGCTTTTTCCTTTATTAACCACTTCAATACCGGGCACATTCACCCCCTTCCTGCCCAGATAAATTTTCAGCTTTCAGAGCTGTCACTCTTTGAATGACAATTGCGCGGTCATGCAACACTGTATCCAAACTACATTTTTATCATTTCTTTCACACAGATAGAGCTTTCTTTTGGTGGTATTTAATCACCACTAAGTTTTTTATTTTTTGCTAAATAAATAAAAAAAATAACAAAAATTTGGAAAAAAAATGTTTTTCTTTGTTTCTGTTATAAAATTTTGCAAATAAATAATATTTCTTCATAAATTTAGGCCAAACTGTATTCTGCTACTTTTTTGGTGAAAATAATCCAAATCAGTGTTTATTGTTTAGTCTGTAGGAAAGTTATAGAGTCCACAATCTATATATATCTGAAAATTGATCGATTCTGATGTATTGACAGCCTCATCTCATTTCAGGGCAGTACAAATGACCCCTTTTTGGAGAGTAGCTAGTCCAAGGTATTTAGTAAGAGGCATAGTAACTGTTTTAAGTTGTAATTTTTTGTCACACTTTTTTGGAAAATTAAGACATTTTAAAAAATTGTTTTTTTTCACAACTTTTTTTCTGTATACTGTCACCAGTGCAGTCCAGCATCATCATATAACGGGTGTGGTGGTGATCAGGGATGCTGACTGGTGACAGTATGTAAAACTGGATTTGTAAGCCCTCTACATGTACATGGCTTCAAGTTTTGGCTTTTAGAGGGGTGAGATCACCTCATCTGAGGAAGGCGACATCCACACAGTCTTGGGATACTAATGTCCTGTTTGCCCTTCACTTTACAAACTTGAACTTTGTAAGTTACTGTGTTTTGGATGTGTATCCAATGGTTTAGAACATGCCCGTTTAGCCACAAAAAGGCATGCATGTTATACAGCAAGATGTTGGTTTGTTTTAAAACCTTAAAACACACATGTGAATGTGCTTTGAGTAAAATGTTTTTTACTAAACAATGTGTGGCTTATTATATCATTGCTTAACACCAGTGTATTTCGTAAGTTGTTGTAGTTACAGTGACAATGTGCTCTTAAATGTGGACAACTGCAATTTTTAGGCCTCAAAAAAATTAAAGGAGTTGTAAAGGCATAATGTTTTTGAACTTCATGCATTAGATCCATTAAGAACAAAAACATTGTGTGTGTAGCAGACTCACAGCACACCATAATAGTTAGCTGAAGAAGATATTGTCACCTCATGTTGCAATTAAGGTACATTTGCACTATTGGAGCAAGTGTCCAAAATAAAGCTAATTTGGGAACATATTAGACATATAAGAAACACAGACAACAGTAGTTCAAATGAAATATGAGTTTATGATCTCAAAAAAATATTAGAAATGATCAGCTACAACTTACTGCCAAGCCACTGCCCCTCTACCCACAAAATATTCAAGGTATTTCTGTATTTTCTAAATCTCTGGAAATTTGTTAGGGCAATCCAGCACGGGCATTTAAATAGCCATCAGCACGCCCACAGATGAACGAGCTGCAGCCTCTTCAGCTGGTCCTGCCGCTGCAGGGTCCATGTCACTTGGCAGTGAGGCTAGGTAGCTGGTAACATTCCTCCTAAAAATTTGGTAGGATACAACAGCACAGGACCACATGGTTTATCTTGTAGAGCGCCAGGTTGATTGGAGTCAAAAACAGCCTGAAACGACTCGGTAGGATGTCAAAGGTGTTTTCGACCACTCTTCTGGCACGAGATAGACTGTAATTGAAGATTCTCTGCTCTGGGGTGAGGTTCCTCATAGGAAACGGCTTCATCAGATGTTCCCCCAGAGCAAAGGCCTCATCTGCCATGAAAACAAAATTGAGACCCTCAACATTCTCCTCAGCAGGTGGCAAGTTTAAGGTGGCATTCTGGAGCTGCTTGTAGAACTCTGTCTGCATGATCACTCCTCCGTCAGAGTTGTGGACGTTCTTCCCAACATCCAAATACAACAGCTCATAGTTGGCAGACATTACAGCTAGCATGACTATGCTGCAAAAGCCCTTATAGTTTAAATAATAGGAGCCAGAGTTGGCTGGTGGTAAAAACCGGACATGCTTGCCATCAATAGCACCACCACAGTTGGGAAAATCCCACTGCTGATGGAACTGGGCTGCAACATCCTGCCATTGCTCTGGGTTGGAAGGAAACTGTGGATTAAAAAAATAAATCACTACTTCTGCACATAACATTGCCATCAGATTTGACACAAACCTGCTTAGCCAAAATAAGGATACACTTAAATTAGTATTTAAAGACAAAAGTGGAAGGTCAACTTATCTGATTTATACCACCCTCTGGTGGGCCATTAGACAAATTTTAGGGGGGGGGGTAAAGGGTAGATGTTTCGGACAGGTAACCCTCTCCACTTCCATGAGAGCTGTTTGCATAAATAATCAGTGATACTTTGGCCAGCCCCTCCTTATTAACACTATTGGCAGCCCAGTAGACAGGTAAGAAGTGTCATAATCTAAAAAGCTGGATACACACTGTCCAAATTGCTGCACAGTTTGACATTATGATTTAACCAATCAATATAATAGGAGACAAAAACTTAAAAGAAGTTTCAATTTGTAGGTAATCAGGCAGGCCCTTGCACTACATGGTTTGGGGAATTTATAAAGAAATTTGAACACAAAAGAGGGATTGTGTGTATGGGTTTTTCAAAGTCAGCAGATGGAGTATTTGGATCTGTTGACTTGCCTTTTTTTTTTGGGGGGGGGGGTTCTAAATGAGTTTGGGCCAAAAAAAGTGGCCTCTTGCACTCGCCTGAATTTGAGGAAACCAATAACATTTGTACACATTTTAGGGGTTGTTTTGGGTAAGCTGACAAAAAACATTGTTAAGTTACCAGGCTGGGCGTATATGGGCCCAAGATAGCATGCTGGGGGGTTATTGAAGGAAAGTATGCATGTAGGCCAAAAAATGAGCAGGAAAAGTTTAGAGCATGCATGAGGACAAAGAGGACATTCACAGCATATTATAATATTGATAATTATGTAATCAACAATTTAATAAAATACATTAGTCCAGGGCTTACTACGCATGCACCAATGGCAGGTTGCCGCAAGATGAAATCCGTGCCAACTGAGCATGAGCCAAAGACGCCTCAGTACGCCAACCTGTACCTGCACAGAAGACTTGATGGAAAAAGGCAGGAAAATGCCCAGAAGGCGCACAGGAAGTGACCTCAAACTTGATGGAAAAAAGCGGGAAAATGCCCAGGAGGCGCACACAAAGTGACCTCAACCTGATGATCCCCCCTTGTTCCTGTGCTAGTGTGTGATCTGTCTGGACTTGTTGTGACCTGGAAATCTATCCAACTACTCTTGTTTGCTGCTTGTCATTTGACCTTGGATTTGTATCTTAACCATTCTACTTCTTTGTCCCTTTTGTACTCAGCTGCCAGATTGGAACCGACCCGACTTGGATCTCGATCATTCTTCTTTTAAATTAACCCTTTTATACTTCATTGCCAAACTGGACTTGACCTTGGCTCGGATTTTGGACTAAGGCTTGCACGGTGCTCCGCACCCCTGGCACCCATGCCACTCGGTGTCCACCAAGTCTCTGTCTCCATCTCCAGAGGCTTCAAGGACCCGAGGTGCAAGGGAGGCCTCCCCACTACTTCAGTCTCACATCAGGTACGTCGCCCTTCTAACACAAACATAAATACATAGAATGTGATCTGAAAGGTAAAAACTTTCCCTAATATAGTCTATCTGCAGGACTTGAATGATGGCTGAGCAGGTCTCTGGAATAATGACTCCTAGAGCCTGGGGGGAGATTCCAGTAGTAAACTTGAGGTCCTGGAGACTTCTCCCCATCGCCAAGTACCACAAGGTGGCTATGAGCCTTTGCTCTGGAGTGATGGAAAGCCTCATACATGTGTCCTGCTTCTTACTATAGGGGGTCATAGGGGGTCACCAATGCCAAGAGGTGGTGAAAGCAGGGGTCCATCATCCGGAGATAATTCGACGAATAATTTGATAATTCAACAAACTGAAAAGCACAAACTGATAAGCGCTAATCAGCACTCACCAAACTTCTACTAACACGAAATTAGCAGAAGGAGCCCAAAGGGTGGCGCTTGAGAAATGAACTTCCTCTTTATAGACTCATAGTACGTCACTAGATCCGAGTTTGTCAAACGACAATTTGCGTACCGTTAGTATCCAAGACAAGATCCTGGCACACGCCCTTTTGACAAAAATCTGAAGCTCAGTCGTCCAACAATCGTACCGTGTGTACGAGGCTTTAAACTAAGAAGTTTCATCTGCAAGCTAAGAATGAATTTCTCCACAGCAACTGCAGCTACAGAGGTCATTGAGGGCTTGTTTTAAAGTATATTTACTGTTTTGTAAGAATTTTTAAATATTTGAACAGCCATAGCTTGACCACTAATCTACTTTAAAGTGTATCTTCACTGCATTTGAGCACCACAAACCAAAAACACTTTACCCTACGTTCACACCTATGCATTTTTATTGCGTTTTGCAGTTTGCAGAAACGCACTACAGTCCAAAATGGGAAGGCTCCCCCAGGGGTTTTTTTTTAGCAGCAAGGTAAGTGATTCAAATAAGTAATATATATAGAAAAATAAATTCTTTATTAAAGTTTACATAAGATAATACCATGGCAGTTAAAATATGAGCTTTGGTGGGAGAATAAAAAACATTCCAAGTACATAAAGTGCAAACAGAGAATTATACATGGTATTATATGTCACAATGTCAGTTGTATAAAACTGATGCGTTTCGACTGTTGTACCGTTTGGGGTGTGCAGCACCATTACCTCTCTTGATATGTGTCTTTCCCATGCCACGCACTACAGTCCTTTTAACATGGTTTACTATGGTACTAGTTCACATCTATGCGTTTTCCGGCTGGTGCATTTTTGGAAAGGGTCGGGGACTTTTTTCCTCTCGATTTGTGGCTAATAGACTTCAATGGAGCTGCACCAGAAACGCAAGTGGTGCATTTTTTATGTGTTTTGCGTTTCTTATTTTACCACTGTATATAGCTGGTTGCTAGGCAGGGGGCCAGGAAGCCGGTCGCCGCAACCTTAGCAACCGATGAGTCATCAGCTGTCAGTGGGGTTCCTCGCTGAAAGCTGAATGTGAAAAAAAAAATTGCCGGCAAAAAAATTTGTGAAAAAAACCCGGGTCTAGTATGGATTCGCCAAAATTAAAAATAAAAAAAAAAGGCATGGTGAACTGGATATATGCTATCTATACCTGCCCATCGGCCCAGGTCAAGGTTAATGGCTATCTCTCTTCAACATTTAAAATAACTAATGTTGTCACCACTAATTTTTATTCTCACCATCAAACCTTTTTTGCGCACTCAGAAATAACTCAGATATCGAAGGCCTTGGCCTAGACGCCACCCTGTCCCCAAAAGTAGCAGCTTTCGCTGATGATCTCCTCTTTTTTCTGACAAAACCCCTAGTGTCCATTCCAAACCTGCTCAAGGAACTAAAGACATATGAGGGACTATCACAATATCGCATTAATTACCAGAAATCGGAAGCGCTCGATGTTAACTTGCCATTCTCCTTAAGTGCACTACTCAGATCAGACTTCCCTTTTAAATGGGCCACTTCTCATATTAAATACTTGGGAATCCTGTTACCCTGCAAGACAGAGGATATTTTTCCTCTGAACTCCCCCCCCCTGACGACGATAAAAAAAGATCTGAAGGAATGGCAGCATGGCCTCTTTACCTGGTTCGGACGCTGTAGCATAGTGAAAATTAATATTATGTCCAGACTCCTATATCATTTTCAAGCACTTCCAATACAAATCCCTATCACTTTCTTGAAAGTGGTAAATAGAGTGATAACTCACATTTGGGCTAGTAAGCCTCCACGATTGGCACAAACAATACTCCGACTTTCAAAATTGAAAGGTGGCATTGCCCTCCCAGATGCCATTCTCTACCATACAGCTTGTCATCTAACCCGTATATTTGACTGGAGCAGACACGAAACCTTGAAACAATGGGTACAAATAGAAAACTCCCTGGCAGGGATCCATTTGGACCAACTGCCCTGGTGCCAACAACCGCTGCCGAAACAGGTTGTATCCCACACCATGGTAGGGGTGACGATCTGGACTGCTTGGAAAGCTTTCCGGGACCTGTCTCTCGCGCCACTCCCTTCTCCACTCACCCCAGTAGTGGGCAACCCGGCTTTCACTTCGGGACTTAGAGATCCTAGATTTCAAGATCTGCAATAAACTGAGAGATCACAGGTTAGACATTTTCTCATTGACGGACAATGGAAAAATAGACAACAAATCATAGACGACCCGGCATTGCGGGGACTCTCCTTCTGGCAGAAGATCCAGCTGTCCCACTACATTAGCTCATTACCCTCACCGGACGCATTCGGGAGGCAACTAACCCCCTTTGAATTGCTCTGCCTGGACCGGTCACCACTGAGATACGCAATCCCTCTAACATACCAGCTACTGGTGTCTCCACAGCCAGACACTAGACCTCCTTACATTGACAAGTGGGAGCGCGATCTGGGGCTAAAATTTATCAATCAGGTCGAGCGGATCATTCTTTTTTCTCACAAGACTTCCATATGTGCAAGACACCAAGAAGTGGGATATAAAGTGATGTCCCGTTGGTATTACACGCCAGTAAGGATTCACAAGATGTTCCCCCAGGGCACAGACCTGTGTTGGAGAATGGAGATGTGGGGAGGAGGTTGGAACACTCCTCCATGTCTTCTGGTCCTGCCGGTTGATACGGCCCTTTTGGACAGAGGTGCACCGCATCGTCCAAAAGTTCACGGATCATGTGTTTCCGGGCTCCCCCGAGTTCTTCCTTCTGCATCACCACAAGACCCCAATCAAGAGCTACAGGAAGTCTATATTGCCATTCTTGCTCACGGCAGCAAAAGGCTGCATCCCACTGTATTTGAAACAGCCCCAGCCGCCGATGGTGGCTACATGGTTGAAAAGAGTAGCGGACATACACGCAATGGAGGACTTGGTGGCCACGGAAAAAGGCCTAAATGAGAACTTCTCCAAAAAAATTGTATTTCTGGCACGAATTTATCTACTCCGAGGAATACGGACAGCTAGTAAACCGACCCCCTTGAGGGGGAGTAACTGCAAAAACTCCCCAGTTGGACTGGATGTGACTGGACATGGGTATTAATCCTCCCCCCCTTTTTTTTTCTTCTTTTTTTCTCTCTTCCTCTCTACCCCCCTATTCCCCCTTTTCTTTTCCAACCTTCCTCCTCCCCACACTTTCTCTTCCTCCTCTCTATCTCTTCTGTACCGTTTGTTTTTGTTTCCGGTCCTATCCTATGTTAGTCCATCGGATATCGACAATAATGGGTCGGTGTGAACCGGCTCCAACCCCTCACCTACTTCCTTGAAATAAAATTAAAGGGGTCATGCGAGGTGCAATTTTCTTAGACACAAATCCTGCCTCTATCCTACTAGATGTCTTTACGTAAAGTGCTCTCATGTATATGTCAAAATAGGTATAGAGATCTACAGCTTGAATTATCACTGTATTGTACCCTGCTGGGGTTTTTTGTACTTCCGCATGTTCCACCTTGTTAAAGAATTTACAAAAAAAAAAAAAAGGCGTGGGGTCCCCCCCAATATCCATACCAGACCCTTATGATGTACCCGATACCCATTCACATAGGGTGGAGGGCCGGGATCTGGGGGTCCCCTTGTTAAAAGGGGCTTCCAGATACCGATAAGCCCCCTGCCCACAGACCCCGACAACCACCAGCTAGGGTTGTTGGGAAGAGGCCCTTGTCCTCATCAACATGGGGGGCAAGGTGCTTTGGGGTGAGGGGCGCAGACCCCCCCTGGCCCAAAGCACCCTTCCCCCATGTTGAGGGCATGCGGTCTGGTATGGTTCAGGAGGGGGTGGCGCTCGCTCATCCCCTTCCTTACCTGACCTGCCGGGTGGCATTCTCAGGTAAGGGTCTGGTATGGATTTGGGGGGGACCCCATGCCGTTTTTTTTTTGTAATTTTGGCATGGGGGGGTCCTTTCTGAATCCATACTAGACCCGAAGGGCTTGGTATGGACCTGGGGGGGGGAGCCCCACACCGTTTTTTTTCGCAAATTTTTATGCCAGCAATTTTTTTTTTATTCAGTTTCAGCAGGAACCCCTTTGGTCAGCTTCCTGGCCCCCTCCTTAGCAACCAGCATTATACAGTGTGTTTTACAGTGCGTTTAAAGAGAAAAAAAACGCGAAATGCATGAAAACTGAATGCAAAAATGCATAAAACACGCTGGTTTAAAAAGGAAAAATGCACTGAAAAATGTGCCCGAAAAACGCATAAAATGCAACCGCATAGCTGTGAACCTAGACTTAAAAAGGGTTGTAAAATCAGAAGGTTTTTATCTTAATGCATTCTATGCATTACCATAAAAAGCCTTCTGTGTGCAGAAGCCCCTCTCAGCCCCTCTAATACTTACCTGAGCCCCATCTCTATCCAGCGATGCCCATGAGTGTCTCGGCCGTCTGAGATTCTCCCTCCTAATTGGCTGAGACACAGCAGTGGCGCCATTGGCTCCCTGCCAGGAGCGCTGAAGAGGCACCCGAGAAGAGGTGGATCTGGGCTGCTCTGTGCAAATCCACTGCAACAGAGCAGGTAAGTATAACAAGTATAACATGTTTGTTATATTCATAGAAAAAGAAACAAGACTTTACAATCACTTTAATTAATTTTTAATATTCAAAGCAACCTCCGCCATCCATCCCCTTAGCTCTTCTGGCTGTGGCCATCTTGAGTAAGGGCAAATGTAGCATTTACTTCCTGGAATCCATCTTCCCTTAGGACAAGCATGCACCCCCCCCCCACACTTTCTCTCTTTTTTTTGTCCTTCTTTACTTCACTTTACCCTTCTATTGCACACAAACGCAATACATTGCCTAATTTTTTAATACAATATGAAAGATTAGATCATTGTTTTTTGTACATAGATGTCCCCGATGTGTGCAATTCCATATGTTTGTGTAGGTGGGGATAGAGGTTTGCTCAAAATTTCTATCACTTAACTTTATTGCTATCATATAGGGGAGCAATAGCCCATATGTGATAACTTTTTTTACTGTGACAGGTTGTCTTTAATGAGGCAATAGGGGTCCATAGACCCCTGATGTCTCCCCTGAACTCTACTGAAGCTAATGGAGTGCAGACTGTGCTCCATTAGCTCCTTCCCTGGCTAGAGCAGCAAAGTAAACCTGAAGTGACTAAATCCTTTTCGCATGCAGGTTCTTACTAGCTAGAGTACAATAGCGTATGGATGTTCACTGGTCTCACTCCCCTCTAGCTGACAACACCTGCCAAGCTGGTCTTGGGCCTGCAGGTAGGATAGCAGAGCCCAGGAAACATGGCAAGGGTCATGTACATGGGGAGAACATAGCGGGTAACCGTGGAAGCAATTAATGTTTGCACAGCCGCCCAATCGCTTCCACCTGAAAGCCAATAGTTGGCATGTCAGATTTAAATGCTACAGCAGCCATGAGTTTGTGTAAAACTCTCCACTGCCATTGACACGACACGTGACGGTGGCAGTAAAAACGTTGAAAGCATGGGATTTGGCTTGTTGAGCGTTTTGGAGCTTTGATCTTTGAACTAACACTTAAAACACTTGAGTATGAAAGGGACATTTTGTCATTAGACACAACAGAAAGTGAGAAGAGAGCTCTTCAAAGTGAGGGAAATCCTCTCTAGCTTGGCACTGGACCAAATGTTTCCATTCTGACCCAGAAACAAATCGACAGTTTCGATTTTTCTCACTTTAATGACTCACCAGTACAGATACAGAGGGTGAATCTCTCCAATGGGGAGACAGACAGCAATTATACCCTTACAGTGGTTTTAATAGTTTCCTACTTTATCCATACCTAAAAAAATATATATATATTTTTTGTATTTATTATTATTATTATACAGGATTTATATTGTAAAGTGCTGCGTAAACTGTTGGCGCTATATAAATCCTGTATAATAATAATACTGTATCCAAACCTAAAAAAAAATATATATATTTTTTGTATTTAGATCTACTTTAAAAGCATCTATCCAAAGGCAATTAGGGGAACTATCATTGTTGATCTATCCTTCTATGACGCTTGGCTAGGCATACTCTGGCTTTCATACCTTGAGTCACTGACCCTCAGTAAGTATGCAGATAAAGACTTCTGACTTTTCTTCAGTTTTTTTCATCTACATACTTGTCCTGGAACTCAATGACTAACAAAGTACAAAACCCATCTAGGTAACATGACAGCCATGCAATTAGCTTTTTCCGAAAGAGGTCAGGCAGTCCATGTCTTCACCATTTTCCATATATCTGTTTGTGTTTGTCCATGCATATTGTGATAGCTGCTGTTTAATACTAATTTTAATTTAAGCTACCATATGCTCCCAGCGCAAAAAAAATTTGGGTTTTTCTATAGTCCGTGTCTTTACATCAAGCAGTGAATGCTAATTGTCTTTCAGGATCTACACAGGATCACTAGTGGGAGCTTTTTCAAACCAATAGATGAAATAAAATGTCCAGAGTAGGGGGAGGAGCTGTGACACCCTGAGCTAACAGGAAGTGGGAAGCTGGGTGTCATTTAACCCAGTAGGTGTAAGGGAATTCCAGTACAGCGACTGGTGCATAGATATGTGCACGTGCATAACATCGTTCATAGAAATGAGCATAGGCACATTGCTCATAGGAATGCGCATGCACACAGAAATGCACGCACACATGTGCACACACGTGGGAGCATGTCCAAAGTTTCAGATTGGCTATTTAAGGAATGCTCTTGCTCCCTGTCAGTGCTGACTAGTATTCAGCTTTCCCTGTGTCCTGAGTGTATCATGTATCTGATTTCCATTAATGACCCGGCTTGTTACTGACCCGATCCTGGATTCTGCTTGTATCTCTGTCAACCTGTTCCTGACCTCGGCTTCGTTCCTGACCACACTTCGGCCTATGCTTCTGTACCTCATTGCCCTCCTGTTACTGACCTTGGCTACCTCTGTATCCTCACTCCTGTTTCTGACTTGGCTTCATGCTATCTGAGTGTCTGCTTTGGCTGTTCTTCATACCCACTCCAGTCAACGCAGTGTGTTCTTGCCTAAAGCCTGCTAAGAGCTTCAACAAGTCAGAACCTGCAGTACACGCGAACATGAGTTTAACCTCAGTTGGTCCAGTGTGCATCACATCTGCTCCTGGCCTGATGTCCTTCCTGACTTCTTAAGTATGCATCTCCTGCTACAAGTTCTGCTATCAACACCTGCCGAAAACTCGTGTTCCTCTTGTCTCTCTGCACCATCTGTTCCACCTTCAGTGAGGTCTGGGCTAGAGATACAGGTCAACCTTGCCAATTCAGTCTCCTACCAGGTACATGACAGTAGGAGAATGACGCTGGATCAGCAAGTCTGGGGGTGACAGCGCTGGAGATGAGTATTGCATCCAGAACTTCTCTTTTATATTTAGGCTGCTCTGGCAGTTGCATTTATTTCTTATTATGTCCAAGCTGGACAAGATTAAAAATTAAAAAAAAGACATAAATGAAGATGTGACTTTAATTAGGACTGTTTTGTAAGCTCACAATGTATATGTCATGGCTTGTTCAGTTGTGTCATGTTGGACTTTCTATATGTCAAGCATGTCCGTGTGCTGTCTCTCTGCTGTGTAGTCAGTGTTTTGCTGTGGTTCCCTCTGCTGACATGGTACATTTCTGCTCATACTACAAGCGGCTGTAAACAGTATTAAACATTTAACAGCTTAGCCCCTCAAAGACATAACTCTGCTTAGCAGCTCTGCCTAGAAACAGCAGCTCATAAATAAAGGATGTGCTTTACCCTTTTAAATATTTTTTTGTGCAATGTATTCAGAAACTCAGTGACTTTCTTCTTTATACAAAGAACATTTGCATAACTAATGGCCTAAACAGAAAGTACATAGTAGTTATTGGAACAGTATTTACCCAACAACAGACTTCTCTTATTTGATATTTTTTGGGCTGTTAAATTTACCATTGGAAGTGTTTTTTTTTTTTACATACATGACTAGTGTAGTCCAAATGTTACCTTCCTTACCTTACCATAATCCCCTTTTATACTCCACCTCTTAACCAAAACCCCACCTTAAAATGATGAGACCACACATTTTATTTTGGAGTAACATGGCCACAACAGCCCTTTTATTATAAAACAACTCCAAAATAAATCACTCCAATAAATAACCGATAAATAACCAATAACACAAACAATGACATATTAATAACGTAAACAGTTAACCCCAGTCTGATGGTCTCTGACGGTGACCCCCCTTTCCACCATATATATATATATATATATAACTATATATATAACCATGTATAACCATGTATAAACAACCATGTATAAACCACGCACTGCGGGACTTTTCCAACTAATAGGCCTCCAGCTGTAGCCGCTCGGAGACAACCGTTTTCCCGCAGCTCCACCAAAAACCAGTATTCCCTCCAACGTTCAGGAATACACCGGAGGGGAACATGCTAATGATGATCCCCCCACCCCTTTAAATCCATCAGTTTTACCGCCCCCGTCAAAGACCACCAGAAGAAAACTACCGCCACAGCCCGAAAGCGTGACCCCTTACGTTTGAGGGCACCTCCACACCCTCAGAGCCTGCTGTATCCCTTCCTGTAAACCCAGGGACCATAAATCAATCCCCACGTCAGAGAGATGAACCCCATCTCTCCTAAGGTATAAACCCACATTCGTCTCCAACTCTCGATGACGAATCACGATCCCACCCTGCTGTCTGACGAAACGCCCAATCACTTTATTAATCCTGATGCGCGTTTTATTTATGCTCGCCACTGATCTAGCCCAACGCCAATTTGTTCTGGCAACTATGTCAGACCAAACTAAAAGGGTAGCTGGAAATTTTTCCCGCAACTGCATAAAATCTGCTTTGATGTCCGCCATCAGATCCCTGACCGACCGGACACCTAAATCATTCCCTCCCGCGTGAATCACTAAAACGTCAGGGGGCCTGTCCAACCTCACATACCTCTCCACTTCTCCCAAAACTCTACCCCATAGCATTCCTGGTCTACCCAACCAGCGTATATACGCCTCCTTTCTGGAAATCCCCAGCTGTCTGCCGTCCGGACGCACGTCACCTCTCCTGGCCCCCCAGCAAACATAGGAGTGACCCACGATCCAAACAAGGCGCACAGGGTTTCCATCTGTAATGCAAGCAAGACACAAGATAGCGGCACCCACTGATTCTAAAACTGACTCACTAAACCAACTACAAAGGTAACACCCACCCCTTGAAACAACCGTATGCTAATATGCATTAATTTATTCCATCACCAAATTAGGTCTTACATAAGACCGAAATCTCCTAGACTCCCACCTCCCGAGTCTGCGCACCGCCGCCTCATCCAACCCGCATCTGGCGGCTTCTGTAGCTGCCCCTATGCGGAAGGAATGTGAAGCATAGTCCGACCCCACTAAACCCGCCTTTGTTAAACATTTTCGAAAGATCGTTATAAATTGAAAACGAGACAGATAAGACCCATCCTCATGCTTTAGGAACGGCCCCTCCCCCTTACACCTGCATGACCTAAATGCCCTTACCGCCTCAACTGGGCATACCTTGGACCCGGGCAACTCAAACAGGGACACCTCCACCCCTTTACCTTGCTGGTCAGTTTTGGACCTCCTCAAACGTAGGCATACCCTATCCGCCTTCAATCGTACATCTTGATCCAACAACCCGCCCCCAACCTGTTTTGACGGGCTGACCAATTCCCCTACACGAAAAGCCCCATAAAAAGCCAGTGAGAACGCTGCCGTGAACAATCTGATTTCATAATGCGACGAACAGATAAACCTCAACATGTCACATATGGAAACCAGGTTCGAAAAAGTGACCGGCCGTCTCGCATCTCGTTTTTTATATTGCTTCCTATAGCCTTTTAAAGCCTGTCGAACCCAAAAATCCTTGGACCAATCCTCACCCCCCATTAATTTAAACAAAAAGGACAATCCTGCCAATTTTCGGTCAATTGAAGACGCTGCACACCCCTTTTCCATATTCCTGGCTACTAAATACAACACCAGTAACCTGCCGTCTGACGCCCCCATCCCCACACCAGCCTCCTGCACCAGCATCGACCACTCCTTCCATACCTTGCTGTAGGCCGTCCAAGTGGAATCACTTACTGACTGCCTGATCCATCCCGCGGCGACTCCAAAGGCAACTCCCACATCCAAACCGGGCAAGGAACTCCTTCCTTGTCTGCCTCCGGCGCCAGCTCCCTGAACTTGTCCCACTGAAAACGAGACAAGGAGTCAGCCAGTGCATTATCCACCCCTGGAATGTGAACCGCATAGATAAAAATGTTCAGACTCAAACACCTAAACACCAGCTGTCGCAACAGCCGAATGACCGGCTGCGAAGACGCTGACATGCGGTTAACCACCTGCACTACACCCATGTTGTCGCAGTTGATCCTCAGCTTCAAATTTCTGCATGCCTCACCCCATAACTCCAATGCTAACACCACTGGAAACAATTCCAGCAGGACCAGATTGCCGAGGAACCCAGCCCTCTCCCACGACTGTGGCCAGGGCTCCGCACTCCATCTCCCCTGAAAATAAGCCCCAAAACCGGTTGAGCCCGCTGCATCGGTAACCAATTCCACATCGAAATTGCTCACCGGTCCAGACATCCACACCGCCCTCCCGTTGTATGAAGTTAAGAAATTATACCAAACTTTCAAATCGTCCCTATGTTCCCTCTTTAATCGAATGAAATGAGTTGGCCGTTTTACTCCTGCTGTAGCCGCCGACAACCGTCGGCAAAAAACCCTCCCCATTGGGATAATTCTGCAAGCGAAATTCAACTTACCCAACAACGACTGAAGAGCTCTCAGTTGCACCTTCTTCAACCCGTGGATATCCCGAATTTCCTTCTGCAGTTCCAATAACTTACCCCTGGGCAATCGGCATTCCATAGCTATCGAATCTATAACTATGCCTAAAAAACTAATTTCTGTCGTGGGGCCTTCGGTCTTTTCCGCCGCCAAAGGCACTCCAAACCTGCCCGCGATGTGCTGCAACGTGGAAAGCAAAATCGCACACACAGCGGAGGCAGGGGGGCCTATACACAGAAAATCGTCCAAATAGTGTATTACTGAGTCTAGGCCAGCGACATCCCTAACCACCCATTCTAAAAAGGAGCTGAACGCCTCAAACATGGCACAGGATATAGAACAACCCATGGGCAAACATTTGTCAACGTAAAACTGTTCTTGCCAGTGACATCCCAACAGCCGAAAACTCTCCGGATGTACCGGCAACAAACGAAAAGCCGATTCTACGTCAGCTTTTGCCATAAGAGCCCCCTGGCCGTAGCGCCTCACCCACTTAACCGCCGCATCAAATGAAGTATAAGACACTGTACACTCTTCCGGGTCAATGAAATCATTGACGGAACCTCCTTTTGGGAAAGATAAGTGGTGTATCAATCGGAACTTGTTATGTTCCTTCTTGGGCACCACCCCCAAAGGTGAGACCACTAAGTCCGGCCAAGGTTTGTAGGCGAACGGCCCTCCCATGCGTCCTAACGCCACTTCTTTCTGCAATTTTTTCCCAACTATCTCTGGATGCTGTACTGCTGATTTGAGATTCCGTGCCGTAGGAGGAACAATCTCCAATGAGCACGGAATCCTAAATCCCTCCGTAAAACCCAACTCCAAAAACCGAGCCGCTCCCTGATCTGGATACTTACCGAGAAAGGGGAGCATTCTTTCCACTCTCACCGGCGTCCTCCCTCTTTTGCGCAGCGTCACTGGCACGCTTTCCCCGTTTAAAACATCTCGACAACGGGTGGGCTCCCCCACACCCCGAGCACTCGTGTCTGAACTTACAGGTCCCCCCAAATTTACAGGCGCCTTCGTTATACTGCCAGCACACACCCCACTTCTTTCCGGCCGAGGGTCCTGAGGAATTCGCCCCCCCGGCCCCCCCATGAAACGGCTGAGACGGGGCCTTCGCCGATGACATAAGCCTCATCCATAAGCTAATATCCTTATGGTCCCAACGCAGGGACGGGCGAACCGCCATCCGCTGTCTGAACTGCTCGTCATATCTCAGCCAAGCAGAACCCCCATATACCCTATGTGCTTCTCCAATAGCGTCCATGTAACAGAATAACGCCGAGCAATGCTCGGGGCTCTTCTCGCCAATTACGCTCGCCATAATGGCAAACGCCTGCAGCCAGTTCACAAATGTACGTGGTATCAGCCGGTACCTCCTTTTTTCCTCATCCTCCTTCTTGGAAGAATCGGGTTTTACCCTGTCCAAATTAAATTTTTCCAATGGCAGCAGAGAAAAAATTTCCACATACTCACCCTTTTGAATTTTTTCCCTAACCTCCTGCTTCAGATGTGCTCCTAAGGGGCCCTCGAAGCAGACGTAAACCTCGCACCTCGCAGCATCCGCCAACCTGACCACGTCGGACCTTTCCGCCTGCGCCGTGGACCCTGCTCTGTTAAACTTTTTCTCTCACACTGACCTCTCTACTCCTCCCCCCCCCCCCCTTAAATATCACCACTCCCCCTTTGCTACCAACTTAACTTTTGGGCCTCCCCTTTCTCCCATAAACCTTTTCCTGCTCTTTTAACCCTTTCAGTGTCTCCATTAGACACACTGTCATGCCCGGCCCTCCACTACCCCTCCTTCTAGTCAGTTTCATTCCGGGCCTCACTGAATGTTCACTAAATGGCAAAAAATACTGGTTGGTCTCGTCAGAAATTCAGAGATGTCCAATGTCCTGTATACACTTCCATATTTCCTGTGTTATCTGAAGAAACCTATTTAGCTCTCTTAGTTTTTACCTGGGAATATTTAGTGTCCAGATTGGAGAGATGAGTCGGATGGGTCTGAGTAGTGTAGCAAAAGACAACTGTGCAGGGCTGACACCACTCAGTCCGCAATATTGGTGTGTACTGTCAACCCAGTGCATTTCTGGCACATCAAAAGGTATGTTTCTGTAATTAGAACAACACAGGACTAAGGAGAAGCTAAATGCACATTAAATCTCCATTTGTTGCAAAACTTTAATATATCACATCACGGCTATGTTTCTGTACTTGCTGCGTCTTTAAAGAAATAAAACATGGGTCAATGTGCATGTGCTGCAACGATGTACTGCATTCCTTTTGTTTTTTTGTTTTTTCACCAACATACATTTTAAAGTATATATCCAGCCACCAGGGCAGATCATTTGTCCAGGTAATCATTGGATGTGCGGATACGAGTGAACAATGGCAGACATCACCTCCTGTCAGTCTGTCCATGCTTTGTACAGGCTGAGAGTCCACAGTTGGTCACACACCTGAGATTCCTGCCACTGGAATCCATGGACAGCTATAATCGCAGGTGTGAGTGGAGCCAAAAAGTAGCAATTCAAAAATATTAAGCATAGCTGCCAGAATAAGGTATTGATACATACTTCTAGTTTTACAGTCAGTCACTGTAGCACTCCTTGGAGCCTTCCCAGTGGCCCTCCTACACCCTCATCCTACATAGCATTACCCGATAGATTAAGAAGCCTCAATCTTCCTAAACAAGGGGTCAGTTTACTGTCCCTAAAGTGATTGTAAAGTCTTTTTTTTCTATAAAAATAACAAACACATTATACTTACCTGCTCTGTGCAGTGGTTTTGCACACAGCAGCCCGGATCCTCCTCTTCTCAGGTCCCTCTCTGGTTCTCCTGGCCCCTCCCTCCTATCGAGTGCCTCCACAACAAGCAGCTTGTTATGGGGTCACATGAGCCGAGTCACAGCCTCGCCCCCTCTCTCTCCTGACTTGATTAACAGCAGCAGGAGCCAATAGTGCCACCTACTGTGTCTTAGCCAATCAGGAGGAGAGTCCCGGATGGCTGAGGCACTTGTGGACATCGCTGGAGAGAGATGTGGCTCAGATAAGCATTAGGGGGTGCTTGGACGGCTGCTGCACACAGAAGTTTTTTTTTATCTTAATGCATAGAATGCATTAAGATAAAAAAATCTTCTGACTTTACAACCACTTTAAGACTTTAGGGAACCAAACTGTGGCCAGTGGGAGTAGAAAGTTCCCAGTAAGTGGTCAGCGGGATTAACCACCTCCAGACCACCCACCGCACATATACTGCGGCAGGGCGGCCCAGCTGTGTGAAACGACTTACCTGTACGTCATTTTGTGCATTAAATAGTGTGGGCGTGTGTGCACGCCGGGGGATCATGCGCGTGGGTTCGGCGGACTCGATGTCTGCCGGCCACCCGCAATCGCTCCACAGAGAGGCAAAACGAGGATCTGCCTATGTAAACAAGGCGGATCCCTGTTCTGACAGGGGACAACATGGAGATCTGCTGTTCCTAGTGATCAGGAACAGCGATCTCTGTGTCGTCCCAGTGAGCCCATCCCCCACACAGTTAGAGCACAGCAAGGGAACACAGTTAACCCTTCCTTGCCAGTTTCATTTATACAGTATTCAGTGCATTTTTTTTAGCACTGATCACTGTATTGGTGTCACTGGTCCCCAAAAAGTGTCACTTAGGGTCAGATTTGTCCGCCGCAATGTCACAGTCCCACTAAAAATTGCAGATCGCCAACATTACTAGTAAAAACAATAACAAATTTAAAAGTCCCTAAATCTATCCCCTATTTTGTAGATGCTATAACTTTTGCGCAAACCAATCAATATATATTTATTGGGCTTTTTTTTACCAAAAAATATGTAGAAGAATACATATTGGCCTAAACTGATAAATATATTCGTTTTTTTTTTACTTTTTTGGGATATGTATTATAGCAGAAAGTAAAAAATGTTGTTTTTTTTTCAAAATTGTCGTTTTTTTTTTGTTTATAGCACAAAAAATAAAAAACGCAGAGGTGATCAAATACCACCAAAAGAAAGTTCTATTTGTGGGATAAAAAGGACATCAATTTTGTTTAGGTACAACGTTGCAAATGTCAGTTAAAGTGACGCAGTGCCGTATCGCAAAAAATGGCCTGGTCATTAAGGGGGTAAATCCTTCTGGGGCTAAACTGGTTAACCAATGCCCCAGTCTTGTGGTCAGTGAGAGTACAAAAAACGACCTTGTGCCTATCATCAGTGGTGGGAGAAATTATAACCTATTCTTGGTGTCACTGGGAGGAATAGCACCCAATCTTTGTAGTCAGTTGAAGGAAGAGTGCCCCATCATAGCTGTCAACTGGAGGTATAGTACCCCATTGTTACCGTAGTGTCCTGGAAGGAATAGTATCAATAATGTCAGTGGAAAGATCTGTGCCCCAAGGACCGGTTAAATGAAAGCAAAGGCTGCAGTTTGGGAACATGGGTTGGGGGTGATTGGCATCATAAACGAGAACCATGACTCCCAAACTTTTTTTATCAGACCTCTTGGAAACTTTCAGTAGTAAATAGCAGTTCGAAAAATTATGTTTTTTTAAATCAGAAGTTCCATATTAAGCTGTAAATTTGTTTTTTAATGAAATATTTTTTCGGGTTAGCAATGTTGCTTTATAATACTTGTGAGCTGAGATCTGCTTGAATTTAGGATGCTGTTTGCATGCTGTTTCTATGTTCTTCATTGTTGTTGCATTGTTTCCTTGGTTATAAATAAAAAGAAAAAATGCATGGTTTGGCTAATGGTGAATTCAGTTGGTGTGTAGCTTTCTCTCAAAAATACCAGGGACCATATAAGGTTTCATATTGATAAGACTTTACAGTATACAATGCATCAAAGGATTGTGTCATAAATCATGCGGTGTACACACACTTCCTATCTCAGCGGGTGCTACTAAATTTTCATTGTATCTGATAAATACTATATCTAGAGAACCAACCTGTAGTGTGCTCAAAAAAGGCAAGTGATGATCAGTTGCTTGTGCTCTCTCTTCAGCTGAACCTTTTCCCATTACCGACCTTTTTCTGCACCATGTCTCTGTGTGGAGACCAGCATCTTCCTAGAGTCAGTGACCTGCCTACTTATGTCAGAGCTGACTCATGATGATTGGTACGCTGATGATCTAGAAGCAGCAGGAGAGGTGAAGGAAACACAGATCCACACAATGAATGAAGCAGAAGCAGGAAGATTCTTGCATTGCAGATCCTCAGTTACAACTTTTACTCTAGCAAGGAGAAAAGCGAGCAGCACAGTAGTGACATCACCAAATATCACTCAAAATCTGGTAAGACTAGCAGTCAGAGGCAGCAGTGCCTGCCTTGGATGATCTCATATTGTAGATATATACTGTAGCTATAAGGCTACAGATAAGCAGAGCCTAGGCACAGCCATGCAGTGCCTTGAAAAAGTATTCATACCCCTTAAAGTTTTCCACATTTTGTCATGTTACAACCAAAAACGTAAATGTACTTTATTGGGATTTTATGTGATAGACCAACACAAAGTGGCATATAATTATGAAGTGGAAGGAAACTGATACATTGTTTTCAGTTTTTTTTACAAATATCTGAAAAGTGTGGCATGCATTTGTATTTAGCCCCCTTTACTCTGATACCCCTAACTAAAATCTAGTGGAACCAATTGCCTTCAGAAGTCACCTAATTAGTAAATAGGGTCCACCTGTGTGTAATGCAACTCAGTATAAATACAGCTGTTCTGTGAAGCCCTCAGAGGTTTGTTAGAGAACCTTAGAGAACAAACAGCATCATGAAGGCCAAGGAACACACCAGACAGGTCAGGGATAAAGTTGTGGAGAAGTTTAAAGCAGGGTTAGGTTATAAAAAAAATATCCCAAGCTTTGAACATCTCACGGAGCACTGTTCAATCCATCATCTAAAAATGGAAAGAGTATGGCACAACTACAAACCTACCAAGACATGGCCGTCCACCTAAACTGACAGGCCAGGCAAGGAGAGCATTAATCCGAGAAGCAGCTAAGAGGCCCATGGTAACTCTGGAGGAGCTGCAGAGATCCACAGCTTAGGTGGGAGAATCTGTCCACAGGACAACTATCAGTCATGCACTCCACAAATCTGGCATTTATGGAAGAGTGGCAAGAAGAAAGCAATTGTTGAAAGAAAGCCATAAGATGTCCCATTTGGAAGAAGGTTCTCTGGTCAGATGAGACCAAAATTGAACTTTTTGGCCTAAAAGCAAAACGCTGTGTGGCAGAAAACTAACACTGCACATCACCCTGAACACACCATCCCCACCGTGAAACATGGTGGTGGCTGCATCATGTTGTGTGGATGCTTTTCTTCAGCAGAGACAAGGAAGCTGGTCAGAATTGATGGGAAGATGGACGGAGCCAAATACAGGGTAATCTTAGAAGAAAACCTGTTAGACTGCAAAAGACTTGAGACTGGGGCGGAGATTCTGTCAGAAACCATGAAATCAGACCGAGACAGAAGTACAGTTAAATCACACTTGTTTAATAATAAAAGTAAAAAGAACAAACATAGTCAAAACATAGCCAGAGTTCAGTAACCAGAAGGGATAGTCAGCCAAACCAGAAGTCAGGGATAAAAGTAGTGGAACAGCAAGCAGGATCTGGAGCCAGAAGGGATGTCAGCAAAGCCAGTGTTTAAACAGGAATGCAGGAGATAGTTTCTTGTGATGTGACCAAGGCGAAGGCAGAGCTCCTCTGGACTGGACGGCTTAAGTAGGCAGGACAGACGAGCAGCTGAGTAACTGTGGAGAGAGATGGGAGCTGGCAATTAGCCGACAGCTGAGCGGCCAGCTCAGAGAAGGAAGGGCTGAGCCCAGCCCTGACAGTATCCCCTCCTCAATGACCGCTCCCCCTCGGAGGACCACCAGGCTTGAGGGGAAAACATCTATGGAAATCATGGAGGAGGACAGGGGCATGTACGTCCGAGGATGAGACCCAAGAGCGTTCTTATTGACCGTACCCTTTCCAATGCACCAGGTACTGTATGCGCCCACGGAACCTACGGGAGTCAACAATGGACTGTACTTCATACTCCTCATGATTCTCAACCTGTACAGGGTGAGGACGTGGCAACAAAGTGGTAAAGCAGTTGCAGACCAAAGGTTTTAATGAGACATGAAATACATTTGAAATATGCATATTAGAAGACAGGTCTAATGCGTAAGCCACTGGGTTAATCCTGTGAAGTATACAGAAAGGCTTAATAAGCCGAGGTGCGAACTTCAGTGAGGGAACATGAAGTGGGAGGTTGCCAGATGACAGCCAGACCCTGTCCCCAACCTGGTAGGAAGGCGCAGGCAGGCGTCTGCGGTCAGCATGGAGTCTGTACCTATCATTAGCATGACGCAAAGCCTCCTGGACTTGTGCCCAAGTGGAACGAAGACCACGGAGATGCTCCTCTAACACAGGAATACTCTGCGGAACAAATGAGTCAGGCAACATGATTGGTTGGAAGCCATAATTCGCCATCAACGGGGACAATCAGGAAGCAGAATTCAAGGCACTGTTGTGAGCAAACTCTGCCCACGGTAATAATTCTGACCAGTTGTTATGATGGTCAAAAATATAGCAACGTAGGAATTGCTCCAAGGACTGATTGGCTCGTTCTGCGGCCCCATTAGACTACGGGTGATACGCAGAGGAGAAAGCAAGCTGAATTCCCAACTGTGCACAAAAGGCACGCCATAAGCGGGACACAAACTGACTACCCCTGTTCGAGACACTCACCTTGGGTAGCCCATGTAAGCGAAAGATCACCCGAGCAAAAATGGAAGCCAGTTCCTTAAAAGTGGGCAACTTCTTAAGTGGAATACAATGACACATGTTTGAGAACCGGTCAACCACCATAAGGATAAAAGTATTGCCTTGGGAGTTGGGTCCACAATGAAATCCATAGACAGGTGGGTCCAGGGCCTCTCTCCATTGGGTATGGGTTGTAGGAGGCCCACTGGAAGGGGTCGTGGAGTCTTACTCTGAGCACACACGGAACAGGCAGCAAAAAAGGCAGTTACACCACACTTGTTTAATAATAAAAGTAAAAAGAACAAACGTAATACAAAACATAGCCAGAGTTCAGTAACCGGAACGGATAGTCAGCCAAACCAGAAGTCAGGGATCAAAGTAGTGGAACAGCAAGCAGGATCTGGAGCCAGAAGTGTTGTCAGCAAAGCCAGTCTTATGGAATGTTTTAGATCAAAACATATTTATGTGTTATGCCCCATACACACAGTCGGATTTTCCGACGGAAAATGTGTGATAGGACCTTGTTGTCGGAAATTCCGACCGTGTGTAGGCTCCATCACACATTTTCCATCAGATTTTCCGACACACAAAGTTTGAGAGCAGGATATAAAATTTTCCGACAACAAAATCCGTTGTCGGAAATTTCGATCGTGTGTACACAAATCCGACGGACAAAGTGCCACGCATGCTCAGAATAAATAAAGAGATGAAAGCTATTGGCCACTGCCCCGTTTATAGTCCCGACGTACGTGTTTTACGTCACCGCGTTTAGAACGATCGGACTTTCCGACAACTTTGTGTGACCGTGTGTATGCAAGACAAGTTTGAGCCAACATCTGTTGGAAAAAATCCTAGGATTTTGTTGTCGGAATGTCCGAACAAAGTCCGACCATGTGTAAGGGGCATTAGAATGGCCCATTCAAAGCCCTCAATCCACTTAAGAATTTGTGGCAAAACTTGAAAATTGCTGTTCACAGACACTCCCCATGCAATCTGACAGAGCTTGGGCTATTTTGCAAAGAAGAATGGGCAAAGATTTCACTCTCTAGATGTGCAAAGCTGGTAGAGACATCCCCAAAAAGACTTGCAGCTGTAATTGCAGCAAAAGGTGGTTTTACAAACTTTTGACTCAGGGGGGCCGAATACAAATGCATGCCACACTTTTCAGATATTTATTTGCAAACATTTTGAAAACCATTTATGATTTTCCTTCCACTTCACAATTATGTGCCACTTTGTGTTGGTCTATCACATAAAATCCCAATAAAATACATTTACGTTTTTGATTGTAACATAACAAAATGTAGAAAATTTCAGGGGGTGAGAATAAAAAAAATATTAGTAGATCTTTTGGGGTACTGCTTAGGCACAATTAACATTTCAAGATGTTCTCCATAACATAGCAGATCTTCACCTTTTGATTTCAGGTTCATTTTAAGTAGAAAGTAGTGCAGTGTAATGCATAACCTACTTTGTGTAAGCAAAGTCACTGTACAATAGGAATACTTGTTGGCGTTGACTGTATCGAAAGAGAAAGTCAAAGGACCCAACAGTCTGCCCTTCTATTAATTCACTTGACTATATACTTTAAAAGGAAATATGAATTTGTCATTTGACCTTTTCAGAGGAAACAGGTTAAACTACCCTGTGGGGACATGACAGGAAGCAATAAAAAGCTGGAACGTAATAAAAAGAGACAATTAACATTATTGATTGAGTTAATCCTATTACAGTTCTGAAGATGCTTTAGTGTTAGACATAAAAACAAACTATTTAAGGGCAAACCCTAAGACAATAAAATTCACCAGTAAACATTGGTAATATCAAGAAAATTATTGTAGTTGCTCTTCCCGCTTGTCTTAGGACTAACAAAATGCTCATAGAAGCTTGTTTTTGCTCATTGTTACATAAAGCAGATAAATGACAGATGCGCTCTGATCCCTGCTCTCCAAAGTGATTTACTCATACATCCGCTGTATAGCTGCAATCATAATGTCTTCACTGCAGAACCACCATCTTCTTAATGTGTTTCACTAACAAATGGCTTGATAACAAGAAACCTTGTTGGTGAAACGTTTTAAAAATCTGATGGTTCTGCAGTGGATACATTATGGTTGCAGCTATGTGGATGTTTGTATAAATACTTTGGAAGAGCAGAGATTGAAGTGTGGCTCTCATTTATCTACTCTTTATCAAGAAAATTATACTTTTCCTTTTTCTGCCATACATAGATACAATTGTATCCAATTTAGCCTGTCGGCACCACCCGGCTTTGCAAACTTCAATTGATAGATAATTGATAGATAAAAAGTCCTTGTTGGCCGAGCTATCTAAATACAATAGCCAGAAAGGTTTTTTTTTTCTATCAATGCTGTTTAGAATGGATGAAAAAATGTATTCATAACTCACCTTAGACTGTAATTTGCAGCAGTACCTGCAAAGAATGATTATTCTCGGCAGAGTGTTTGCTCCTAGTTAATAGGGTTGTAAGGAGAGGGGCTCCTCATTGATCAGTCGGGGTATCAAGTCCTTCTGATGATAGTCAACAAGCCGGTGACAGATGAAACTTGCAGTTTGGAATAAATGGTGCTAGAATAAAAGGCTGTATGTCTACTGTAATCCAACAGTTCTAAATGAAAAGTCGGCCTAGGGGAAAAATTAACCATTTGTATGGCTCCTCCCACTATCCTAAAATGAGAATGATGCCTCCTTCTTGGGATTTGTGATGGAAATGAAATATCCAGATACTTACTGTTTTAAGACAGATCTACTGTTCTTTACACTTGTTTTTTTTTTTTTTTTTTAAATATCTGACTAAGGATTTCTCATTATGTTATGTCTGCTTTTATTTTAACATTAGATTTAGGGTCTGGGACACCAACAATGCACCCCGCCCAAAAAAAGCACACATCATAAATAGCTAATATTATTGTTGTTCCAGGGAGTTATCTGATTGCCTTTGAGTATCAAGAAGGAATTCGTTTTGGAGCAAATTGGACCAACCTTTTATGAGGGCTTTTTTTGGCCTTCTTCAGTTTTTATTTTTCCTTCCTCTGAAAACCTTGAATTTGTGTGTGGAGCGGAAGGGTACAAGTTTTTTTTTTCTTTCTGTTAAAGTGTATGTTCATCCAAAACATTTTTTCTTTTAGCTTTGGATAGCATGTGGAAGGTTTGGAACCTCTGGTTTTAAATAAACCTTAAAATAAAATCCCTAATTAGGGCAAAGTGCCAATATTTATAAATACCTCTTCTCAGACTCATGATACTTACCACCATTCCATCATCTCCCCTGGCTCCATTGCAGCTGGTATTAGCATCCCTAGTGTTGGCTGGTGTCAAATGCTAAAGGGAGGTCACCTCCCTAGTCATATATCAGTACTTGGACCTAGCATTGGCTGCTAGATCTGAGTACTGCCACATGGGAGAAGGTCACATGCTCCCCCATACCCAGAAGGTGCTGTAGACGACTGCAACAGAGACAGGAGAGACAAAGTTGCCCTGTTAAGGTTGAGAGGGCTGAATTAACCTTTAGACAGACATAAATAGAAAAGTTTACAGCATCTCTGTAAACAGGGTCTTCCTTAAGACAATCTATAGATGTTGAATAGGTTTATATTCTTGCCACCAGAACTTGTAGATATCTGGCAATCCATTAGGGAATTGCAGCCTCAATTAGAGGTATCTTGTAAAGATATTCTGTTTCCGCATAGATCCATCTTTTATTGGAAATTCAAATATGAAGGGGACCATCATTAGACCATCACTAGACAATTATCCATTCCCAAATAACCTTCAGAAGATAAATCATATTGTCTTTCTTATTTGATATTAAAAAATCCAGCAAGCATAAATCATGTGTTTTGTAAAATATAATTTATTAAAATTAAAATCCTTAAAAACTCTTCTATAAGGGTTCCATTTTCCATGAAAGCATTAATGTTCACTCTTATTTTCAAAAATTCTAAATATCCAGTCCCAGTTGCACACTTCAGTCTGTCCTACAATCACAGTAGCTAAGTCACTATAAGCACACTTTCCTTGCTGTTCTCTTTTTAGTCTAATACTTTAAAGATCCTCTGTCTTCAGAGGTGGTCATCACAAATATGGTTCCCTTTTATGGGTAAAAGGAACGAGCAATCAAACAGATTAACAGTGTTTTGTCCAATAGATATTGCTAATTCTGAATGCTACAGCCCAAATCGCTAAGCGGATGTCAGGCTCTAACAAGTTATTATTGCTGCTGTCTTCCAGCAGGTCTTTCTGAATCTACAACAGCTGGAGAGCTGCAAGCTATATCATTTATACAAATACTGTTGAAATCCATAGGTGTTTTAATTGCTACTCTGTGGTACACGTACTGTAGTCCCAGTGCCATCACCGCTGAGCTCCATTCCATGTCTATTCAACCTGACCCCTAGGTGTGAACCAATAGCAGCTTAGGGTCGGTTAACATGGCACCACTCTATTAGCTAGACAAATTTAGCCAACTCTGTTTAAAACAAGATTCTCTCCTAGCCTCATATTAAGAATAACTGTTTAGACATCTATAAGAAGTCAGTGATAAGCAGCATAGATGTAACACACATTTGAGGCCCTATTATGGGATTTTAATGCTGTAATGATAGCTCCTCCAA
The DNA here is from genome assembly GCF_042186555.1 of Aquarana catesbeiana. Lineage (NCBI taxonomy): Eukaryota > Metazoa > Chordata > Amphibia > Anura > Ranidae > Aquarana > Aquarana catesbeiana. The sequence continues at coordinate 636,208,322 of NC_133327.1, forward strand.
TGGTACTTAGTACCAAAGAATGCAACTCTGTGAATCCCTTCGTGCCATCTGAGGTTGATCATCTGTTTTGATGTCAACTATATGGTGCTTGGCTATTGTCCAGGGGTGTCTAATATAAGTATGGTGATTCCTCAGCCCAGTGTTATCTCTGACTTACCTGGAGCAGGGCAGAAAAAGAAAGGTAAGTACGCGTTGCTGGGAGAGGAAGGGGAGTAAAAGTATCTCGCTTTTTTGGCCAGCATGGTCAATGCACAGGTTCACCTTAAGACCTGTTTAGGCATGCATACCTCTTTACCATTTAACAGTTACCATAGAAGTGTGGCAACTATAGATGATGGGAGCATTAGGTGTAGAGGCTCAGTTGGCCTTCAATATCTTAGAACAACATTGTACATGACAGCACACTCTTCCATGACCTAACCTGTGGACAAAAGCCTCAGAAATAAATGATGGAGCTTAAAGATATATGGGTAACAAGTATGAGTACTTAGGACATAATTGGTCATGGAGATGATCATCACACTTCCAAAATACTGGAAAATCTTCACAAAAAATACAGTTATATAATTGTAAAGTGATGCAGCAGCTTTTCTTAATTAAAAAAAAAAAAAAGTAGGGGAAGAATAGATATGGGTAATCGTTTAGACACTGGTAACATAACCAAATAAGCAATGCCAACCCCTTAATATGTGCTTCCGGCACCTCTTTGTATTCATTGTCTACTATGTATCTGGCTAATGTCTGGTTTGGTCAGTGGCTAAAGCCATAACTTTACAAATTGACTTTAACAATAGGAGACACAAACAAAACAAAGCGGCATCCCTATTATGATTTTTCAGTGTATATAGCAGCAAGAGGCAGCCGAGGGGTCATGGGGCAAGGTAGCAATCTTCTTTCATCATAAGTCTATAGTTTGCCATCGAAGAAAAGATTATGTATCATCTTGCCTCAGGAAAAGGCACATCCCTGACCGTTATGGAAAATTATTAAAAAAAAAAAAATCTTAAAAATTGATTTCTGTGTTTTCATGTTGCTCTATGTTGAATGTCTATTTTGTAATGTTGTAGTATTTATCTTCTAGAAATGCATTATTTTGTAGATCACAGCAAATTCCCTTCCTTCTTTTTCACAAACTATCCTCATCCAAGTTTCTGAAATCGGAAGCTGACACTCCACTGGTAGCGCCACCATTTCCAGCATAAAATATTAATTCCATGGATAATTCTTGAATTATAGTGAATGATAGCCCAGTGCCTTAATATAGATATGTCACCTACATAAAACAGTGCCAACCATTTTCTAGGTACAAGTTCATCAAGATGGAATGGCAACACTGAGGAGTAAGGATTAGGCAACCCATAACAACTGGTCAAATTTCACAGATTCACTGACTTTGGTAAACTGAAATCTGATTGGTTGCCTGGGTTGCTGCAAGGTGAACATCACCATCTGCACTGCCTTATTGAGTATTTGTACCTTGTATTGAATGAATGCCATTATTTTTAAGCAGCTGATTGGCTAATTCCCATGAAAATCCACAGTGAGTAGGCGACAGGTCCTTTTTAAAGCTCTGCATACAAGTACTGTACATTTTAAAGGACAAATACACCCAATGGTTTTGGGTGGCAGTGCTCAAGCAAACCTGTATTCTCATTTGACTAAAGTAGTAGTGCTACCTAACAGTGACTGTCAGCAGGTGCATTTTTTCATCCATCTTCTGCCATCAAAATGCAGCCCAGAGTTCCAATGAAATTTTTTCACTCCTGTATTTTGGAGACCCACCCTCCCATTCCGTTTTTGTACTATACTGAATGTGGCAAGAACAACTTATTGGCACGTCTGTGCTTTACCATGTGGGGGCTTTAGAAATTCACTGTTTGTATACCTGGCTTAGCAGATCAGAAGCTGAATGAGGATGGATGAAAAGGATTCTTTGAAAGTTTATACTATCAGCTATAACTAGCACCATAGATTTGGCCAAATGAGGTTCACTTTACTTAAAGGTTAAACTTTTAGTATGCCTTCCTAATGGGAAAACCTTTTCGTACCTTTTTTCAAATAGAAAATATTCTGAAACTGTGAACTGTAGGTGGGGAAAAAATATGCCACCCCAACAAAGTACAGTCAGAGTGGGTAAATCATCCAACTAATGAGCATAAACCTTCATTTTAATGGACCTGTGGTATGGAACTCCAGGAAAACTGGAAATTCCAAATTTTGGTGTTATCCCCTTTGTGTGGCAAAGAAATCCCATGCTGAACAAATAAGTAACCAATAAATGCAGGCACCATAAACTCTTAGTACTTATCATAAGTCCTTGAATGTGGCCTTCAGAAGCTCAGGTAGCCCTTCAAATGTGATATACTACTTGCTGGCAAGTAGATAGACTTGCCACCAACCTTAAATACAATGTATCATTTCTAATCATCTTATAGGAACTGCCTTGTGCAAGGCATGTCTCCAACTATGTGAAGGTCAGAATTTGTATATAACATTCATGGGGCTTCTGCAGTGTACTTCAAGATCAAAGCTGCCAACTTGGGCTGGTTTATTATTGCTGTTATGGTAGGCAAATTGGCAAACACACAGACACTATTCCACGAGTTTCTAAACCTCTAGGCCAGCTATAACTCTCTGTATGTCATCACACAAATATTTGTTTGCCAACATCCCATCCCAGAGCACATTGATTCAGAAAATCATATGGAACAAGGCACCTACCACTAGTAGTATTTACATTTGTATCCATATGGAAAGGATGGTGGTAGGTTGTGTTGGTCCATTGGATTGTTTTTTTAAAAGCTGTTTGAAAATGACTGAAACTGCTAGAGTTATTGCTGAGTGTAGCCAACATTACTCTACTGCTGTATATGACTGGTAATTAACCCCTTCTTTTCACACTCCGTCCTCTGGATCACTGTGTTCTGGTGCTGTGTGGTTTAGCATAGGATCTCCATGCTGTTTTCACAGACAGGTTCTTGGTGCAGGATGAGATGAGTATACAGAATAGGGTTAAGCATATTACAGACTCATTTCAGAAGTTGCCTGGAGTTCAGCATTAAGGCTCCATTCACACTAGCGCTTGTTTTGATGCATTTTGCAGAAATGCATGGGAATTTTTTAACAGGGGTTCCTATGGAACATATGTACACAATAATTCTGCGCTACCAAAAAGAGGAATGAAGAAGCAGCTAACACAACCAGCAAATGTAGACAATATCAAAAAAACAAAATAAGTGTAGCGCTAAAAAAAAAAAGAGAGATCTGAAAATGAAAACTATGAACTGACAGTTCCAAGTTCGTATACTAAAAAAGTATCCTTGGAGAAAAGATGAAAAGTCCTCTGGAACGGATCTCAACAAAGGTGTAAACCATCTGTAGAGGGAGCCCACACACCACCAATAAAAGTGAAAAGGCTTACCGGACTCGGTGGACCCAACAAGGCATACGCCAGGTGGAGTCAATCAGGCTTAGGTGGTGATGGGCTGCAATTGGTCCAGAAGGGCAGAGTTGGTGGAGTGGCTTCCACGTGGCTGTATTCAGCATGTGGTCTGGAGCGGACCAAAAAAGAACGCATGCTGATTGCAGTTGGTTCCAACGCTGATTTGAGGGTTACGATCCATGAGAGTTGCACCCCATACCTTTGGGCTCGATCACGTTTGAGGAATACAGCCACGTGGAAGCCACTCCACCAACTCTGCCCTTCTGGACCAATTCATCTTTTCTCCAAGGATATTTTTTTAGTATACGAACTACGAACTTGGAACTGTCAGTTCATAGTTTTAATTTTCAGATCTCTCTTTTTTTTTTTTTTTAGCGCTACACTTATTTTGTTTTTTTCCTATGGAACATGTTCACATCAATGCCTTTTTGTACCTCTGCATTTTTGGAAAGGGTCAGGGACTTTTTTTCATGCAAAATGCAGCGTTTTGCATGTAATAGATTTCAATGGACCAGCATCAAAAACGCAAGTGCAGCGTTTTTGCAGCGTTTTTGCAGCGTTTTTGGCATTTTTTTTTTAAACTGTAAAAAAAAAAAAAAAAAAAAAACGCAAAAAGCGGCAAAAACGCCACAAAAACGCTGCTCAAAAACGTGGCAAGCATGACAAAAAAAAAACTCCAAAAACGCTCAAAAGCAACATGCATAGGTGTGAATCCAGCCTAAGGCTGGATTCACACCTATGCATTTTTAGTGCTTTTTGCATTTTGCAAATTTGCACTACAGAACGTGTTCCATAGGAAACCATGGTAAATGGACTGTGGTGCAAATCTGCAAAAAGCACTAAAACTGCACAGGTGTGAATCCAGCCTTAGGCTGGATTCACACCTATGCATTTTTAGTGCTTTTTGCATTTTGCAGATTTGCCCTACAGTCCATCAACCATGGTTTCCTATGTAACACGTTCTGTAGTGCAAAACTGCAAAATGCAAAAAGCACTAAAAATGCATAGGTGTGAATCGAGCCTTAGGCCTGATTCGCAGTTGTGCAGGTTGCAGTTTGCATATTGCAGGTGTATTTTGTTTTTTTTCAATATACATCTTTAAACCATTGAAGTCTATGGAACCATAAACCAGAAAAAAAAAAAAACCCTGGCTCTTTCCATAAAATGCACATATGTGAACTACATCTATAGGAAACCATGTTAAATGGACTGTAGTGTGTTTCTGCAACACTGAAAATGCACCAAAAAAATGCATAATTTTTAATTGTAGCTGATTGCATTAGTAAAAAGAAAGAAGGGCATTTTATATTTACTTGTTTTACATTTCTTCAGTTACTTCCTGGTTTCTGGCCTAGGCCAAAATGATGTCATATATCGCAGGAGTCCTCATCGTATTTTTTTCTTCCATCTAAAGTAGGGGAGGAGGGGCTTTTTCAGCTAAACACACCCTATTGCTTGCATGCCTGAGTTAGGAACAGATAGATCCCATGAAGTGAATGCTACATCAACCTTCTGCCCTTACTCAACTTGGCAGCAGCTAGAAATACTAGAGGGGGGGGGAGGGGGGTTTGAAGTGATTACTCAACAAAATTAGGCATGGAGACATTAATGGATGTTTTTGCTGTAAATATTAAACATGAATTAAAGTGTGTTTCTAGTATCTGATACAGTTGAGTTCTATTTTAGGGGTGTTTATTGTTGGGCATTTTTCAATGTTGATAAGAAATGTGACTTTATTCAGGTTTCTTGCAGTGGAGGGGTGAATGTCAATGGAGAGGTAGATGTGAGCAGTACAGGTAAAAGCTACAGATGGAAATTGTAATAACTGAATGTGGAGACTGGCAGTGATGTGTGACCTTGCTATGCTTGGTTGTCTCTCCTAATTGTGATGTCTATTGCAATTTATCATTGTCTGCCTGATGAATTCTACATTTCTGATGAGCACCAGGAAAGGAGGTAGACAGAGAAGGCTGAGTATTTTTATGATGCAATGGTGTCACCGACACGTTTGTGTGCAGAAGCCTTGTGCGCTGTGGTGTTTGCTGTCTGTGTGTGATTGTCTTACAAGAATGGTTCCACTCCAATTCCTTAGGATCCTTTACTGAGCTTCAAAGTCACAGCACTGGGAAGAGCAGTCAAGGAACCAACACGTTTTTGCACACATGGCACTTTTTTCTAAATCACAGTTATGCCCCGTACACACGGTCGGATTTTCCGATGGAAAATGTCCGATCGGAGCGTGTTGTCGGAAATTCCGACCGTGTGTGTGCTCCATCGGACATTTTCCATCGGATTTTCCGACACACAAAGTTTGAGAGCAGGATATAAAATTTTCCGACAACAAAATCCGTTGTCGGAAATTCCGATCGTGTGTACACAAATCGACGGACAAAGTGCCACGCATGCTCAGAATAAATAAAGAGATGAAAGCTATTGGCCACTGCCCCGTTTATAGTCCCGACATACATGTTTTACAACACTTTGTGTGACCGTGTGTATGCAAGACAAGTTTGAGCCAACATCCGTCGGAAAAAATCCTAGGATTTTGTTGTCGGAATGTCCGAACAAAGTCCGACCGTGTGTACGGGGCATAAGTGTGAAATGCATTCCTCCTTTGCTTTTTTGACTGACGTTGCATGTCTTTTATATTGCTCAGTAAAAGTTTCTAAGGACTCTACTTATATGAGTGTGACCATTATTGTGATACAGTTTTTCAAGCTAGGCTGGTATATCAAGGGTTAACTCCCAGAGAACGTGTCTGTATGAAGGGTTAGTATCCACGCTTGGTGAGCATGTTCTGTATTGAATTACACTATACTGTCAAAAGTATTGGGACACTTGCCTTTACATGCATGCAGAATGAGGTCAGGACTCTGTGCAGGCCAGTCAAGTTCCTCCACCCCAAACTCGCTCATTCATGTCTTTATGGACCTTGCTTTGTGCACTGGTGCGCAGTCATGTTGGAACAGGAAGAGGCCAACCCCAAACTGTTCCCACAAAGTTGGGAGCATGAAATAATCCAAAATGTCTTGGTATGCTGATGCCTTAAGGCCCCATTCACACTAGCGCGTTTTTTGATGCATTTTGCATTTTGCAGAAATGCACGGGAATTTTTTAACATGGGTTCCTATGGAACATGTTCACATCAATGCTTTTTTGTATCTCCGCGTTTTTGGAAAGGGTCGGGGACTTTTTCTCATGCAAAATGCAGCGTTTTGCATGTAATGGTTTTCAATGGACAAGCATCAAAAACGCAAGTGCACCTTTTTTGCAGCGTTTTTGATGCGTTTTTGATGCGTTTTTGGTGCGTTTTTGCCGTTTTTTGTTTTTTTTTTTGTAATTTTTTTGTAAGACTGTAAAAAAAAATGAAAAAAAAAAAAAAAAAAAAAAAAAACGCAAAACGCAAATCGCGGCAAAATCGCGGCAAAATCGCGGCAAAAACGCGGCAAAAACGCGGCTCAAAAACGCGGCAAGCATGAAAAAAAACCCTCCAAAAACGCTCAAAAGCAACATGCATAGGTGTGAATCGAGCCTAAGGCTCGATTCACACCTATGCATGTTGCTTTTGAGCGTTTTTGGAGGTTTTTTTTTTCATGCTTGCCGCGTTTTTGAGCCGCGTTTTTGCCGCGTTTTAGCGGCGTTTTTGCCGCGTTTTTGCCGCGATTTGCGTTTTGCGTTTTTTTTTTTTTTTTTTTTCATTTTTTTTTACAGTCTTACAAAAAAATTACAAAAAAAAAAAAATAAATAAAAAAACGGCAAAAACGCACCAAAAACGCATCAAAAACGCTGCAAAAAAGGTGCACTTGCGTTTTTGATGCTTGTCCATTGAAAACCATTACATGCAAAACGCTGCATTTTGCATGAGAAAAAGTCCCCGACCCTTTCCAAAAACGCGGAGATACAAAAAAGCATTGATGTGAACATGTTCCATAGGAACCCATGTTAAAAAATTTCCATGCATTTCTGCAAAATGCAAAATGCATCAAAAAACGCGCTAGTGTGAATGGGGCCTAAGAGTTCCCTTCACTGGAACTAAGGGGCCAAGCCCAACAACTGAAAAACAACCCCACACTATAATCCCTCCTCCACCAAATGATTTGGATGGGTGGCCCAATAATTTTGGCAATATAGTGTGGATGAGTGAGTTTGGGGTGGAGTAACTTGACTGGCCTGCACAGAGTCCTCACCATAACCCTATAGAACACCTTTGGGATGAATTAGAGCGAAGACTGTGAGCCAGGCCTTCTCATCCAACATCAGTGCCTGACCTCACAAATGCTCTTCTGGAAGAATGGTCAAACATTCCCATAGACACACTCCTAAACCTTGTGGACAGCCTTCCCAGAAGAGTTGAAGCTGTTATAGCTGCAAAGGGTGGGCCAACTCAATACTGAACCCTATGGACTAAGACTGGGATGTCATTAAAGTTCTTGTGCGTGTAAAGGCAGGCGTCCCGATACTTTTGACAATATAGTGTATGTATCATTTAAATTATATTTTTGTTCTTGGTGCCCTGTTACAAGTTTTAGAAGTTTTAACCTTGTCTTTCTCCCAAAAGTTTTTAGTGTAACTTGTTCAAAACCCGACTGAGTTTTTAGATTAAACATAAATAGGTTGGGGGATGGGAGTACTATCTGAACAGGTAAATTGTCAGATTCATTTTAAGGCTCCATTCACACTAGCGCGTTTTTTGATGCATTTTGCAGAAATGCATGGGAATTTTTTAACATGGGTTCCTATGGAACATGTTCACATCAATGCCTTTTTGTACCTCTGCATTTTTGGAAAGGGTCAGGGACTTTTTTTCATGCAAAATGCAGCGTTTTGCATGTAATAGAATTCAATGGACCAGCATCAAAAACGCAAGTGCACCGTTTTTGCAGCGTTTTTACAGCGTTTTTACAGCGTTTTTGCAGTGTTTTTGGCTTTTTTTTTTGATCTTTTTTTTTAAAACTGTAAAAAAAAAAAAAAAACGCAAAACGCGGCAAAAACGCTGTAAAAACGCTACAAAAACGCTGCTCAAAAACGTAGCAAGCATGACAAAAAAAACTCCAAAAACGCTCAAAAGCAACATGCATAGGTGTGAATCGAGCCTCAGGCTAGGTTCACACTGCTGCGAATTCTATTGCGAATTTGAGCCGTTGCGATCGCTCAAATTCGCAAGTCATTTAAATTACATAGATTAACATTAGTGCCGTTCACATCGACGCGTTGCGAATATAACCTGCGTGAAAAAAAGGTCCTGTGCGAGTTTACTGCGTTGCGTTGCGAATTTAGTCTCCATAGACATCAATGTAAATCGTTCTTGAATCGCATTGATGGTTCACATATGTGCGAATTCCACCACACTACTCTCCACAAAAACCAGGAAGTACACAGGAAGTTAAGACCCTTTTTTTTTTTACATTATGATTCCATTGGCTAGACTATCAATCGCAGCTATATCCAACTCCTGAAATTCGCGGTAAAATCGCGGTAAATTCGCGGTAAAATCGCGGTAAATTCGCACTGCAGCAGTGTGAACCCAGCCTGAAGCCCAAGTGAACTTTTAGTTTGGCTAAATACATTCCGGCTGGGTTCACACTGCTGCGAATTCTATTGCGAATTTGAGCCGTTGCGATCGCTCGAATTCGCAAGTCATTTAAATTTCATAGATTAACATTAGTGCCGTTCACATCGATGCGTTGCGAATATAACCTGCGTGAAAAAAAGGTCCTGTGCGAGTTTGATCCGTGTACGATGCGAATTCAGCTCTATAGACTGCAAAATTTGGCGTAGAATCGCAAGAACACATAAAGAATTCGCAATGCAACCGGATCAAAATCGCGCTAAATTCGCACTGCAGCAGTGTGAACCCAGCCTCCAGGTGCATGAAAATAAAAGGCGTGCAAAGTCTTATGCCGGCCACACATGGGTCGAATTCCAAACTAATGCCGCGTACACACAAGCGGAATTTCCGACAGAAAGAGTCCGATGGGAGCTTTTCATCGTATATTCCGATCGTGTGTATGCCCCATCGGACTTTTTCTGTCGAAAATTCAGATGGACTTAGATAGAGAACATGTTTTATATTTTTACGACGGAATAAATGACTAATCGAAAAAAACGCTCGTCTGTACGCACCAAAAACAACGCATGCTCTGAAGCAAGTACGAGACGGAAGCTATTGGCTACTGGCTATTGAATTTCCATTTTCTAGTCCCGTCGTATGTGTTATACGTCATCGCGTTCTGGACGGTCGAAATTTGGTGTGACCGTGTGTATGCAAGACCGCTTGGGCGGGACTCCGTCGTAAAAACCTTCAGAGTTTATTCCGACGGCAAAACCGGTCGTGTGTACAGGGCATAATTTTTTTTTGAAAATTATAATCCAAGAATTTTTGTTTGAATTTCGCACCTTTAGTGGACTGCAGCCAATTTTCATGTAGACTTCAAATTTGACTGTTCAGCATGTTGGAAAATTTTTGGAAAACCGAATTTCTAATTAATGATGGGAGAAATAGAATGGAAAAAGAAATGCGCATGACCTGGAAAGAAAAGAAGATTCCCAGCCACAAAAATTATTTTCTGAAGCAACAGGAGGTGAAATTGAAGGCTTAGTTGGTCAAATTTAGAAATCAATGGTGGCACCATCTGATCACAAAACGCACAAAATTTCAAATTTTCAAAGGAAAATTTGTTCGGAATTCGACCCATGTATGGCCTGCATTAGTCTATTTTCTTTAGAAATCTGATATAGTCTATAGTGCTAAAAAGCTTCTCCTCTACAAGCATGCAACCAAAAAAGGATTCTTGCTCTCTGTGTAAAACTAAAACTCTCCAATCAACAAAGTTCATGCTAATTGGTCAGCTCTAGCCATGACTGAGCAGTAGGTATGTCAAACCTCTGCATGGAGACCACTGCTTCCATACAGAGAGCAAAGTTTCCACTCTGCAGTATGCTGTCAGGGGACGGGCTTTTCTACTAAGAATGTGGCTGTTTTCTAAAAAACAAAACTGTAAGACCCCATTCACACAGGGACGACTTGTCAGGCGACCTAGTCGCCTGACAAGTCGCCTCCCGTTCTGTACAATGGAGCCGTTCTAAGGGGAGCGACGCAAGTCGCTCCGACTTAGAAAAAGGTTCCTGTACGACTTCGGGGGCGACTTGGGGCGACTTGCATAGACTTCTATGCAGAAGTCGTTTTGCAAGTCGCCCGGGCATTCGTTTGCAGGTCGCCTCGCTGAGGCGACCTGCAAGTAGTGTTGCCCCTGTGTGAATGGGGTCTTAGACTGCACACCTCTGATACACCTGGAATGTATTAAACTGGTTTAACCACTTCAGCCCCGGAAGATTTGGCTGCTCAATGACCAGGCCATTTTTTACGATACAGCACTGTGTCGCTTTAACTGACAATTACGCGGACGTGCGCAGTTGTACCCAAACAAAATTGACATCCTTTTTTTCCCACAAATAGAGCTTTCTTTTGGTGGTATTTGATCATTTCTGCGGTTTTTATTTTTTGCGGTATAAAAAAAAAAAGACTGACAATTTTGAAAAAAACACAATATTTTGTACTTTTTGCTATAATAAATATCCCCATGTTTTTTTTATAAAAAGCACATTTTTTCCTCAGTTTAGGCCGATATGTATTCTTCTACATATATTTGGTAATAAAAATCGCAATAAGCAATATATTGATTGGTTTGTGCAAAAGTTATAGTGTCTACAAAATAGGGGAAAGATTTATGGCATTTTTAATTTTTTTTTTATTTACTAATAATGGTGGCGATCAGTGATTTTTATCGGGACTGCAACATTATGGCGGACAGATTGGACACTTTTGACACATTTTTGGGACCACTGACATTTATACAGCGATCGGTGCTATAAAAATGCACTGATTAATGTGTAAATGTCACTGGAACATTAGGGGGCGATCAAGGGGTTAACTGTGTTACCTAGGGAGTGATTCTAACTGTGGGGGGATGGGACTGCCTGGGTGAGGAGACTGATCGTTGTTCATACTTGGTATGAACAACAGATCGGTCTCCTCACCCCTGACAGCACAGAGATCTGTCTGTTTACATTGACAGATCTCTGTTCTGTCTCTGTGTGGAGCAAACGCGGGTGCCCGGTCACGCGCGCATCGGCTCCAGCGTCGTGCCGCGGGCGCGTGCCCCCTAGTTGTCAAAAGGCGAACCAAAGTACAGGGGAACCAACCTGCCGCAGTAGAACTGTAGCGGCTGGTCATGAAGTGGTTAAACGGAAAATTGATCAGGGTTTTAAATAATTTCAGAGTTAAAGGATAAGTTCACTTTTAAAAAAAAAAAATATTAGGCTACAAGCGAACAAAAGACCATCAACACAGACCCTAACTACAGTGACATCAGAAGACATTCAGATCCAGGGAAGAAAGGCATATACAGACTTATTTTCACATTTTCTGCAGTGGCTTTTGGCTGGATATGAAACAGGTTTTGGAATTAAAATTGACATTCGAACAACACTCCTCAGGACCCTTTTAGCCCCGGTTCACACTGCCGTAACTTCAAAGTTGCGTGACTTTGAATCCGACATGCCGGCACGACTTCATCACGGCTTGCAAACGACTTCTTTAATAGAAGTCAATGCAAGTCGTATTGAAGTCGGACCAAGAGTAGTGCAGGATCCTTTTTCTAAGTAGGAGCGACTCAAGTCGCTTCTATTAGAACGGTTCTGTTTCCGTTATTGGGGCACGACTTGTCATGCGACTCTGAACTCTCAAGTCACATGACACAGTATAAACCAGGGCTTAAGGTGGCTATGGTACATACAAGTGTTTTATGGTGCTTGCTGATGCAATGTTTGATGCTATACAGTAGTGTCAAACTGTTTTTATTTGACTCAGCACAGGTATACTTTAAAGTGGATGTAAACCTGATTCTTGAAATTTGAGCTGGGCACATATATCTGCAGTGTTTTGTTATCTCTCTTCAAAGTACTATGTTCTGTAGCTGTCTCCTGCTCCATTCTTCTGTTATCAGCCTGATAACTCCTGACAAGTTCTCTGTCACATATGATAAAAGCAGCTGGAGTTTTGTGTTGGGGAGGATGCTATAAATAGATTAGCAGAGCCCGAAATTATTCAATGAACAGAGCTGAAAGTCTCTACCTATGAGGAGAGGGGGGTGTGCCTTTCCTCCAATCAGCTGTCTTGGCTGTATGCCCAGGCTTCACTGCAGTGCTGAACAGGAAGAGAAAATCATCTAACATGATGTGCACTTTCTAAACAATATATAAAGCTGAAGACAGCAGATATACATGTAAAACTTATGTAGGGAGATTTGTTTAATCTCTGTGTATTATCTGAGGTTGTTTACTTCACTGGGTATATGTGAGGGTTTACATCCACTTTAAAGTGGAAGTTTTGCCAGGCTTTGAGCATTCAAATATTTACATATTAATATTTAGAAGCTGAACTGCATTTCGGGAAAATTTCTGCTTTATGTACCCCCCCCCCCCCCCCACATTTGGTACATAATTGTTTTTGGGGACCTCGTTTTAATAGGATATCCTAGGCAATCCAAGCAGAAGTTATGGCCTCCCTCTCTTTGCCCGCAGCCTTCTGGGACATGTTACAGATCTCAGAAGGCTGCGGGACCATTCACAAAGTGCATACATTTCGTGTTGCGTTGTGGTGCCATTCATTATTAATGGCACCCCAAATGTGACAAGCAAGACACGTGGTTTTGCACGTCAAAAAAAAAGAGTGGCAATAATGTCAGGTTCTAAAAGGTGGATGAGCTTCTTTGCCATATTTGTCACGTGTGGGGCAGCCCATTCAAATTAATAGGCTGTCCTACTGAAATGAAAGGGCCCTATGTATGAAGCACGGCATTATGGTAATGGGGCTCAGATCAGTTGTAAATTTAAGGATGAATTGCTTTACTGTGTCTGCAGCTAAAGAGATCACTGAAGTTCTAAAAAGATTTAGGAGTCCCCTCATCATGCAGATAAATTGAGCTGGACTTCTAGCGCTAGTTTGCGGAATTCCCCTACAATGCCACCTGCTCCTAAAGTTTAGTATTACACAACATGGTAACAGCCATAAAATACAGTTCTCTGTAGGCAATGTTTTATATACATGGTCTGCCGCCAGTCTGCTAACTGAAAACAGGGAATGGTGAGATTATGATTCCCATGTACTGCTGAATAAAGGAGTTATTTAAATATGTATTTTTTTGGGAAATATGTCTAAAGTATTACTCTTCAGCTTGCTTTTTTTTTAAACTCTTCCTATGTAATCACTGGGTGGATTTATCCTTTAAATTCCTGTGCCATCCTGTCCTTTCCTGTCTTGCATTGAGGCACTGCTGTAGTTATTCATCAAAGCAAAAAGAATAAGCCAATAAAATACATTCTCCAGTTTAAAGGGCACCCGTCTGGATGGCTATTACCTCTCACTGCCCAACTCCAAGAAGCAGTGCCGGTTCCAGACTTTGCATTACGGTGCGGTGGTGTGTTTTTCCCCAGATGCAGCACCACTTCCACTAATTGGGCAAATGTGCCCTCCAACTTCAGATAGGAGCCTTTGCTGTTGCAGGTAATTGCCATCCTGACAGATGCCCTTTAATTAAAAAAAAAAAGAAAAAAAATCAGCTGTGGAGGTTGTGTTTCTTTACGTTTTAAGGCACTGATATGAAGTTTCTTAGGTTAAAGGCTGTACAGTATCTTAATGATTTTTCCAGTTACAAAAATGTAGTCCGTAAAACAATCCATTCCTTCGCCAGGCTGATTTCGAACATTAACAGGTTTAAGAAAATTATGAAGATTATATTTCCGTAATGTTGCAGGTTTTTATGGCACATTAGAAAAAAAAAAATAGTCTGGGCATAGAAAGGCATTAGACGTTGTCGAACGTAGTAGCCATTATGAAATATGTGTTTAACAGTATATTCTGTCTACATTGATTCCGAGCTCATGCAGAAATGCTGGTAGTCTTATCTATGGCGAATGTAGAATTTGTAGGTGGAGTTGGTGCAGGGGTGCTACTTAAAGTTTTCAATCACGGCGATCTCCTCAGTAGCACAGTGTGGAGTCAAGCCATTCAGGTAGATACTGTCGTATTTAGTCATAGATGACAGGGTCTCTTTTTCACTGCTCAGGTGGTTCACGGACAAGGTTCTCTTGCACGGGGTCATCTCCTGGGTGGGGCTCATCCCTAGCTCCGCTGATAGTTTGCGTTTAACGGAGGTAGCCCGTTGGAATTTGTCATAGATCTCCACACTCAAGCGTCTTCGGGTCTCCTTGAACTCAGCTGTGACGTTGGCTGTCCATTCGGCAGCGTGCGCCCTGAATTCCCCAACCTGCAGGTACAAAAAATGTAGAACATGGGAAGGTCAGTCAATGTGCAATCAACAGAACGTCAATGTGCAATCAACAGAATATTATTTAGTGAAGCAAAGCATAGAGAACAATGATGATATGCAATGGAGTTGATTTACTAAAACCAGACAGTGCAAAATCTGGTGAAGCTGTGCATGGTAGCCAATCAGCTTCTAACTTCAGCTTGTTCAATTAACCACTTCAGCACCGGGAGATTTACCCCCTTCATGACCAGGCCATTTTGTGCGTACGGCTCTGTGGCTTACGCATGCATTTGCAAATGTGTGCAGACTAAACCCCTGCTTTAACGCATACTGTTAGACAGGTTTAATTGGTTGTCTGCGAGCTGGTCGGTAAGTTACATAGTTACATAGTAGGTGAGGTTGAAAAAAGACACAAGTCCATCAAGTCCAACCTATGTGTGTGATTATATGTCAGTATTGCATTGTATATCCCTGTATGTTGTGGTCATTCAGGTGCTTATCTAATAGTTTCTTGAAGCTATCAATGCTCCCCGCTGAGACCACCGCCTGTGGAAGGGAATTCCACATCCTTGCCACTCTTACAGTAAAGAACCCTCTACGTAGTTTAAGGTTAAACCTCTTTTCTTCTAATTTTAATGAGTGGCCACGAGTCTTGGTAAACTCTCTTCTGCGAAAAAGTTTTTTCCCTATTGTGGGGTCACCAGTCCGGTATTTGTAAATTGAAAGCATATCCCCTCTCAAGCGTCTCTTCTCCAGAGAGAATAAGTTCAGTGCTCGCAACCTTTCCTCATAACTAAGATCCTCCAGACCCTTTATTAGCTTTGTTGCCCTTCTTTGTACTCGCTCCATTTCCAGTACATCCTTCCTGAGGACTGGTGCCCAGAACTGGACCGCATACTCTAGGTGCGGCCGGACCAGAGTCTTGTAGAGCGGGAGAATTATCGTTTTATCTCTGGAGTTGATCCCCCTTTTAATGCATGCCAATATTCTGTTTGCTTTGTTAGCAGCAGCTTGGCATTGCCTGCCATTGCTAAGCCTATCATCTACTAGGACCCCCAGGTCCTTTTCCATCCTAGATTCCCCCAGAGGTTCTCCCCCCAGTGTATAGATTGCATTCATATTTTTTTTTCCAAATATATATTTTATTAGTTTTCAATAGAAAAGAGAGGGGCAGAGCCCACAACATACCAAAGTGGTATATAACAAAAGGGGGGTCGCAGCCTCCCGACATTGCATTATAGTAGTGCATGTAATACATCAAGGCATGTAGCATTATCATATCTTTAAATATATATGTATATGGGTATCTTTGTTTCTCTGAGTTAGAATCCTAGTATGATATGAGAGTATAAATACCCTAGTCAGGAGGCAGCCACAAAAAAAAAAAAAAAAAAAAAGGAGAGATAGGGGGGAAAAGAAGTAAGGAGAAGAGACGAGAGGGGGGGGGGGGTAAGACAAGGGGGGGGGGTATTAGGCGTTCAGATACGTGAATCTCTGTTTACGATGATTACTGTAGGTTGTCGATCGGTATGAAATGGTAGAGTTTTAGCTCCTAAGGAGAGATTTACCCTCTTCTGAATACTTGAATATATTCCAATGAGTCCATGTTTTCCGATAGGTTTCCTGTCTATCTTGAGCTGTCATTATCAAGTCTTCCATTTTATTTACGTCTTCTACTTTTCTCAACCACATTGCTGTGGTTGGTGGGGATTGCTGTTTCCACAACATGGGAATACAGGATTTGGCCGCATTTGTTAAGTGTCTCAGTAGAGATTTCTTATAGGTTTTGATTGGTATGGAAGAAATGTGGAGTAGAAAAAATGCTGGGTCATTTGGGATTTGGAAGTCAGTGAATTTTTGGGAAATGGTACGAACTGCAGTCCAGAAAGTTGTCAACATAGGACATGACCAAAACATGTGTAGAAGCGTTCCCTCTTCCTGGTGACAACGCCAGCAATACTTTGAAGTGTCAGGAAAAATGATATGTAATCGACTTGGTGTTAGGTACCACCTTGTCAGGATCTTATAATTCGTCTCTTGGACTTTAGTGCATATTGAGGACTTAAGGGAGAGGCTAATCATGTTTTGTTTCTGGACTGTCGTAAAAGTGCGTTGGAGGTCTGTTTCCCACTTCATAATGCATGGTAATCTGGGTGGCTGGGGTGGGGTGTTCAATAGGCTGTACATCTTGGATAGGGTCTGCGGCAATGGCTCTGTGTCTTTACAACATTCTTCAAATGTGGTCAAAGGCCTGGTGTAACTTTGAGGGTTTGGGAAGGTCTGGAGAAAGTGGTGAATTCGTGCTGCATCCCAAAACAGAAGTTTAAACGGACCTACTGGGTCCATTAGTTCTGATATGGAGGGCCATTTATTTTGTTGCACAAATTGTGACGCTAAAACACAATTGGATCTTCTCAAGGTCTGAAATTGCGAGGAGGAGAGTCCAGGAAAGAACTTGGGGTTACCTAGAATCGGGGTTAAAGGTGATGTTTTGGTAGTTAGAGAGGTGTGTATGGTAGCTTTAATGTACTGTCTTATGGTGTTTCCGTTGATAGGGTGGGATTTCAATTCTGCAGGGAGAGAGTCACTACACCATATCGCAGATCGTAGGGGTATAGTGGTTTGGTGTTGTTCTAATTGTGCCCACAACTTATAGTCCCTATGACGGCACCAATCAAGAACTCTACCTAGGTGAGTAACTTGGTAGTATTTCCTTACGTCTGGTAGCGCTAGGCCGCCACAATGTTTTGGTGTGCATAGTTGAGATCTTGGGATGCGAGGCTTTTTATGAGCCCAAACAAAATGGGTGAAAAGGGCTTGTACTTGTTTGAAATATATGGGAGGTATCTTAATCGGTAGGGCCTGGAAGAGGTATAAAAATTTTGGGAGTATACTCATTTTGAGTAAATTGCACCTCCCAAACCAGGAGTGTAACCCTTCATTCCAATTTTCTAGCAATTTCCTGGTCTTAGCTAGGAGGGGGGGGAAGTTGCTCTCATAGATGTGAGACAGATCTGGTGGTATTTTCGTGCCTAAATAAGTCAGGGCAGAAGACGTCCATTTGAATTTAAAATTTGATTGTAAATTTAGAAGAATATGGGCCTGTAGTGATATCCCCATTGCTTCCGATTTGGAAAAATTTATTCTAAGGTTTGATACTTTCCCGTATGTCTCGAATTCTGCGAGTAGATTCGGTAGGGACACTCCTGGGTTGGTTAGCGAAAAGAGCAGGTCGTCTGCATAGGCCGAGATCTTATGTTGCATGGGACCAATTGTTAACCCCTGAATGTCGGGGTTCAATCTAATTTTGGATAGAAAGGGTTCCAGGGAGAGAGCAAATAGGAGCGGGGAAAGTGGGCATCCCTGTCTCGTCCCATTTGTTATTGGGAAGGGGTCCGATAGGACTCCGTTGGCCTTTACTCGGGCTGTTGGGTTTGAATATATTCTGGCTATTCGGCTAAGCATCACCTCCCCCAGGCCAATGTGTCTGAGCACCGCAAACATAAATGGCCAGCTTACCCGGTCAAACGCTTTTTCAGCGTCCGTATTGAGAAAAATACATGGGATTTTCTGAGACTTAGCGACATGAAGTAGATTTAGCACCTTTGTAGTGCTATCTCTGGCCTCCCGAGATGGGATGAAGCCTACCTGGTCTAGGTGTATGATTTGCTGGAGGTGCTGCGCTAGCCGAACAGCCAGAATTTTAGTGAATATCTTTAAGTCAAGATTTAGTAATGATATGGGTCTGTAACTGCTACATGCTGCCGGGTCTTTTCCTTCCTTATGAATTACTGAAATATGAGCACCTAGTGTTTCTCTAGCAAATGCTCCGTCAACACCGACCCTGTTGAATAGTGTAACTAAACGAGGTCCTAGTATCGGGAGAAGAGTTTTATAATATTGTAGTGTATAACCGTCCGGGCCCGGGGCTTTACCTGGCTTCATTGTCCCTATAGCTTTTTGAATTTCTATCAAAGTTATAGGGGTGTCTAAATCTTCCTTAATTTCCTGGGTAAGGGATGGCATTTGAGATGATGTGATGTAGTTCTCTATCTCAGGCAAGGGGGAAACTACTTGTGGCAGGTTGTATAGATTGGAGTAAAAATGGTTAAACTCTTTTGTGATTAGTGCTGGTAGGACTTCTTTTTTCCCTCTCGTCGTGACGATATGTGGGATGTATGTAGATGATTTGTGGTCTCTAACCATCTTTGCTAAAAGTTTCCCACACTTATCTCCTGACTCATATGTCTGTTTGCGACAAAACTGTAAGGCCGCTTTAGCTCTATAAAGTAAGAGATCAGTGATTTGTCGTCTGAGAACTGTCAGTGCAGTTTCCGAGGACTGCGTGGGGGCATGTTTGTGTCTGGCTTCAGAAATATTGAGATCCTCTAGAAGTTGGGATAGTTGTTTATTTCTTTCTCGCTTAATTCTTGCACCATGTGTGATGAGGATTCCTCTGATAACTACTTTGTGGGCTTCCCACAAAATCCCAGGGTCACAGTCTGGTTGGTCGTTTTCCTGGAAGTATAAATTTAGCGCTCTGGTCACGTCTGTCAGCACTTCTGGGTCTTGCAAGAGACTTTCATTAAGACGCCAGAAACGGTGTCTGGGAGAAGAAATGTCCGACAAAGTGTAGGTCAGGAAGATAGGCGCATGGTCAGACCACGTTCTATTGTCTATGGAGGTCTGTTCTACTGCATGTAGCTGACTGTGTGGGATCAAGAAATAATCTATTCTGGTATATACCTGGTGCAAGTGTGAATAAAATGTGTAGTCGCGTTCTCCCGAGTGCTGTAAGCGCCAGATATCGATTAATTGTGATTTGTGTAACGTTTTTGCTATTTTTTTGAGTTGATTTGGTTGGATCGAAGATTTACCAGTCGAGGTGTCTACAGATGGGATCAATGGGGTGTTAAAGTCTCCTCCCATAATTAGCTGTCCTTCCTTAAAGTCGTCCAGTTTCTCCAAAGTGTCTCAGATAAATTTGGCCTGCTGCTCATTAGGGGCATATAGTGCTGCTAGCGTTACTTTTACAGTACCTATGAGGCCTTTAAGGAAAACATATCTTCCTGATGGGTCTATTATAGAGCTCAGAAGGTGCCATGGGGTTTTACTGGATATTAATATGGACACTCCTTTGGATTTGGCAGTCAGGTTTGTAGAGTGATAAGTCATCGGGAATAGTTTACATTGTAAATACGGTAATTTGTTCGTTTTAAAGTGCGTCTCCTGAATAAAGGCTATGTCTGTGCGAGTCCGCTTCAGGTCATCTATCAGTATGCATCTCTTCTCAGGCGTATTAAGCCCCTTTGCATTGAGAGACATCACTTTGATATTATTGAACGCCATGTTGTTACGGGACAGGAAGGGAGGGAAGGGTAGGTTCGGGTATGAGGGGAAAAAAAAAAAAAAAAAGGGGGGGGGGGGAGGAAGTAGAGAAAGAGAAGTAAGTAAAGGAAGAAGATACTTAGTAGAGGGATACGAGGTAGAGGCAAGGCCTAATGTCTCGCCCAACTCGACTCCCTTTTATGTTTCTGGTATTGTCCTTTGCATAAGACTCCCAGGGGGCAGAGTTGTGCCCTCTAAGAGGATATGCTGACCTAATTGGGAGAGGGATAGGACACGGCTCAAAAGGTGAGTCTCCCATCCTCTCTCCCGTCCCAGCACATCTGGAATGCGTAGAAAGAATATTTTGTATAACTTTATAAGTAAAATAATAAACCAACAATAACATAACTTGAATGGGTATGTAATTGCGAACCTCATGTGCTAGTTTGAGCACCACCCCCTACTTCTCTAACTGAGTGTACATTCTGCTATTCTCAAGAGCATTCTGAGAAGTGGACCCTTTACTGTGGTGTCAGGTCATGTTTAGCGAAGTAGCACATCTCCAAAACTCGGCATCTCAGCAAGTGTGGTATGATAAAACTGAAAACCCAACAGCTTAACAGATATATTTAAACCGAACATAACAATACCGTGCACCCCACTTCAAAAATGATGGCATGTCTTTCAAACCTAGTTAGTATGTCTTCAGATCAGTCTCGCCGGGCACCACCAGACAGTGGTGACAGATTCGTCAGGTAATGTATCTGGGCAAGGCTCTATGTTATGTGGCTTCAGCTGATTTCCACGAAAGGAGAAGGTATAAAACACTCCACACTTGACGTCTCCACTATCCCTTCTCCTGTTTCTGTAGTGTGTCCTCTGATAAAGGTTTCCAGGGTAGTATCTGGAGTAGCCGTGAATTATCTGTTAAAGTGGATGGATAGAAACCCCTGAGGTTTCCATTCTAGAGAGTACCTGTGGTTGAGAGAGATTTCCTGAGTATATACCGTCTCTTTCTCCAGTTTACATCTCAAATTATATTGACCGCTTTAAGTGCATCATGCGGGTTAATCATGAGTGGTCACTGCACTGATAAGGGCGGAAGTCTTGCTAATTGGTGCAAAGAGTGACCTCTTTCTTTATGCAGTAGAGTTCAGGAAATCCCTATTCCGTCCGACAATACAGAGGGGCAAGTGATGTCGGGTGAACGGCATTAGTAGTCTAAACAAAAACAAGGCAAATATCACCACTTTGGGCATTATTCAACCTGAACCAAATTCGTCTTAAGGGATGCATACTTCAAGACTCACGTGCATCTTCTTGTGATGGTGCTCTGGGTCGGCGACGATTCCTCTGTTGTCTGGGCGGCAGGTTCCCCTCTAGTCTCGGTGTATTCATGCGTCCTGGTGGTCGCTGCAGGGGGGCGAGCCAGTTGGGCAAATCAATAGGATCCGTGTCAAGGAAGGAGAACAGGGCTGGCAAAGCATCTGGTTTACGTAATGTAAAGAATCTCTGTTCCTTCCTGAATGTAACCGAAAGGGGATATCCCCAGCGATAAGTGGCTCCTCTGTGCCGGGCTAGATCCAGTAAAGGTTTCATGATCGCTCGTCTCTGCAAGGTAGCGCGGGAGAGGTCAGGAAATATTTTAATAGTCACACCATCTAGTTCTGGGTCTTCTGCTTCCCAGGCTTTGCGTAGAATTTGTTCCTTGTGTGTATAATGGTGTAATCTACAGATTACATCGCGCGGTCTCAAAGGATCAGTTGGTTTAGGGCCCAATGTTCGGTGAATCCTATCGATTTCCACTCGGTCTGGAAGATCTACGCCGGGTATGTTGCGGAAAATGGCAACCGCTGTATCCGCCAGGTCCTCGGGACCAGTAGCCTCCAGGAGTCCCCGAATCCGCAGGTTATTTCTGCGGCTTCGGTCCTCCATCTCTTCCATGTGGAGCTGTTGGTCTTGCAGGGTTTCCGCCTGAGTGTCCTGGACCCCTTCTACAGCTGCCACTCTCCGCTCTAGGGCTGCTAGGGAGGACTCTCCCGTCTCAACCCTGGTGGTGAGTGCTTGGACCTCCGCCTTCATCACGCTCATTTCTTTGCGGTGAGCGGTTTCCACTGTCTCAATGAGGGCCGCTATGTCTGCTTTAGTGGGGAGTGCTTGCAGGAGCGAGCGCAGCTCCGCCGCCATTCCGAGAGATCGTGAGGGGGGTTGTGACGGCTCACCATAATTGGAGCGAAGATCCGCAGGGAAGCCTGTATAGGTGCCAGTCCAC
The DNA here is from genome assembly GCF_042186555.1 of Aquarana catesbeiana. Classification (NCBI taxonomy): domain Eukaryota; kingdom Metazoa; phylum Chordata; class Amphibia; order Anura; family Ranidae; genus Aquarana; species Aquarana catesbeiana. Next base: position 636,230,694 of record NC_133327.1, read on the forward strand.
AGCGCCTCCATGTCAGTCGATGGGGAGTCTTGTGGAGTCTGTCTCTCAGTATGCTCACCATGCACTGACGCCATTTTAATTTCCGGGGAACCGAGCAAGGAGAGACGAAAAAGTCGTTCAATTTCGCCCGATGTCGGAGGTTGAGGAGTAGACTTAGGTGGTTTGTTGGTTTTCTTTGCTGTCTTCTTTCTGGAGGAGTACATATTATGAATAATGGACTGAAATAGCTGGGATAGGGGAGAGACGGACGGGAGCTCAGCTAAAACACGTCTCTAGTCAGCCATGTCCAGGCCACGCCCCCGAGGTTGCAATTTTAATACTTGTCGCAGGATAAAGATAGTCTGTCCATCCTTGGGGGTCACGGTCCAGCTGGCCAGAGTGATCCAGCCTCCGGGTGTGGCTGAACGGTCGCAGAGGAGTCAGTATGGTGAGCTCCGGGTGTAGCAAGATGGCCGCCATGCACTGAGCCAGAGCTGCTATGCATTCATATTTTTGCCACGCAAATGCATTATTTTACATTTTTCTACATTGAACCTCATTTGCCATGTAGTCGCCCACCCCATTAATTTGTTCAGGTCTTTTTGCAAGGTTCCCACGTCCTGCGGAGAAGTTATTGCCCTGTTTAGCTTAGTATTGTCTGCAAATACAGAGATTGAACTGTTTATCTCATCCTCCAGATCGTTTATGAACAAATTAAATAGGATTGGTCCCAGCACAGAACCCTGGGGAACCCCACTACCCACCCCTGACCATTCTGAGTACTCCCCATTTATCACCACCCTCTGAACTCGCCCTTGTAGCCAGTTTTCAATCCATGTACTCACCCTATGGTCCATGCCAACGGACCTTATTTTGTACAGTAAACATTTATGGGGAACTGTGTCAAATGCTTTTGCAAAATCCAGATACACCACGTCTACAGGCCTTCCTTTATCTAGATGGCAACTCACCTCCTCATAGAAGGTTAATAGATTGGTTTGGCAAGAACGATTCTTCATGAATCCATGCTGATTACTGCTAATGATATCGTTCGTATTACTAAAATCCTGTCATCCCCTCTAAGAGTTTACATACTATCGATGTTAGGCTAACTGGTCTGTAATTCCCAGGGATGTATTTTGGGCCCTTTTTAAATATAGGTGCTACATTGGCTTTTCTCCAATCAGCTGGTACCATTCCAGTCAGTAGACTATCTGTAAAAATTAGGAACAACGGTCTGGCAATCACTTGACTGAGTTCCCTAAGTACCCTCGGATGCAAGCCATCTGGTCCCGGTGATTTATTAATGTTAAGTTTCTCAAGTCTAATTTTAATTCCGTCCTCTGTTAACCATGGAGGTGCTTCCTGTGTTGTGTCATGAGGATAAACACTGCAGTTTTGGTTACTGAAGCCCCCCGATTCACTCGTGAAGACTGAGGAGAAGAATAAATTCAATACCTTCGCCATCTCCCCATCCTTTGTAACCAGATGTCCTTCCTCATTCTTTATGGGGCCAATATAGTCTGTCCTCCCTTTTTTACTGTTTACATACTTAAAGAATTTCTTGGGATTTTTTTTGCTCTCCTCCGCTATGTGTCTTTCATGATCTATCTTAGCTGTCCTAATTGCACCTTTACATTTCCTGTTGCGTTCTTTATAAAGTCTAAATGCTGAGGATGATCCCTCAACCTTGTATTTTTTGAAGGCCTTCTCCTTTGCTTTTATATGCATTTTTACATTGGAGTTAAGCCATCCAGGACTTTTGTTCGCTCTTTTAAATTTATTACCCAATGGGATACATTGGCTAATGCCCTTATTTAATATGCTCTTAAAGCAAACCCATCTCTCCTCCGTATTCTTTGTTCCTAATATTTTATCCCAGTTTATGCCTTTTAGCAAGGTTTGTAGTTTAGGGAAGTTGGCTCTTTTGAAATTCAGTGTCTTTGTATTCCCTTTATGTTTCCTATTTGTGTGATTTATACTGAAACGAATTGACCTGTGATCGCTGTTACCTAAATTGCCCTGCATTTCCACATCCGTGATCAGGTCTGTATTGTTGGTAATCAGTAGATCCAGTAATGTTTTATTTCTAGTTGGTGCATCTACCATCTGACCCATAAAATTGTCCTGCAAGACATTAAGGAACTGGCGAGCCTTAAATGAATGCGCGGTTCCCTCCGCCCAGTCTATGTCTGGATAATTAAAATCCCCCATTATGATAACCTCCCTCAGGTTAGGGGGCCTATAGCATACTCCCAGTATTATTTTCCCCTTAGCTTTATCCCTTTGGAGCTCTACCCATAAGGATTCCACCTCCTCTCTAGCTCCCTCAGTGATGTCATCTCTCACATTCACTTGTACATTTTTCTTGATATATAGGCATACCCCTCCCCCTTTTTTACCCTCTCTATCCTTGCGGCATAGGGTATACCCTTGAAAGTTTGCTAGCCAATCATGAGAGCTGTTGAACCAGGTCTCTGAAATTCCCACAAAATCCAAATCCTCCTCGTACAACAGTATCTCTAGTTCACCCATCTTGTCCGCCATGCTCCTGGCATTGGTGAACATGCCACATAGTTTAGACCGGTCGCATATTGTCTTCGTATTGGGTGTTTCGAGATTGCAACTAGGACTTGCTACTATACTCACCTTGTGTTTTTGTGCTTTGGTTAACCTACCACTAATGCCCCCAATACTACCCTCTGGAATATCTTCCACGCTGGCTATCTCTGCCTCTGGACCCTCCCCCCCATCGCCTAGTTTAAAAACCCCTCTAACTTTTTGGCCATCTTCCTTCCCAGCAGATCTGCACCCTCCTCATTTAGGTGCAGTCCGTCCCTTCTATAGTACCGGTTACCGACTGAGAAGTCGGCCCAGTCCTCCAGGAACCCAAACCCCTCCTTACTACACCAGCTCTTCAGCCACTTGTTTACTTCCCTAATCTCCCTCTTCCTTTCTGGTGTGGCTCGATGTACCGGTAGTATTCCTGAGAATACTACCTTGGAGGTCCTTTTCCTCAATTTAGCTCCTAAGTCCCTAAAATCGTTCTTTAGGACACTCCATCTGCCTCTGACTTTGTCATTGGTGCCAACGTGCACCATGACAGCCGGGTCTTCCCCAGCCCCTCCCAGTAATCTGTCCACAAGATCCGTGATGTGCCGAACCCGAGCGCCCGGTAGACAACATACTGTTCGGCGCTTCAGGTCTTGGTTACAGATTGCCCTCTCTGTCCTTCTAAGAATTGAGTCCCCTACCACCAGAATCTGTCTTTCCTTTCCCTTTGCTGCCCCCCCACTCTCACTGGGGGAGTTCTTCCCCCGGCAGCTAGGAGAGTCCCTCAGCTCCAGCAGTGCTGGTCCCTGACTGGTTTCACCAATGTCACTCAAAGTAGCGTACCAAGTAAGCTTGGTATTTTCCTTTGGATTCATCCTTGGCCCTGTTTATACCTTATGTAGCCTTCCAATGCTGCTTACTGCGATGGCCAGCTATAGATGGGGACAGTGGCGTCTTTTTTGTATAACTGAATAGAGTAAACTGGAATCTTATTGGATGTTAGTAGCTGACAGACCCACGGCACAGTTATGGGGGCCAACTTTGCCCCCAGCTATGCCAATCTCACCATGGTCCTGTGGGAGCAAAGATACATCTGGACTAACAATAATCATGGTGCATAATATTCTATGGCTGTTACATAGACGATATTGTGATAATATGGGATTGCAACCCAGCATCCATAGACCCCTTTGTATCATACTGTAATGAAAACAATATGGGCCTATCCTTCACATCCGTACAAGACTCAGACAAACTGGCTTATTTAGATTTGGAATTATGTCACAAAGGCAATACCATCTATGCCCAGAAGTACTGCATGTCTACTCCGGGCAACTCTTACTTACACGATCACAGTTGTAACTATCCAAAATGGAAAGACAACATCCCCAAGAGTCAGTCCAACACTTGAGGCACAATTGCGCCCGTAAATCCGACTACAAAAACACGGCCACCTGATGAAACTGAAATTTAAGGAAAAGGGCTAACCCAACCCACTTGTTAAAGAAGCCTATAAGCTCTAACTCATGGGCATCCCCCCTGAAAAGCTCTCTGTCTCAGTCTAAATCCTCCACACAACCAATGAGATTCATCACTTAATTCCACTCTCAATTCAGGAATATGGAACGCATCATGCAGAAACATTGGTCCATATTGACCCTCACCTTCAGGACTCTATCACCACCAAACCCAAAATCTCATATAGACAAGCACGTAACATAAAAAAACAGATTGCCCCCAGCAAATACAAGTCTACGTCCACCAGGATTAACTAAAATTCTTCAACATCAGAGACATGTTCCAATGCCGGAAACGACATTGCCTGACTTGTAAACATGTCCAACATGGTAAAAAAGAATTTACCACCAAAGGGAAAATGAATTGTTCTTTTATATTTCATATATACACACCCACACACATATGTTATAGTTTGCGATACTATCCATTTATTATTTGTTTTATTTTATATAGGACCCTTAGACCCCTTTCACACTGAGGCGCTTTGCAGACGCTATAGCGAACCTGAAAGTTCCAGGTGAGTGGTCAGTCAGGAGGAAGTAGAGAGGAGACGTTTCTGGAAGTGGCATTAGAGGAGGCGGCACATTGAGGAAACGGATCTCCTGGCTGTAGTGAATGAATATCCTTACTTCCCATCATCATCTGTAAAGATTCCAGGGTGAGTCATCAGCCATCTGACTATAAAGCTTGCAAGTTGGTAAGCACACTCTACAGCTATGGTGGTCGGGCTATCACTTTGGTTTTATGTGCACATCAGGGTGTTTGCTGCAACTCAAGTGTCTACATTTGTAACTTAGACATACTACACTATGGCCAGTTCTCTTGTTCTTTCTCTCTTTTTTGGTATATGTACTGAGGGAACGGTGATCTGAGCCTGGAGAGAGCGGAAGTATTCATTACATCTAAAAGGCCCTGGCTGGGTTTTAAGCATCTACCTATACTGCTTGCTGTTTGGTAAGCGCAATTTACAGCCACGGTGGTCGGGCACCTTACCCTACTTTTTATGTACACATCATGGTGTTTGGAAGACCCTTTGTGCTTCTGTTGGATGCCCATAGATAAAGTCTTTTTGGATATTTATTCCCTTTTTAGCGCAATTTCTGTATTTTATATTGGACTTTTTGTGTCGCACTGTATGCTGCTGCTTTTTTGATGCAAAGATATTTTCTCTAGCGCATATTTTTTTCTATATTTACTGTTTTTAATCTGCTCTGGTCCAGTCATGTAATCCCTAAACTCCAGCTCTGCTCTGTCAGTGAGCCGCTGCTGCAAGGGAGAGGAGGGAGCACAGGAGCGCAGGCCATGGGAGCCTATAGGTGACGTCATGGCCCTGGGAATTCACAGCCATTGTGGAGCAGCAGGATCATGTGACCAGAATGAAGTGGACATTTTTAAGAATAGTTATAGTTAGGCTTTTCTTCCACTTTTTTTTTTTTTTTTTATGAAGAAACAAGTTTATTCAGAAGAAAATACATGTAAAAGCATACAGGCATAATGTACTCTTTACATATCACTTAAGTAGTTATGTGGAATTTACATGCATGCACATTCTTTTATAAAATGAACTAAAGTAAACTAAGAACGAAAACTAAAACTCTGGCACAATTGTAATGGCAATCAGAACACACTGGTGAGACACAATAATTCCCCGACCTCCCTTCCCGTGGAATATTATCATAATTGTGCAGACCCCGGGGCAGTTCCCAGCACCAAATCTCTTGTTATACATATATCTATACCTTACATGCATTGGTATTGTTGAGCCATTTATCCCAGACCCTATTGTACTTAGCCGGACATCCCCTGTGTTTATATATAATCTTTTTGTAGGGTAGGGACAGGTTCACCATTCTAAGCCAGTCCTGGAAAGTAGGAGGGGAGGCCCTCATGCAGTGTTTTGCCACCAGTTTTCTGGCGCAAAAAAGTGTTTCATATAGAAGAGTAGCAGTAAATTTGTCTATGGTAACATCTGGAAGCAGCCCCAGTACACATAACTTTGGTTCCACCTGTACAGGGGATCCCATGTCATCATGCAAAAATGTAATAACTTGAATCCAGTAAGATTGGATAGCCGGACAAGACCATATTAAGTGGAAAAAAGAGCTTGATAAGCTTGTGCATCTTGGACATTGAGTGTCATGGTTTTGGGAGAAATTGGCTATTCTAGCTGGTGTGAGGTAAGATTTGTGGATTATGTATAACTGCGTCATACGCTCCGGAAGCCTAGGGGAGGCCTTTTTAACGTTTTCAAGGACCTCGTCCCAATCATCATCTTCCACTGGGCCTATATCCTCTTCCCATCTGAGTTTCGCTGTGTCCATTATGCCCGCAACTGACCGTGCCCGAAGGGCTGAGTACAAAGTTGATATCAGTTTAGTTGATTCTACCCCCGTTATGACATCCACCAGGGACAACACTTGTGGATTTGGATATCCCTTTGCAAATTGCGTTTGTAGGGCATGTTTGAGTTGTCTGTAATTAAATGCCATGCGTGAAGGTAATTGAAACTCAGCACTTAAAGAGTTGAAGTCTCTCACTCCCGATGGGGTAATTACCTGGTGCAGAAAAATTATTCCCTTTGTAGCCCATCCAGCAGCCCCGGGGACCGAAAGCAGTTCCCTCAATTGCTGGTTGTGCCACAGAGGAGTGTGAGAGTGAAAAAAATCCGCGCCAATTAATTTTAGTGCTATCTACCAGACCCGTTGATGCTGTTTCAGTAGTTGTCCACGGCCCATTGCTCCCCTTCCACCTGTTCTACACCTGAACAAAACCTGTAAGGGGGTGTAGGTATCCTTATTGGGTTTATTACAAACCAGAGCCTGGTACCTATCGCTATCTGCATTATGAATGTAGTAAAAGTGAGACAGTTGTGCGGCTATATAGTATGAGTGAAAGTCGGGTAGGGCTGTTCCTCCTGATGAGGTAGGGTTTTTAAGCGTGTTCCAAGCCAATTTATGCCTACATGAGCCCCAAACAAATGAATTGATAAGTTTGTCGATTGTTTTGAATACTTTGAGGGGGATGAGTACTGGTGAGTTCCAGAATACGTACAAAAATTTTGGCATTATGATCATTTTAATAAGGTTGATCCTACCCATGATCCCCAATGGGAGGCGTGCCCATACCTGTATGCGTGATTTAAGGTATACAAAGAGCGGTTCTATATTATTATCTAAAAATTCCGTGGGGTCCCTAGTTATTTGTATTCCCAGATATTGAATACATGCCACCCTCTGTAGGGGGAGATTTGCTGATAGACTAGTGGGCGGTGATATATCTAGAGGCAGAATTTGTGACTTTGACCAATTCATTCGCAGCCCTGAGTGTTTTCCAAAATTTTCAATTGTATGGAGAGCAGTCTGTAGTGATGGCCCTGAATCCTCCAGATACAGGAGCATGCCGTCAGCGTACAAACTCACCTTTTCCACTAAATTTCCCATTCTAAGGCCCTGTATCTCCGGATTGTTCCTAAGGGAAATGGCGAGTGGCTCCACTGCCAAAGCATACAGGAGCGGGGAAAGTGGGCAACCCTGTCTAGTCCCTCGTTCGAGGGGAAATGGATCCGATGTTCTCCCATTCACCGACACACTGGCTTCAGGTAGATAATAGAGTAGCTTAACCCACTTTATAAAATTGGGTCCAAATCCAAACCCCCTCAAACACTCCCAAAGGTATCCCCACTCCACGGAGTCGAGCGCCTTGGCGGCGTCTAGTGCCACCACTGCCCTATTGCCAATCTTCTCATGCTCTGCCGAAGTGTTCATATATAGACGACGTAGATTCATAGCCGTGTTTTTCCCCGGCATGAATCCCTTCTGATCCGGGTGTATTAGGGATAGAATGATTTGGTTCAAGCGAATAGCCAAAATCTTTGCCAGGATTTTAATATTGGCCTGGAGTAATGAGATTGGGCGATAAGACTCGGGGTATAGGGGGTCCTTACCAGGTTTGGGGAGCACTATAATCACCGCTTGTCTAAGTGAGTGGGGAAGGGACTCAGATTCGAAGATGTGTTCATATAGTCTCAGTAGCTCAGGTACCAGAGTCTCCGAATAAGCTGCATAGAAGTCTAGTGGCAAGCCATCCATCCCGGGAGCCTTAGCAGGCGCCAGGGATGCCACAGCCGCCGTAATCTCGTCCACTGTAAGCGGGGCCTCAAGGGCCTCCAACTGTGATTCCGAGATCTGGGGAAAGGGAACATCTTGCAAAAATATCCTAGTTTCCCGTGAGGTGATCTGCACTTTGGATGAGTACAGATCTGCATAGTACGCCCTAAAAGTATCCGCCACCGATTTGGGATCAGTCAAAAGTACATCACCCGTGACCTTTAGGGAGACAACCACAGGAGGCCTAGTGTCCTGTTTAGCCAAATACGCCAACAGTTTACCCGCCCATTCACCTTGCTCAAATACTCTTTGTTTTGAGAAAAATAATTTTTGTTTAGCCCTTTCAAAGTGCAATTGGTCTAATATTCGGGTATGGAATTTGAGTGCTGAAGCTTTGTCTGTTGTAGGGTCTGTATTAAATTCGTTTGTAATCTCGTCTAGTTTCCTAGAGGTCCTTGAGGTGGTTTTTATTCTATTTATGCGTGTTGTCAGTAGGGTTCTAACGTGTAGTTTGAATGACTCCCATACCATTCCCACGTGAGCAGTGTGTCTGTTGGTGTTAAAGAAATGTTGCCACTCACCAGGTATGTCTTCCTGATCCCCCAGAGCCGATAGCCAGAAGGGATGGAGACGCCACAACCTAGGCCCCGTCGGCGGGGATAGTGTAAGAGAGGCCCAACATGGAGCATGATCGGACAGGGACCTAGTATGATAACCTGAATCTGTTAGCAAAGGGAGCAGGACATTTGAGGTGAGTATCATATCTATGCGTGACATGGAGGAATGTGATGCAGAGAAGCAAGAAAATGCTCTGACTCCTGGATGCTGATGTCTCCACGTGTCTGTAAGAGAGAATTCTGCTAGTGTGCGTCCAAGTCTGGTAGTGTTGGTGGGCCGATCGTCCCTGTTCACCTGTAACCTGTCTGTGGATGAATCTAATACCATATTAAAATCCCCAAGCCAAATGGCTGGTAGTAAGGGGTGTTTTGTCATATAAAGAAGGCCCTCATTAATCAAAGTGGAGGTGTATGGTGGAGGTATATAGAACGCCAATATAAGATATTGAGTACCTGATATGGTGCAGTGCAGGAAAATCTGCCCTGGGGGTCAGTCACTACTGATATACAGCTAAATGGGGCGGTCTTAGCTATTAGGCTAGAAACCCCCCTCGAGTATGGGGTGTGGGTGGCATGATAGGACCAACCAATCCACGGGCGTTTTAAGGAGTTCTGAAGTTGTCCAGTGACATGCGTCTCAGTCAAAACAATAATGGTAGTGCAATATGATTTAAGGCAACCAAAAATCGCAGATCGTTTAATTTTATCTCTAATCCCTCTAACGTTCCAAGTTAGGAACTTTATGCTAGTCATGCTTAGTTTGTTTAAAATTATTGGGACGCATGTCACTGAGGTGTGTCCGAGACGCAGACACCCAGTACCCCCACCATCCAGAGGTCCCCCAGCCATGCAGTCGCAAAATGTACCTTGTGAAATTTCCATCAGTACTTTCTAATGTGCCAGACATTAATAACCATTTAAACAACAAATAACATTTCCCCTCCCCCCTCCCTGCCCTTCACCTCCCAAACTTGGTTGGGGCATGTATCCCAAAACCTGTGCGATTATGCAAGAGTAGCTGTCTACTCACATAGAGAAATATAGCTCGCACTATCATAACCTTCATCCACTGGGGGCACATTACCGCTGGAAACAGCAGAGCACGCACCGCCAGTGGAGGCGAACAAACGCTGGTGTACATTTAGCAATGCAAGTAGCAGACGGCATTGCTCAACAGTGGTCGGTACCTAAATACTCCCAACCGGCCACTCCGCCGTGATATATAGTAATCGTGCATGACATATCTAAAAGCTGGTAGCTAAGAGAAAAAAGAAAAATTAACATTTCAAAGTGATATATGATCTCTCCTCCCATCCTTCAAAAAAATTAAAAGTAAAAATAAAAAAAGGGGGGGGGGGGCACTTCTGACAAGGATGTGAGCATATGAAAGTATAGTCTGCCAACAGAGTCCATGTATAGAAAAAAGAAAAAAAAAAAAGGGGGGAAAAAACAAAAGGGAAAAGTTTTGCTTGTGCACAGCACAGATTCACAAAGTTGGAGTGATCTAAGGCAGATCCTTTTGGTTGTGCCAGCCCTGAGTTCCACAGATGTGTGGGGTAGAAACATCCCACACACTTGCTAACCTCATGTAAAGCATAATAGCCCTTCGCAGGTACAGTATGGAAGTCACTGTTCGTAAGGAAAGAAAGGTAAATGAGGCAACTTACAGTCACCAAAGCTGCAGGCCTAAAAGTCTAGCTGGGGGGACGATTCCTCTCCGCTTCACGCTGGTCCAGCCAAGCCGCTGCCTGGGTCGGGTCTTCAAAGAAATGTGCACGGTCCTCTCCCACCACCCGAAGGCGGGCCGGAAATAACATTGCATACTTTAGGTTGTGAACCCTTAGGCGCCGTTTAACCTCTCCAAAGCGAGCCCGCTGTTTTTGAACCTCTGCAGAGAAATCTGGGAAGGCCATCACGTGTCCCGATTGGAACGGTATGTTCCCCTTGGTTCTAGCCAGGCGGAGAATGGCATCCCGGTCCCTAAAATTCAGTAGCTTCGCTATGAATGTGCGCGGTGGTGCTCCTTCAGGGGGGCGGCGGGCAGGCATTCGATGGGCACGTTCCACGGCGAATGTAGTAGAGAAGACCTCTCTACCATACGCAGTGATGAGAAGCTTTTCCGGAAAGGTGGCTGGGTCAGGGCCCTCCGAGCCCTCCGTCAGACCAATAAACCGTATGTTAGATCTGCGGGCCCGATTCTCAAGCTCGTCGTGTTTCTGTGCGAGTTGTTGGAGTTGACGCTGCAGCTCCTCCTGGCAATGTTGTAGGGGGTGTATTATGTCCTCCGCGCGGCTTATCCTGGTCTCCGTTTCTGTGACCCGTTCCCAGATCTTGGTCATGTCCTGGCGGATCAGCGAAATGTCCACCTTCTCTTCCTCTATCTTAGAGGTTAATGTGGCTTGGCATAGCGATATCGCCTCCAGGACTTTAGTGGTGTCAGCCGCCTCGTGTTCAGCCTGCTGAGCAGCATGAGCAGTTGCGGAGGCGCCATCTTGTCCCTCCAGGTCCCGGTCTACTCGGCGGTATCTGTCTAGGGAGAGGATGCCGCATTGTTTCTCTTCGGTGGAGACATGTTGGTCCAGGAGCGGCTGTAGTAGCTGCCCCAGGTGTGAGTCGGATTGCCGGTAAGAAATGTGCAGGATATCGTTAAAAGGATGGATCACTAGCGGAGCTCTGCTTAGATGCGTCCGCTCACATTGCCGTCCAGGCCATGCCTCGCTTCTCTTCCACTTTAAGTTTTTATTGCTGTCTCCCCACTTCCTGTCAAGGTGACCACACGGGGAACTCTCCCTATCAGGGACAAACAATAAAAACCTAATGGAATTCCTACTCCTTTCCCACGCTGTCAGACTTTAAAATGTCAAGAAAAAAAAACCTAACTACAAACAATCAGAACTTTAACAGTACCACACAAATTCTAAAACAAGTAGATTTTATTCTTACAAATGTGAAAAAAACAGTTGAATGATATTAAAAATTGTAGAAATACATGTACAATGACTTAAAAAAATATTCATACCCCTTGAAATTTTCCACATTTTATCATGTTACAACCAAAAACGTAAATGTATTTTAATGGGATTTTATGTGATAGACCAACACAAAGTGGCCCTTAATTAAAAAGGTGGAAGGAAAATGTTAAATGGTTTTCAAAATTTTTACAAATAACTATCTGAAAAGTGTGGCGCGTATTTGTATTCAGCCCTCCTGAGTCAATACTTTGTAGAACCACCTTTCATTGCAATTACAGCAGCAAGTCTTTTTGGGGATGTCTCTACCAGCTTTACACATCTAGAGAGTGACATTTTGCCTATTCTTCTTTGCAAAATAGCTCAAGCTCTGTCCGATTAGATGGAAAGTGTCTGTGAACAGCAATTATCAAGTCTTGCCACAGATTCTCAATTGGATTTAGGTCTGGACATTGTCTGGGCCATTCTAACACATGAATATGCTTTGATCTAAACCATTCCATTGTAGCTCTGGCTGTATGTTTAGGGTCATTGTTCTGCTGGAAAGTGAACCTCCGCCCCAGTCTCAAGTCTTTTGCAGACTCTAACAGGTTTTATTCTAAGATTGCTCTGTATTTGGCTCCATCCAGCTTCCCATCAACTCTGACCAGCTTCCATGTCCCTGCTTAAGAAAAGCATCCCCAAAATATGATGCTGCCACCACCATGTTTTGACGGTGGGGATTGTGTGTTCAATTTTGGTCTCATCTGACCAGAGCACCTACTTCCACATGTTTGCTGTGTCCCCCACATGGCTTCTCGCAAACTGCAAACAGGACTAGTTATGGCTTTCTTTGAACAATGGCTTTCTTCTTGCCACTCTTCCATAAAGGCCAGATTTGTGGAGTGCAGGACTAATAGTTGTCCTGTGGACAGATTCTTCCACCTGAGCTGTGGATCTCTGCACCCCTCCAGAGTTACCATGGGCCTCTTGGCTGCTTCTCTGATGAATGCTTTCCTTGCCCAGCCTGTCAGTTTAGGTGGATGGTCGTGTCTTGGTAGGTTTGCAGTTGTGCCATACTCTTTCGATTTTGGATTGAACAGTGCTCCATGAGATGTTCAGAGCTTGGGATATTTTTTTATAACCTAACCCTGCTTTAAACTTCTCCACAACTTTATCCCTGACCTGTCTGGTGTGTTCCTTGGCCTTCATGATGTTGTTTGTTCACTAAGGTTCTCTAACAAACCTTTGAGGGCTTTACAGAATAGCTGTGTTTAAAAGATTAAATTACACACAGGTGGACTCAGTTTACTAATTAGGTGACTTCTGAAGGCAATTGGTTACACGAGATTTTAGTTAGGGGTATCAGAGTAAAGGGGGTTGAATACAAATGCACGCCACACTTTTCACATATTTATTTGTAAAAAAATTTGAAAAACATTTATCATTTTCCTTCCACTTCACAATTATGTGCCACGTTGTGTTGGTCTATCACATAAAATCCCAATAAAATAAATGTATGTTTTTGGTTGTAACATGACAAAAATGTGGAAAATATCAAGGGATATGAATACTTTTTCAAGGCACTGTATTATACAGCTTCAATTGATTTTTTGTTATTTATTATTATACAGGATTTATATAGCGCCGACAGTTTATGCAGCGCTTTACAACATTAGGGAGGACAGTACAAGTACAATGCAATTCAATACAGGAGGAATCAGAGGGCCCTGCTCGTTAGAGTTTACAATCTAGGAGGCATATCACATCATGCTTTACTCATCATCCATGACCCCTGAGAAGATGAACGTATACCCCTCCTTTTACCTCCAGTATACCATCATAGACGTTCATCTCTTGAACCTATGGCCAGTTACCAGACCCCTGGGTCACCTATTATGGCCCTCTAATCTTTTCCTTTCATGAGGATGCTATCAGGAGTCGTATAACTTTATTACAACCTTATGTGTATGTGATTGTTATATATGCAACAGGTTATGTAATTTAATTGTGGTTTCAAAATGACAGCTGATTAAAAAAAAAAAAATAAAATGGAACTAGATATCAATACATTTTCTCTATAATTCTACAGTTTCTTTGTGCTTGCCTTCCTGATGGAGCCGTTGACCCATGACATGCGTTGAAGTTCCAGCAAGCAACTCATCACCTTAAGGGGTCATGGATAACGAGTAAAGCATGATGTGATATGGAAATCAATTGAAGCTGTATAATACATGTATTTTTACAATCTTTACTATAATTCAACAGTTTTTTTAGCATTTGTCAGAATAAAATCTACTTATTTTAGAATTTGTGTGGTACTGTTAAAGTCCTGATTTTTTGTAGTTATGTTTTTTTCTTGATGTCTATACGTAGGATATGGTACCAGACATGGACATTAATACTGTCCAAAATGTAGAAGGGTTCCCGTTATGGGTGTTCTTCCTCCTGGCTGTCTATGCATTTTCCATTTATGGATGGAGTTGGGCTTTAGTATAAACAAGACGGTTCAGAACTGCCGCACTAAAGCATAATACATCCTTTCCAGGATTTGCTCCATATTAATGCTTCTGGGAAAGCGTACATTAATTAGTGAAACCTAAACACCAGAGAGGTCAGATGAGTTTTTCTGCGGAAGTCCAGATGTATTCATAAGAATTCTGAACTTCAGTCCCTGCAGATAGAGATTAAATCAATTCTTTGTAAAGCCCTTTCTATCATTTCACTCCACTCACTGCACATGGTAATAGTAAAAGCACTTAGTATTCCATCTGATCAAGGTAAATTGGACTGCATTAGGTAAATTTAATTTGCCCTACTTACACACTGGTAAACAGCGTAATACGTTTTTCAATACATAAAAACAGAATATCTTTGGCGGCACTATGTTTTTCATTTGTTCGGCTTTACCTATGTCTATTTAGAAAAAAATGGAAAATAGTTTATATTGCTTTGAGGACTTTTTGTGATAATGAAAAAAATAAAATAGTCATTGACGCTATACAACTGAGTCCATTCACTTCTATTTAAACCTGCCTATGGCGGTTACAGCAGCAGTTGGAAAGCATGAAAAATGCTCATTTACATTTTAACATTGTAAAAAAAGAAACAATCTAACAGAAGAGTGTCAGTTGATGGGGCTTCAACGCCTGTAAAATATGTCTGAAATGTTAAATAACGATATACATTAATGCATGTTAAACTCTGCTTTAAAATCCAATGGTTGTTTGATATTAGCCTTAAGATCAGTTTTTAAATAAATGACTGCACTGTTAACAACGAGTGAGTAAAGTTTAAGAAATGGCATTGGTGAAAGGTTATTTTGGATTGTTGCAAAAACTTTTAATGGTTCTGAACTAAGTAGGAAAGGCTATGTAGGAAAAATGAAGCGTGAAGAATTTTGGCTTTATTTGACAAACAAATGCAAAATAAAAATGTGAATCCATTCTATGCATTTCGGTGGTTTTAGTGCAACTCTACGCCAATAGACCTCTGAAGGTAGGCTGTGGTATGTGGCACCATCAGTAGCAGATCCTTAAAATACTGTAAGTTGCAAGGTGGGGCCTCCATGGATCAGACTTGTTTTTCCAGTACATCCAACAGATGCTTGATTGAATTGAGATGTGGAAAATGTGGAGGCCAAGTCAACACCTCAAACTCATTGCTATGTTCTTCAAACCATTCTTGAACCCCTTTTGCAGTGTGGCAGGGCACATTATTCTGCTGAAAGAGGCCACTACTATCAGGGAATATTGTTTCCATGAAGTGGTTTACTTGGTCAGCAGCAATGTTTAGGTAGGTGGTACGTGTCAATTAACAGCCACGTAAATGGAAGGACCCAAAGTTTTTCAGCAGAACATTGCCCAAAGCATCACACGCCTTGCCTCCTTCTCATACTGCATCCTGGTGCCATCTCCTTCCCAGGTAAGCAACACACATACACCCAGCCATCCACATGATGTAAAAAAAATCTTGATTCATAAGACCAGGCCACCTTCTTTTGTTGCTCTGTGGTCCAGTAATGATGTTCATTTGCCCATTGTAGGTGCTTTTTTGCTGTAAGCATGAGTCAGCATGGGCACCCTGACCGGTCTGCAGCAGCCCCATACACAACAAACTGCAATTCCCTATTTTTTCTGCTTTTAACACCTCAACTTCAGGGACAACATTTTAATTTGCTGCCACAGACTTTCACATGCCATTGTAAAGAGATTCTAAATGCTATTCACTAAAGCAGGGTATACACGGACCGAATATCGCAGTACACACATTTTGCTCTGTGTGCACTGCTGTTTGTTCAACAGAAGCTTCTGTCGAAATGTCCTGCTGCAAAACCAGCATTTGATCAACGCTTGCAGCCAATGGCAGTCAGTGTATTCGTACAGGAATTTGAGGGGGGGGGGGGATACAATAGAACAGCAGGAAAGATCCCTCTATCTGCATTGCTTGTGTGGATCTGGGGTATATGAGTTTATTTTCCTTCAAAACTCAAGGTGTATACCCTACTTTAACCACTTCAGCCCCGGAAGATTTGGCTGCTCAATGACCAGGCCATTTTTTGCGATAAGGCACTGCATCGTTTTAACTGACAATTGCGCGGTCGTGCGATGCTGTACCTAAACAAAATTGATGTCCTTTTTTTCTCCACAAATAGAGCTTTCTTTTGGTGGTATTTTATCACCTCTGCGGTTTTTATTTTTTGCGCTATAAACAAAAAAAGAGCGACAATTTTGAAAAAAAACACAATATCTTTTACTTTTTGCTATAACAAATATCCCACATTTTTTATCAAAAAAACAAATTTATATAATATATATATATATATATATATATATATATATATATATATATATCTATCTTCTACATATTTTTGGTAAAAAAAAAATCGCAATAAGCGTATATTGATTGGTTTGCGCAAAAGTTATAGCGACTACAAAATAGGGGATAGATTTATGGCATTTTTATTATTAGTTTTTTTTACTAGTAATGGCGGCGATCTGCGATTTTTATCGGGACTGAGATATTGTGGCGGACAAATTGGATGCTTTTGACACATTTTTGGGACCATTGACAACTATACAGTGATCGGTGCTATAAAAATGCACTGATTACTGTATAAATGTCACTGGCAGTGAAGGGGTTAACACTAGGGGGCGATCAAGGGGTTAACTTTGTTCCCTGGGAGTGTTTCTAACTGTGGGGGGAGGAGACTGTCTAGGAGGAGAGAGAGATCGGTGTTCATACTTAGTATGAACACACGATCTCTCTCTACTCCCTTGAAAGAACTGGGATTTGTGTGTTTACACACACAGATCACGAGCGATCACAGGTGCCTTCCGGGGACTCGCATCAGCTTCAGGAACACGCTGCGGGCGCGCGGGCCAAAAAGCAAAGCGACGTAAGGTAACGTTGTTTCGCCCAGCCACGCCATTCTGCCGCAGTGAAACTGAGGCGGCTGGTCGGCAAGCACTTAACCTGTCAGTGGTTATAAAGTTCTGGCTTATTGTGTATGTCAAGGTGCATACTGTATGTATCAGGTGAACATAATAAAACTATTGCTAAAACTCAAATATGTGTAGATTCTATTTTTCTTTTGGACATGTCCAGAGCAAGCATGCTAATCTGGCGGGGTACATGAGAATTCCTTACTATATGTATAGATGTCTGCTGCACTCAAAAGGCTTAAAGGGTAAGTTCAATTTTGTGGGGAAAAAAATAGCAAATAAAAAAAAATATATATAGCATATACAATTGCGACACAAGTCATATTGTAATTGAATGTTATTAACAATTACCTTTACTTTTCAATTTGAAGCTCTGTAATTTTCTGTTAAATGCAATGCAATATGGCTACCTGGAGGTATTCTGTACACAGAATGTGTACTGACCACCCCCCAGAAACATAATTTCCTGCTTGTGTGATTGGCTCACAAATTTTCCCAGAAGTCTGCACTAAGATACAAGTTAGATTTTTAGCATCCCCTGCAACAAAATTTCATTTTTGGTGAGTAAAGCCTGGTACACACGATGAGATTATCAAGCAAATGTTCATCCATTTTTTTTTTTTCTATGCATGCTAGTCTCCATATCGAAAACAAATAGGTTACTAAGTACGAAAATTCTCCTATGACAGCAAACAAAATTCAGAAGTGATGTAATGTATTTATATTGTATTTTCGGACAAAAACTGTACTGAATAAATGAAAATTGTATGATCTGGTATCGTACAAATTTTTTTTTTCGTGGTTATCCCTTTGGAAAATTTTAGTTTAAAGCTGTGTACTAACGATCAGATTATCGTATGATTTCTTCGAAAGTGGTATTTTTTGTACGATATTCCAATCGTGTGTACGGCGCTATACTACCAATAGGAAATCACATCTAAAGGGATAGAGACCCTGCAGTTTTTCTTATCAGAGCCCTGCAGGTGCAGCAGCTGATTGCTAAATATGAAATCACTCCCATTAGATTCATTCATTTAGATTCACATGGACACAGACAAACAAACAGTGATTTCTTCAGAATAACAAAAGTTAGGAATCTTCAACAAAGCTTGTTAAGATCCTTGCAATGTCCATAGATCACCAAGAGGGGAATATTTTGTTTACAAGAAAAGTAGAGTTACTTGTTAATGAACTCTCAATTCAATAAAATAACACAAAATATATTAAAAAGTATACATTTGCATACATAAATATGTGAATATTAAAGCAAACACAGAAATATATTTATGAGTTCCATAAATCAAAAGTGAAATACGCAGTGCACTATGATAAATGAATGGTGTGAAATCGAGAAAGTCTTGTGCAAAAAAAGTCCAAGGAATCCAAAACTCCATGTGATAGTACACTCCTAGGTGAATAACCACTACCGTCCCCTTAAGGGCACACGCTCCCCTTGAAGTTTGACCCTCTTTACAAAGGTCTAAGCAAGGTGCTTAGTAATGGACACAGAAATGGCAACCCTCCAGTCTGCCTCAGCCAACATGTGCTAACAGCATGATTCCATTAAGCTTACAAGAAACAGCTTCAATAATTATCCAGCAAGGCAAAGCCTTCCAGGGAGAAACTCCCAATGATACTGCTGAAAAAAGCAGAGATAAAAAAACCTGTAGTGCTCACTGGATAAAACTAATTTATGCAAACATAATAAAGTGCACTCAAATTTTAAAATACAGAAACCCACTTTCATAATTTATTGACACAAGGCAGATGAACACCGCTGTCTGGGAGAAGTGCAAGGCCAAACCAATATACAAGGTTGTATTCCCTCCAGCACACATTCAACCTATATGCTCCACCAAAAATGTTTTGTCATTAGCGCCATGTTTCGTCACAAATGATGAAATATGTTAGGCGGAGGTTAGTGATCCTGGTGGTAGTACCAAGCCCATAGTGAATAGGTGGCCTGGATCTAATGGAGCTATAAGAGCTGAAGGAACTTCAGCAACAATCACAGCATCAGGGGAAGGTTTGGAAATCAATCATGCACAGCAGGGCTGCCTCCCACAGACCTCTCCTGAAAAAAGCAAGCAGGACCCTCAACAACCAGCCTCCTGCACTACCTCCCAGCCCCTTCCAGTTCCCTCAGGCCCCTCCACAGCCCTCTGCAGTACCAACCCCAGCCCTGTTCAGTTCCCCCCAGGCCTAGGGCTCCCCTCCACCTCCACTTTCCACACCTCCAGAGACCGCCAAACCTCTACAGTGTGCATTGAGGGGGTTGACACAAGTCAGATGTCTTAGGGGAGCGTTTACATCCTTTTACACCCAAGTCATTTTACGTTCACAGAAGAAATATAGAAAAGGTCTGTGTCCTTTTCCATTTTTATAGAAATAAATGGATGTACCATGTTTTCCCAAAAATAAGACCTACCCTGAAAATAAGACCTACTGTGATTTTCGGGAAAGGCTGCAATATAAGCCCTACCCCCAAAATAAGCCCTATTTTAAAGTGGTTGTAAAATCCTATAATCCTCTCTATTACAGTATTATATACTGTAAACGGTGTATGTTTCTGTAATCTGGTGTCAAATACCTTGTTATAGCACCACTTGGGTCAGCTGACCTCCCACTGCTCTCCTCCTCTTCTCCCAGCTGTCAGCGGGGGATCTCGCCCCCCCCCCGCAGTGCTCAGAGCGGGGAAGAGAGCTCAGGCGGGTCACGGAAGCACTGAGCGGCGCTATAAGAAGGTATTTGACACAAATAGATTACAGAAATACACACATTTTACATTATATACTACTGTAATAGAGAGGAATCTAGGATTTTACAAGGTCTTTTATTGTGTTCACACTGGGGATTGCTGACAGTCAGGGAGGGAGATGGGGAGAGAAGACAGCACATGACAAGCCCTACCCTGAAAATAAGTCCTACTGTGTCTTTTGTTGCCAAAATTAATTTAAGACCCAGGCTTATTTTCGGGGAAACACAGTAAGTAGATATCATCGATTTACATCAGTTTTTAAACAAGAAACATATTTTTTGTTTCTATTTTTCTCACCTATGATTATTGTCTTCACAGCTAAAAAAAATAGATGTATACATGGGCGTCCACAGAACTTTTTTTTGGGGGGAGGGCATCATTATAAGGTCACCCATGCTCCGCCTCTTTTCGACAATGTCATGAAGGGGAGGTGCTTAGTCATTATGACATAAAGCACAGCCATGCAAAGGTTTGAGAAACCTGATGCAAAAGCTTAAAGCAGAGTTCCACCCATAAAATATACTTTACAAAAATATACATCATAATCCTTCAGCAACAACAATTGGACATTTTATTTTATTTTTACTCACCCCTTCTTCACTGTTGTTATGGGGTCTCTTGTATTCTGCCTCTTCAGCTCCGCAGTGATTTACGTCTTTCCCTAGGCGCCTGTGCTCGCTAGGGCTCCTGGGAGATGTGTGTCATTCTTTCCCAGGAGTCAGTGGGCAGCGCCGAGGGCTCTTATCGATGCAATGTGTGCTTACTGCGCATGCGCGAGAACGGACGGTGCGTGCTGGTTATTCAGCAACACCATAAACCTGCAAGTTTATCCATGTGGGCTTCGCCTGCCCACAAGCAAGATTGCAATGCCCAAGCAGGAGGAATATAAGGTTTGTTTTTTAATAAAATAGGAACAAAAGCTGCGCAATTTACCAGCCTAATGAATGCAAAATTAGCATGCTATTATTGTAACAGATTAAAAAAAAACAAATGATATATGTGGTTGGAACTCCGCTTTAATAGAAGGATCAAGCTGCCATTGTCTGATTAGCAATTTCTAATCTGTTTTTATGTTTCCAGAGGTTTCCACTACTGACTTTTCTTTCTGAAGATGGCAGCACCAGGGCTCTGTTGTTCCAATATTTATATTCATTAACCTGGAGGAGGTATGGAGATAAGAATTTTTAACTTTCCTTAAACTTTTCTGATGTGCATATAGGCTCTGGCTTAGAAAGCAGTCAGACCCACAGGTCAGCATTACAGCCAGGTAAAGAGCATTTTTAGAAGGTTAGCAATGATATCTCCCTCATATCTATCATGAAATAATTAATTTAACACCTTGACTGCAATTATACAAGTAGTGCTGTTAGATGAGTTCCAGAACATGGACACAGGCTGCCTCACCTCAGGCAGGTGCTGGTGCAGGTGGACAGCTCACACTCAGCTCTTCAGGCATGCTCCCTTCCTTCCCTCAAGGCTCTGAGCCGCGCTGCCTGGAGAAGATGGAAGAGGTGGCTCGAGCCAAAATTGACCAGGCGTGAAGGTGGAAGAAGTTCCTCCTCTGCTATGAATGCTGGGGCCTCGCCTCTGCCTCATTACGTGATGTTACTGGTTGCTAGAGAGAAAATGTCACCAGCACACCAGGATCTCCAAAACTGAGACCAAAATTTTAAACAATGATCACATAGTTACAAAAGAGGCAAAGTTTCTGAGCCACGCAGGACCCCTTTATTGGACATGTGACCTGATCACATCTGGTCACATACCTGATGAGGGGGTCCTGCGTGGCTCCGAAATGTTGCCTCTTTTGTAACTATGTGATCATTGATTAAAATTTTGTACTCAGTTTTGGAGATCCTGGTGTGCTGGTGACATTTTCTCTCTATGACTGTTCCAGTCGATGGTCACTTCAGCACCCAATTGAATATACAGCCATTTCTGCAGGAACGTGTGCTTTGGGAATATTGCATTGGAGTTACTGGTTGCTGGACACTAGGCGGCAGTTGAGTTTAGCAACCAGTGCAGCTGGCAGCAGAGAGAGGCCAACGGACGGTGCAATAAGAGTCTAGGGAGTCAGGGTGGCGCCGCTGCTGCTGAATGTAACAGTAAGTGACTGCCACAGCTTCAGCGCCCCCATCCTTTGCAGCAGCTTGCAGAATCTATGCGCGGTGCACCCTGGGCACCCGCTTGGGATCGGCCCTGAGTGTCCGTGTGCAAGCACCTTGCTCCGGGGGGCTTGCCCCCCCATGGGGATGCCCATGGATGTATACTGATGTAAACTGAAAACTGAAGACAAATATTTAAACTGATGCACTAGGGATTCAGCTTTCTTGTACTTTTTTCATCAGTTTTCTAGACAGAACTGTTGGCTCTTGTGTAAAAGGACCCTAAGACCTTGTGCAGAGGGCAGCTGATGTCTGTATACTGTGAACGGGCTGTTTGTTTATCCATCCCTAACAGGCAGCTGCTGCAAGCAAGCAGTCTATTCATGTCTATGAGGATGCAGTAGCTGTGTGATCACAGCCGCTCGTACTAATGTGACAGGCATGCAGACCCCCAAATGCACACTGTCTGCGTTCAAAGCAGCTTTTCCACAACGACAACCCCTGTTACATTAGGACAGGCTGCTGTGACCATGCTGCTTCTGCATGCTCATAGACATGAATAGACTGCTTGCATGCAGCACCTGCTGGCTAGGGGTGATTGAACAAATGGCCCGGTCACTGTGTCTGTCTGAACAAGGCATAAGAGCTCTGCCTGATCTTCAAAAATAAATAAATAAATAAATAAGACATGGCCTCATGTTACTTATGCTTTCTGGTGATTTTTTTAGCCTGGCTTTAATTATCAGACAACAGCTCATTAGGCGCCTCATTAATGGTAAATACATTCTTATGATTTTGTAAAAGTTTGGCTTAAGTAAATTAAATACAGCAGTGCCACATATTTCAACTCAAATTATATTTATGCAAACGTATTTTAAGCAGCCAACTTGCATAATCTAACAGAGCTAATAATGAATGTTAATGATTCCAAATAACTGTGCTCATAGTGCGTGCAAATAACATAACACCAGAGAAACTTTACTGCCAGTAATCCACTTTTCTGTTCACAGTCAATAAACAGCTTGCTTTAATACCAAGCTAGTTAAATTCCCAGATACTTATTATGTGCTGTAAATTAGTTATACGTGGGCTGAAATTCCACAGCTGACAACAGGTAATTCTAAGATTTAAAAGTAAACTAGTCAGACATGAAAATTTTTCATGTAAAGTGGTTCAGTAACACGTTTGTTGTAGGGTCCCGCCAGCCTCCCAGACAGTCTTATACACTCCTGTCCCTGATCCAGGGCGATATCAGCTATGCAGCTTGTCTGTGCAGCACAGCTGGTTGTCAAAATCTTCAAGGACTATGGAGAGCTTGTGCTCCTTGCTCGTGCATGCTGCGAAAGGAGAGTACAGAACAAACGTGTGTGCCCAGCCAGTAGAACCTTCGCAAGCTGCACAGCCAAGATCTTCCTGGATTGGGAATAGGTGTCTAGGCAGGTAGTGGTTACGGCTGCCTCAGCGAGACGTTAGGTGTTAACTGTAATTAACAGGTTTTTTCTCTGTGAGTTTTGCTGAGTCTGACCCCTGGTTTTGTGTGATATAAAAGGGACAGAGGTCCAGAACCAGAGGGTAATGATGCAGAGTAGTAAGGCAAAAGAGAAGAAGGAGATCAGTTTAGACCTGGTTCATCCTGCCAGGCCCGACTGATGCAGTTACCGGAGTCTGGATGGCCAGTATTATGCCACAGTCGGAGCTAAGTTTCAGACATGGTCGTAGCCAGTATTGGACTTTTGTTTGAACAGGTATGCCAGGGCAGCTACAAGCCTGAAGCTAGGGACTGTCGATTGTCTATGTCATCTTGTTAACTTATTCTCCAAGTAAAATGTTTGAAACTTATCCTGATAAGGGACGTATATAGCAACCAGAGTCGGGGCGATGCTCAGATGCTCCACGTGCATTGCTACCAGCCAATATGGCCAGCCACCAGCTACTGTGGAAATCCAAATCGATCCACATGGATCTAGTCCCTGATCTCAAGAACCACCCCACCATAGGCTGACTGTGCAGGCACTTAATTGGGCAATGGACCAGCTGGAAACAGCTCCCCACTGGCTCCTGTATTAGGCAACCCAGAGTTATCACCGGACTTCTCTGACAGACACTTTAGGCAACTCCTATAATTGGGAACTTATAGACTTAGGGACTTTATATGTGAGCCTCGTCCGGAACCAGCTTATGCCCTACAGCACATAGTTACGTAGTTAGTAAGGTTGAATAAAGACACAAGTCCATCCAGTTCAACCTGAGTGAGCACCCACAATTGTCCCCATCCCCGCACATTGCGTCCCATCAAGATGCCCATCCACGATATTATTATTATTTTTTTTTTTATATATATTTAAGGTACCCATGTAGCGCCATCAATCTACGCAGAGCTCCACACACACCCACACCGGTCCTCACCCCCAAGGGGTCTGCAATCCAAGGTCCCCAACTCACACCCATACACCAGGGCAATTTTTTTTTTTGGACAGAAGCCAATAAACCTAACAGCATGTCTTTGGATTGTGGGGGGTGACCCTATTGCTGCGAGGTGAGAGTGCTAACCACTACACCACTGTGCAGCATATTTATGCTGCCTTTGGTTGCGTGGCATCTACAACAATTACAAAATTATCTTTCTCTGTTTTCAAATGGGGATTTTCCTATCCCTCAAAATTGCCTTTTGAACGTATCTGCCTCACCTCTGGTCCATCCCCCTTACAGTCTCTGCCACTTACAAGCTGCTAAAGCAGCCATCTGATGTCTTTGTGCTCCCACTTCTTCCTAAATGGGAATGAGATCTTGGAACTACATTTACTGATACTCAAAGAGATGATATACTCTATTTTGTTCATTATTCCTCTATTGCGAACAAATATCAGGAATTGGGATTCAAAGTTCTAACCAGATGGTATAAAATCCCAAGGGTCTTACATAGAATGTTTCCTCAGATGTCTGACATTTGCTGGCATTGTGGAGAGGAAGGACATTTCTCCATATCTTCTGGACGTGCGTTAAACTTTAAAGCTTTTGATCTGAGGTGCGGCCCATAATCCAAAAACTGACAGACTGGGGGGCAACCCAGTGTGCTACTTGCTACACTTCTCACACCTCCCTCAGACACAAATATAAAAGATAATGATGATCAATCTTCTGAACGTGGTTAAGGCATGTATTCCTGCCCTCTGGACACAGGAATCCTCTCCAACAATGGCACTGTGGTTCTCCAAGGTTACTGAGGTTCATCATATGGAAAATATCACTGCTACTTTGAAAGGAAAGGAGGAAAAGTTCAGGCGCACATGGTTCTATTGGATGATTGTTCACAATGAAGATCAAAACCTATGGCTTCTATTCTCATTTTTTTATACTTGGCACTGTAGAATGACACACTAGGGCACCCTTCTCCTCCCTCACTTCCCCTGTTCCCCTCAACCCCTTTCTTACCCCCCCCCACCCCTCCACTTCCATTTTGTTCTTCTATCCTTTATCTTTTTTTTCCCTGGTAGCCATTCTTTTAGGTCATCCCTTCTTGACCCCAATTCTTAAAGTGATTGTAAAGGTTTGTTTTTTTGTTTTTTTTAAATAACAAACATGTTATACTTACCTCCTCTGTGCAAGGGTTTTGCACAGGGCGGCCCATATCCTACTTTTCTGGGGTCCCCCGGTGGCGCTCCTGATTCCTCCTACGCATCGAGTGCCTCCACAGGGAGCCGCATTCCATGGGGGCACTCATGCAGGCATGCTCCAGAGTCCTGCTGCTGCATCCATTGACACAGACAGTAGGACTCGGTCCCGCCCCCCGGCTCCCGTGTCATTGGATTTGGTTGACAATCTATTCAAAGAGGACCAGAGACGGTGGCTGGAGCTGCTGGGCTTGTTCTCGTTGCTGGAAACATCAGTTCAGGTAAGTAAAATGGGGACTCTGGGGGGCAGCTGCACCACAGAAGGTTTTTCATCTTAATGCATAGAATGCATTAAAGGGGTTGTAAACCCTCATGGTTTTTCACGTTCTATGCTGTCATCTTTCGGCTGAGAACGAGCACACCATCTGTAGCTGGTGTCTTGTGTCCTGATTGGATAAACTGATAGCTACGTAGCCATTGGCTCCCTCTGATGTCAATCAAATCCAATGACGTGGCGCCGGGGGGTGGGGCCGAGTCCTGCATTCTGTGTGAATGGAGACAGATGCGGGACCCGGGAGCGCGCCCGCATGGTTGTCCATCAAGGACTGCGCTTCTCAAATGTGGACACTTGATGCGGGGAGGAGCTACCAGCGCCGCTGAGGGACCCCAAAAGAGGCAGATCGGGGCCACTCTGTGCAGAACGAACTGCACATTGGTGGTAAGTATGACATGTTTGTTTTTTGTTTTTTTTTAAACAAGGCTTTACAACCCCTTTAAGATGAAAAACCACGAGACTGTAACATTTTTTAAATTATATTGACAAGGTGAGGACACACCACCTACAAGCCTCTCTATTATGACCACTGGGTAATTAATGGCAGATGTGCTACATCTTTTTGAATATTTAAGTTAATGGTGATGTAACTATTACCTTGTCCTTCTTAAAAAGATACAAATAAAGACTTAAGGAAAAAACAGTACCCTTCACTAGAAACACTTATCAGTAATGTGGAGGAGAATCCTCATACTTTTGGCCTAGATAGTAGGTATGATGGTAAACTGTCTGCAAACTTTTGGCCATATAGTGTATCTCTTTATGAACTGAGCACAAGAGGGATACAGGCATCAATATTCTATACAGCCTATGCTGGCATAGGTTTTCAAAGGGAAATCTCTCCTGCCACTAAGTTTGGTACCTTTCTCAAATCTTCACAGCTAAAGAAAGTGGCTGCTGTATGGGAGACAGCGTCAGTCAAACCAGCAACAACTGACTTATGCCCCGTACACACGGTCGGACATTGATCAGACATTCCGATAACAAAATCCATGGATTTTTTCCGACGGATGTTGGCTCAAACTTGACTTGCATACACACGGTCACACAAAGTTGTCGGAAAATCCGATCATTCTGAACGCGGTGACATAAAACACGTACGTCGGGACTATAAATGGGGCAGTAGCCAATGGCTTTCATCTCTTTATTTATTCTAAGCATGCGTGAGACTTTGTGCGTCGGATTTGTGTACACACGATCGGAATTTGAACAATCGGATTTTGTTGTCGGAAAATTTTATAGCAAGCTCTCAAACTTTGTGTGTCGGAAAATCCGATGGAAAATGTGTGATGGAGCCTCCACACGGTCGGAATTTCCGACAACAAGGTCCGTCGGAAAATCCGACCGTGTGTACGGGGCATAATATCTGAAGAGCTTTCTGTATTGTGGTCAGTGTTAATTTTAGTCTTAGGACATAAATGGCATTTTAGTTTTAGTCTCATTTTAGTCCTCTGCAATTGTTTTAGTTTAAGTCGTATTTAGTCGACTAAATCTCCAGTACATTTTAGTAGACTAAAACGTCCTACGTTTTAGTCGACTAAAATCTCCAGTACATTTCAGTAATTGCAATTTAGTTTTAGTCATAGTCTTTTGACTAAAATGGCATTTTAGTTTTAGTCTCATTTTAGTCTTTTGACTAAAATGGCTTTTAGTTTTAGTCGTATTTTAGTCATCTCAATTGTTTTAGTTTTAGTCGTATTTTAGTCGATTAAAATAGTATTCATTTAGTCGACTAAAATGTAAAATGTTTTAGTCATTTTAGTCAACTAAAATGTTTTAGTCCTTTTAGTCGACTAAATTAACACTGATTGTGGTGCAATAAAATACAACCTGAAAGATTTTTAGTTCAGCATTGGTGTAAGCTGGCACCATTGCAAGCAATAGCTTTTTTCAGACCCTTGCATTTTGAACAAATTGAACAATGCAGCCCAGCACTTGTTCTGTAGATGAGCTTATAAACCAAAATGTTGTTCTTTGATTCCAATAAATACACCAGAGGAAGGATTAATTGCACACAGGCCACTGTTTCAGAACAATTGCTTTCCATATAATTATGCATTCTTTTTCTATTTTGAAATAAACGTGCTCTATAAAAGCAGACAATTGCTAAAAAGCCATAAAGTCCCACCTGCACCAAGCAACGCTACTTAAACAAATTTGATTTTCCAGTTTATTAGGCTTTCAATTACAAATGTTTCTTATGTTTAGATAGAGAATTATAATGCTAAGCTTGTACTGATGATATCCAGAATTTAAAAAAAAAAAGGCAGACACAAGCCATATTATCATAATGACTTCAGAAAACTCTTTATTCGTTTTTATCTGTTCCCTGCCTCTAAGGGAACCAAATGTTCTTTCAGCTGATGACAGCAAACTGTTTATTAAATTGGGATATAAACAATAACAGGTCCCTAATAAATGTCAGTTATCTGCAATAGAAGGGGTAGTACAGTCATCTCTCTGGTGGCTCGTGGCTCTTTCCCTGTGTTTCAGTGCTGCAGTCTCAGTTAGGAGGTATTGGGTTCCATGTGTCCCCTGCTGCATGTCATGGTTTCTTCCTCAGACCCCTATGTAATTGCTAAGACTTGTAGTGATCCTGGGGTCAGAGAATTTGAATGGGATGCCCTACGAGCGACAAATCCAGCTGGACACATCGTCTTTGGGCAGACATCCGATTTCTGGATATACCTTCACGGCCACACAGGGCAGCCTGGCGCCGGTCTCCCTGCATGGACTCCAGGCTCATCTTGCTCCCCACCATAGCCGGCTTACTTCTCCACCAAGGACTACCACACAGCTCCCAGCTCATTACAATCCACTGTGGACTGTCATCCTCTCTCTCCCCCTCACCTGCTTGTGAGTTCTATTTGTTTTATATAATATTTTACTTAATAAATTGTGCTACACTATGCCGATTTGGCGCTTTCTTCCCTTCCCTTTCTATTTTACAGATTATGAATTTTCAGCCCACAAATGAAAGCAGCTTTGCCAGCACCACAGTGGCAGCCATTTTCTACTAATTGAAATTTTTATTCCTATACCTTTGGGAATAAGTATCCTTCAATACCTCTTTTTTACCTGGTATATGACATTTTATCACTGTAGGATGGGCACAGTGTTAGCGCCGTAGTGTTTTTTGGTTATTAAACTTATAGTTTGTGCATTTTTTTCTATATGTTGTTGGCAAAAGGCGTGCCTGGTTCCCGCGTGCCTTTTGCCAACAAAAATTTTTGCCTGACAATCAATGGTACCGCAAGTGGGAGACTTATTATTTGCGTGCCCCTGGAATGCATTTGGGATTGATTTTAGCCCTGAAATGCAGTCACAGATCCATAGCTTCGCTTAAGACTGGCCTCTCCTTCACATGGACAACCTAGGTTCTGGCCATCACAGTCCGTCTCCACTCTTTATTGAAAATAGGAAAAAATCAGCCGCACTCCAATTACCTCTTATTGCAATATACAGTATCTCACAAAAGTGAGTATACCCCTCACATTTTTGTAAATATTTTATTATATATTTTTTCATGTGACAACACTGAATAAATGATACTTTGCTACAATGTAAAGTAGTGAGTGTACAGCTTGTATAACAGTGTAAATTTGCTGTCCCCTCAAAATAACTCAACACCCAGCCATTAATGTCTAAACCTCTGGCAACAAATGTGAGTACACCCCTAAGTGAAAATGTCCAAACTGGGCCCAAAGTGATATTTTGTGTGGCCACCATTATTTTCCAGCACTGCCTTAACCCTCTTGGACATGGAGTTCACCAGAGCTTCACAGGTTGCCACTGGAGTCTTCTTCTACTCCTTCATGAGGACATCACAGAGCTGGTGGGTGTTAGAAACTTTGCGCTCCTCCACCTTCCGTTTGAGGATGCCCACAGATGCTCAATAGGGTTTAGGTCTAGAGACATGCTTGGGCAGTCCATCACCTTTACCCTTCTTTAGCAAGGCAGTGGTCATCTTGACGGTCTGTTTGGGGTCGATATCATGTTGGAAAACTGCCCTGCGGCCCAGTCTTCAAAGGAAGGGGATCTCTGTATGTCACAATACATGTTGGCATTCATGGTTCCCTCAATGAACTGTGGCTCCCCAGTGTCGGCAGCACTCATGCAGCCCCAGACCATGACACTCCCACAACCATGCTTGACTGTAGGCAAGACACACTTATCTTTGTACTCCTCACCTGGTTGCCGCCACACACGCTTGACACCATCTGAACCAAATAAGTTTATCTTGGTCTCATCAGACCACAGGACATGGTTCCAGTAATCCATGTCCTTAGTCTGCTTGTCTTCAGCAAACTGTTTGCGGGCTTTCTTGTGCATCATCTTTAGAAGAGGCTTCCTTCTGGGATGACAGCCATGCAGACCAATTTGATGCAGCGTGCGGCGTATGGACTGAGCACTGACAGGCGGACCCCCCCTCCCCTTCAATAAAAAAGGAGAAAAACAAACTGGGCTAAGGTCAGTGAAAATTAAACACATATACCCAATCCCAAAGATTGCAGTAGAATAACATGTGAGCAATTACAGCAGCAATTCTCCTGCACAACATAAATACAGTAATCAAAATTGGAAACCACCGCGCTAAACATATAAAAAATATAGAATAAGTGTGTTCTCATACACCAACCTAATATTGAAATGGTCATAAATCCCAATAGGTGCAATCATTTAAATACTAAACAAAAATAAAAATAAAAAATTGACAAAACACTTTTTTGTCCAAAAAAGTGATCTCATGACAAAATTAATGAATCAAATAAGATTGTGTCCAAAGAGCCTACACGGCAGTGAACAGTTAAAGTCCATCCATATACAGTGCAATCTTCAAAATAAAAGGAGAACTAGTGAAGAAATCCACCACCAGTAAGTAAGGGGTTACTGCTTACCAGAAGCCCATGATCCCCCGCTACAGAGGATCAAGGGAAGACTGCATATAGAAAAGCC
The DNA here is from genome assembly GCF_042186555.1 of Aquarana catesbeiana. Taxonomy (NCBI): domain Eukaryota; kingdom Metazoa; phylum Chordata; class Amphibia; order Anura; family Ranidae; genus Aquarana; species Aquarana catesbeiana. The sequence goes on from NC_133327.1 coordinate 636,261,623, forward strand.
TTCCAGAGCATATCAGGTACATCAGCTATCCTCGATAGATTGGGGATAATATTGTGATCTCCAGAAACACCCAGCGAAACTCATGATACTCAAAATCTCCTCATATCTTTTCAAAATCATGGATGGATGTGTATGGCGAAAGCAGTCTTGGTTTGGCAGACAGGAGTCTCAGGACAGGACAGGGCAGGACAGGACACCACACCACACGGCAACTCTTCCTCACAAAAGAACATCCGCTCTGCTACAGGGAGAGGTGGAGTGCCTTCAATGTCTGCAGCAATGCTGGCAGCACTCATATGTCTATATCCCAAAGACAACCTCTGGATGTGACGCTGAGCATTGCGCTCAACTCCTTTGGTCATCTATGGCGAGGTCTGTTCTGAGTAGAACCTGTCCTGTTAAACCGCTGTATGGTCTTGGCCACCATGCTGCAGCTCAGTTTCAGGGTCTTAGCAGTCTTCTTATACTGCAGCCTAGGAAATCTTTATGTAGATATGAAATATCACCTCAGAGACAAACGGAGGTGATCAGCAGCGCTTAAATAACAAACAAAGTGCAAAAAATGAATGGAAATTCAGTGACACAAGTCCATATATATAAAAAGTGCTAAAGAATGTCCTTCAAACATAAAAAGGTATCCAAAGGGTGATAGAGTCTTCAGACTACACCATGTGTGTCTTGCAGCCCGCTCCCTGTCAGTGTTGAACTCCTCTCCACACACAATGGGCAGATAGATGCAATCACATGGGGAAAGATACAAAGAAAGAGCTCCACTAGTGTGAAAACATCAAGCACACCAATGTTTATTCAAATAAACCTTCATACATTGCACTTACAATATATATATATATATATAAGTAAAATCAGCTTAAAAAGTGTCAACCAGAGTGCTGCAAGAATTAGAGGTGAAAATCAAGCCGGAGATATCTCACCACACTGCCATTGCACTTGACAATTCAGCTCAGACGTCTCTCATGGTGAAATGGAGCTGCTCACCCACACCTGCATGGCTGTCAAATTGGGACGAGCTGCGTTGTCCATGCAGCTGCTGCTTTCCTATAGACATGAATGGGCTGCCTACACGCAGCACCTGGTGGCTCCAGCCACTTAAAGATATGGCCCATTCACAGACTACAGTGTCAATGAGGACTTATGCCGCGTACACACGAGCGGACTTTTCGACCGGACTGGTCCGGCGGACAATTCGACCGTGTGTGGGCTTCATCGGACCTGCAGCAGACTTTTTCAGTCGAAAATCTGACGGACTTTAGATTTGGAACATGTTTCAAATCTTTACATCGGAACTCCGCCGGACCCAGTTCCTATCGAAAAGTCCTCTCGTCTGTATGCTAGTCCGACGGACAAAAAATGACGCTTGGGTAGCTATTGGCTACTGGCTATCAACTTCCTTATTTTAGTCCGGTCGTACGTCATCACATACGAATCTGTCGGACATTGGTGTGATTGTGTGTAGGCAAGTCCGTTCATTCGGAAAGTCTGTTGGAAGTCCGTCAAAAGTCCGTCGGATAGTCCGTCGGACCAGTCCGGTCCAAAAGTCTACTTGTGTGTACGCGGCACTAGTTTCCACTTGTTACTGGGGTCTGGCTTTCAGTGACTTCATGGTTAATCCTTATTAGCTGCTGTTTCAATGCACAATTAGAGCGCCTTGGTGGCCACAAAGGGCACTATCACTGGACAGCGGAAAGGTAGTTGGCAGTGCCTAGCCATCACAAAAGCGACAGTTAAGCTTGATAACAAAAACTAAATAGGAGAGTAGTACTGTGTCTATGAAGCCATGGGCTCACATGAAATGGGATGAATGATGCTACATGTCATTTAAACTGGAAGAGTACAGGCCAGCAGGGATTGAGGAGGAGAAAGTAAAGAGCAGGTGAGCAGCACTTTAAAAAAAAAAAAAAAAATTGGCACAGGCACCGATTAAAACAATAAAAATAAAGGAGTTGGGCTAGATGGATAGATATAAAAAGAAAATACACTTAATCTATTTTTGTATTTCACTTGCCAACTTTTTATATCGATGAGAAAAAAAGAGGAAGTAATCTGTGCTCCTTTATTTCTGCCAGCTTCAAGAAAACAAATGAACGCCTGTTATAAGCCGCTAGCACTCGGAGTCACCCAGGTGGCTGCTATTTGCAGCTCACATTGAGACTCTGGGTGGAATTCAGAAGCCAGCTTGTTAGCAGTACAAATAATTCTGCTATGGTTTTAATGCTTTAATTGCAGGGCTTTCTTTTTTCAAACTTGAGGAATAAAGAAAATGCAAAAATGGAAAATATAAAATAATTCACACAACAAAAATCTCAGAGAGACCTTAACATAGTCTAAACCATTTAAATTATTTTGTGTTCAGTAGCGGCCAGATCCTCTGAATAAGATAGACGACTTTTTATGTCTTAAATAAAATGAATGAATTCTTTTTATTTCTTTTTTCTTTTAATGTCATTAAAAATGTGTTCAATAATTTCCTTCTTTGAAATATACCATCTCATTTGTTTAGAAATCAGTAACATCCTAATAAATACAGCATATATTATAGTAGTCATATGGAGTTCATAAACCAAGAGCTGTATGGATGTGTATTCAAGCAGAAGTGTAGAGATGCATTATTGTATAGATTGAATAGATGTGATAATGGCACTGGATTCTATGGATGCACATTAAAGGAACTCTGTTTGGGTACAAAAGTAATGAAACCAAAGCCAGCCATACTTGGTTAATTTTTTCATTCAACCTGTGGGCTGAACGAAAATAAATAAATAAATGAGCTGCCACCCCCATCCACCCCTTCAATGTGGATGGGGGAATCCCTCTGCGCTGAGCTATTGAATTCCGACTTCCCCACCATTAGAATACAATCATCAGTTTTTCTGGCTATTGCCAGTGGCACTAATTGTTCGGCAAAAACCCGACAGGCTGGTTGTACACAAGTCAATCAATAGATCGACCTGTGTACAACCAGCCTGCCATACATGGATCGAAATTCAGCTCGTCCAATTTCGATCCATGTATGGCCATCTAGAGGCTGGCATTACACTAGTCGATTATTGAAGAACATTTATACAAAAATTCTCAGTGCATTCAATGACTTGACAAATGTCATTCAAAAGTACTTCAAAATATTGTTTGCTTTTAAAGTGTTACTAAACCCAGGAGCCTGCATTCACTATATCTGGTTTCCCACAGTAAATAGAACATGGAAATGCAATTATTATATTAAATATAAACTGTTACGGTAAATACCTTTTCTCATCAGCAGTATATAGCAGTCTTGTGACTTCAATCAGTGCAAAGCTTGTAGGAGGAGCTTTTATTCTCCAATGGCTGTCCAATGAGGCTGCAGGACCCCTGATCCTCTGTCTGGACAGTGCTGATTGGCCCTGGGCTGATCACATGCACTCTCCCAAGAAAAAAAAAACTCTCCACCAATACACACTAAACTGAGCATGTGCAGCTTGTCCCCCGGCCTCTGTCCTATCAGGAGATGAATTGGGGACACTGGAAGAAGGGGAGGATCAGAGAAGACAGGACCAAACAGCCTTTTTACACAATGCAGAGGATTTTTTAAGCACTTTCAGGAGCTGATTTAATTACTTACTGAGTATGCAGCTGCTTTCTCTTTTAATCCTTGCCTATGTTCCAGTTGGAGCTGGTGCCATCACTGCTGCCCCAGGTTACCTTTTTCAGAGTGGCTCCTTTTTCTTACAGCATCCTATGGAGTCACTCTTGCATTCAGAGTTGTCTCCATACAATGTGTTCATGGATCTTAACACACAACCCTGTACCCTAGGATGGCAAGCACTCGTCTGTTCCTCACTCCTCTCTACTTCAACAGGCTGACTGGAGATTGCACTGTCCCCTACTGTCCCCCCTTCTCCCCCAGGGTTCTTTGCCCAGACATTCCAACTGGTCTTCCAGTCCTGGCAGAGCCGGGCAGCAAACCGGCACATGTGCAGTTTTCCCACACATGTGCAAATAGAGTGGTTTGGAAGTCCCAAACCTCATCGTGTCTGTGTTAAAACCCCCTTCACACGTGGGGGCCCCCCAGATACTGCTCCCCCTACATGAATGAATAAGGGGTACATAGTGCCCCTACTCATTCACAAAAAAAATGTAACCTAGAAATAAAGACACCTAAACGTTTCACAAGTCTTTTTTTTTTGGCTCACTCAGCAAAGTGGAAAACCCGACAAGCCCAGCACACACGACTGATCCCGATGGTACTGCTCATCAAATGACAGCTCCCTGACTTGTCATCAGCTACTGTATATAAGACAAGGGATAAGGATGGTAGTCAGTGACTAGGCCAGTGACCATATTTGCTTATCACCAGACTAAATTTTAGTAGTGCTACAAGTGTTACTAAACCCAGGATTCACTATATCTGGTCTTCCACAGTAAACAGAACATGGAAATGCAATAGTTTTTTAGTAAATATAAACTGATAAATACCTTTTCTCATCAGGAGTTAGAGCAGTCTTGTGACTTCTATCAGTGTCTGCTTAAAGCTTGTAGGAGGAGTTTTTATTCTGCTCTGACTGTCCTATGAGGCTGCAGGGCCACTGACCCTCTGTCTGGACACTGCTGATTGGCCCTGTGCCGATTACATGCACTCTGCCATAAGAAAAATAAAAAAAAGCTCTCTAACAATAAACACCAATCTGGGCATGTGCAGCCTGTCCCCTAGCCCCTGTTCTAGCGGGAGATGGATTGGGGACAGTGGAAGAAGGGGAGGAACAGAGAAGACAGGATCAAACAGCCTTTTTACACAATGCGCAGGAATAACTCTTTAGGTTTTACAGTGAGGTTTAGTAACACTTTAATGCCGCTTTGATATCCCCGCCTGTTCTTAATGCCACAGATATGGAATATTCTGCCAGCTAACATCGCATTGCCATCTTCTATGAATCACAGCTCTGCCAGAGGCAAAACTCATCTCAATGTATTTCATTTCCAACTAGCAGCAATGTGTTTAGGTGGAAATAGAAAACAGAATATTATAAAATGTGTTTAAGGAATTTTACTAGCAGAACTTAATAACATCAGTGTTAGATGGAACTGCAATGGTAACAAAGTCGCAGTGTTGGTTATTTTGTTCTACCTTTGGGCAAAATAGAAACTGAAATTTTTATGGCTGTCATCATTTCAAACAAGCAACAAAAATTCACAATATATAGGAAGGGTACATACTGTGCAGTCATGATGAGTTGAGAGCACTGTAAATACTGCCATTGGAAGGGTCAGTTTTTGGTTGAATAAGAATGTGTTAAATCACTAATTTTTTTTAACTAAAAACTAAAAATGCTACGTAATGTAACCAGACTAACAATTTTTGTGTCTTTTTCATGTTAAAGTGGAAGAAAAGCATAACTATTCTTAAAAATGTTCCCTTTCCCCTCTTCCTACCTACCCTGCCTAACCTGTATAAAAAAGATGTGTGTACTTACCTATTCCCGAAAAAGAGTTTTAGCTTTAAATACAATTCAAATTAGTGCTAAAGGCTCAATGTTTTTACCTTAATACATTCACAGCATTTAGGTAAAAATCTCCCCAGTACATGTGCCCCCCCCCCATTTCCAATCACTTCCCTGCTGTTGTTGTCAGCCTGGGATCGATCTGTACCATTCAACGAACTTCCTTCTTCTGTATGATACACTGAGGGCAGCTGAGCGATAGGCTCCAACTAGAGCACTTTCACACTGATCTGCTGGAAAAACGATTTTGCCTCAATTTTATTGCGTTTGCGGTGCGGTTTTTAAAGGATATGTGGCTCAAAAAAATGTATTGCTGGCTCGTTTTCGACACATTTTTATTGCGTTTTTACCGCATTTTCCATTGCTTTCAATGGGAATGTGTTTTTTTTTTTAACTCCCCAAACATGCTCCAAAAATGGAGAACTGGGTGGAGGGAGTTGTGTGTGTCTATTAGCACACACATGTCTTTTTCCTTCCCACCTGGGTAGGTAAAGAAGACACCCACAAACAGGCAGTGGGGGGGGCAGCCTCCTTGGGCCCCCTCCAGGACAAAAGCTAATAAACTCAAAGACAAAGATATGTGACAATAGGCATGTCTGGAATTCATCTTTTGAACTTTAAAAAAGAGGATTTAACATAGTTACATAGTTAGTCAGATTGAAAAAAGACACAAGTCCATCCAGTTCAATTTTAAAAACAATAAATAAATAAAATAAAAAATATTGTACAATCCAATATACCCAATTTTATACCCTCAGTTGATAAAGAGGAAGGCAAAAAACCCCAGCAGAGCATGTTCCAATTTGCTACAGCAGGGGAAAAAATTCCTTCCTGATCCCCCAAGAGGCAATCGGATTTTCCCTGGATCAACTTTACCTATAAATGATAGTACCCAGTTATATTATGTACATTTAGGAAAGAATCCAGGCCTTTCTTAAAGCAATCTACTGAGCTGGCCAGAACCACCTCTGGAGGGAGTCTATTCCACATTTTCACAGCTCTTACTGTGAAGAAATCTTTGCGTATTTGGAGATTAAATCTCTTTTTCTCTAGATGTAAAGAGTGCCCCCGTGTCCTCTGGGTTGATTGTAAAGAGAATAACTCAACACCAAGTTCACTATATGGACCCCTTATATATTTGAACATGTTTATCATATCCCCCCTTATTCTCCTCTTCTCAAGAGTGAATAAATTCAGTTCCTCTAATATTTCCTCATAGCTGAGCTCCTCAATGCCTCTTATCAGTTTGGTTGCCCTTCTCTGCACTTTCTCCAGTTCCCCGATATCCTTTTTGAGAACTGGTGCCCAAAACTGAACTGCATAAAGGATTTAATATCACTTATATCTTATTTTACAGTGCCGTTTTTTAATTTATTCTACAGTTTTGGTTCAGAACAGGCACTGGTCAAGGGAAGATGCTTAGCAAACCATGCTCTTTTTTACGTGAACTTAGGTTGGCCATGCATTATACAATTACCTTGTACAATTTTCCTTTAGATTTACTAAAACCATATAATATGAAGTGAAACCTCAACACTTTCAATTTGTATGCAGGCAGGCCCTTGCACTACACTACTCCACGAAACGCGTAGAGACCACCTCGATGCATCCCACATACATCGATTGATTTTGGATGGTTTTTACCCCTCTCTTTTATTTTCAATGGTGTACCCTGGCCAATGGAGGATTAGGATGTACCATTTACTTGTTCATGCCTTGTTGTTATGTATGTTACTTCAATATATACTGTCATTGACTCATTTTTACGATTTATGTATGCAATACTGTTCTTTATGCCATGTCGATCATTGGTCTCTATAAACATACATATGTTTGGACTTATGTGAATTTGATTGGTCCCACCAAGCACGCCTCATTCAAAGTCCCAACCTCCCCCATCTTATATACATAGTCGAAGGTAAACCTACAGGAATTTAACCACTTGCCGACCAGCCGCCGTCATTGTACAGCGGCAGGTCGTCTCATTCCCCCGAATCGCCGTCATTGTACGTCGGCTCGGGAACTCTATTCTGTGGGCACCCACTGGCCAGCGGGGGAGCCAATCAGCAGGTGGGGCAGACTTGATGTCCGCCAGCCACCCGCGATTATACCCCACAGTGACAGAACGGTGATCTGCCTGTGTAAACAAGGTAAATCTCCGTTCTGACAGGGGAGATCACACAGATCCTGTCTTTCTGCTATGCAGGAAGACGGATCTGTGTGTTTTCCCAGGAAGCCCATCCCCCATACAGTTAGAAAACACCTGCAGGGAACACATTTAACCCCTTGATCGCCCTTGATGTTAACCCCTTCCCTGCCAGTGTCAGTACAATAAAAGTACATATTTTTAGCACTGATTACTGTAATAATGTCACTGGTTCCCAAAAAAGTGTCAAAAATGTCAGTTAGGTGTCCAATCTGTCCGCCCCAATGTCGCAGTCCCGTTAAAAATCTGATCACCGCCATTACTAGTAAAAAAAAAAAAAAAAATAATAAAAATACCATACAGTAAATCTGTTCCCTATTTTGCAGATGCTATAACCAATCAAAATACACTAATTGCGATTTTTTTTTTACCAAAAATATGTAGAAGAATATATATATTGGCCTAAACTGAGGAAGAAATGTGTTTCTTTTTTTGGGGGATATTTATTATAGGAAAAAGTAAAAAATATTGCTTATTTTTCAAAATTGTCGCTCTTTTTTTATATTTTGTTTATAGAGCAAGAAATAAAAATAGAGGTGTACAAATACCACCAAAAGAAAGCTCTATTTGTGGGAAAAAAAGGACTTTGTTTGGGTGCAGTGCACAATTGTCAGTTAAAGCAACGCATTGCCGTATTGCAAAAAATGACCTGGTCATTAAGGGAGTAAATCCTTCCGGTCCTTAAGTCGTTAAACAAGACGATTGTATAATGTATGGCCATCCTTAACCTTGACTTTTGAAGCTTCTGATGTTGCAATCTCTGCTGCTCCCAAGACGACTTGACTGCCAGAATCACAGATTAGAATGCAGTAGTGTGAGCAAGACTTTGTGGTATAGAGGATAGAAAGCCGGGTACTTAGGCCAACTGGCTTTCCTGGCGATATGAACCAGTAATTTGCAAATAAGCCTTTGCTGACTTTAAAAGGGATCCCCAAGCTCCCCTGATGGCACAGTAGTACACATATATTAGAAGTACTACAATACTTTAGTGTTAAGCAAGTGCCCTAAAAGTTATGGGTGATGGCTGATTTATCAGCAGGACCGTGTAACATGCAGAAGTAAAAATCTTACAGTGTGTAAATTTGAACAGACTGCATCAAATCGTTTTGGCACCTGAAACTGAAAACACTAAATTAAAATGAATGAGAACTGACAGCTAATGCACATGGTGACCTTTTATTGACTGAAATGCATTTTATGTATGAACCAGGAGCTGACACAATGTAAAACAAGAATTATGCAGAACAATGGCTAAATATTAAAAATTCCATTTCCCAGTAATGCATCATCAAAAAAATCATTAAACATAATTTTGCAATGACCCTGTAACCAGACCATTTATTTCAACAACAATCTTCTTATAAGACTTTATGTACATTTACCTGTAAAAAAACCTCCCTTAAGTAGACATCCAAAAGCTCTAATGCCCCGTACACACGGTCGGATTTTCCGTCGGAAAACGTGTGATAGGACCTTGTTGTCGGAAATTCCGACCGTGTGTGGGCTCCATCACACATTTTCCATAGGATTTCCCGACACACAAAGTTTGAGAGCAGGCTATAAAATTTTCCGACAACAAAATCCGTTGTCGGAATTTCCGATCGTGTGTACACAAATCCGACGCACAAAGTGCCACGCATGCTCAGAATAAATAAAGAGATGAAAGCTATTGGCTACTGCCCTGTTTATAGTCCCGACGTACGTGTTTTACGTCACCGCATTCAGAATGATCGGATTTTCCGACAACTTTGTGTGACCGTGTGTATGCAAGACAAGTTTGAGCCAACATCCGTCGGAAAAAATCCTAGGATTTTGTTGTCGGAATGTCGGATCAATGTCCGACCGTGTGTACGGGGCATTAGACTTCTGCTGGGTGCCACCATCTTGGATGTGATGTCAGCAGTCCCAGCAGACTCAGAGCTGTCACTCAAGTGACACTGTGTTCCCCTTCACTTACTCCATGTTCCTCTCATGGCAAGTTTTATCGTTAAAGGATAGCTGTACTTTTAAACCACAAGTAAACTTTTTAAAAAGAACAAGTTCATAAGTGGATATTTGGTATAAACTCACTGAGCATATTATTGGGAACACCTGTACACCTGCTTATATATGCAATTATCAGAGCAGCCAACAATGTAGTAGTTTGAAAAATGCAGGTATATATCAGGCGTGGTCCCACATCTGCGCATGCACAGTTCAGTCCCCTTAACTTCAATTGGGCTGGTACACAGATCATCTCTCATCCATCTACAGCAGTGGTTGTCAACTTATTAGGTAAAGGGGGGCTCAATTGCGGCCTCTGACATCACCAAAGGGCCGTACACAATGTTCAATAGATGTAATGCTTGAGAGAGCTGTCAGAAACTGCAGACCTAATAGAAGAAATAAGGGTGGGGGGGCGTGGCCGGGATGGTGGACTGAGCAGACGTGCCTTCAGAGCTCTGCTGGAGACGAATCCGATATATTATCCTTATTGGGGTTAAACTATACCTGAACCGCTCTGACAGAACCTGTATGCCTTCCAGAACTGCTGGAGGTTCGAAACGGGGCAAGAAGCTTCGGTTTCCCCCTAAGGCTGAGACTGTAGCGACTCTATCTCCGGAGCAGCGGCCTGCAAGTGCGCGCCTTACCAATATGGCGTCGCAAACTGACCATGAGGAGGCAGCGGCCCCAGGAATACCAGAAGTTATGGCTGCTATCACCATGTGCCAAACAGCACTTACATCTAAGATTGAGGCGGTGCAGATGGATGTAGGACTAGTGCGGCAAGATCTGGATAAAATCCGCTCCAGAATAACAGTGGTGGAGCAGCGGGTGGGTGACACGGAGGACACTGTGGCTGGGCACGAGGCTTTCATTAGAGCACTACAGATGAAGGTGAAGGCCTTAGAATATCGGGCGGAGGACGCCGAGAATCGGAGTAGGAGGAACAACCTCCGCATCGTGGGGCTCCCTGAGGGAGTTGAGGGGCGCAACCCCACTGTATTTACAGAAGACCTCCTGAGATCGATTCTCCCAGCGGCACACCTATCATCCCACTTTACGGTGGAAAGGGCTCACCGTGTACCGCCGAGGCCGGGGCCGGAAGGAGCTCCCCCCCGTACGTTCATCCTAAGGCTGCTAAATTTCAGAGACAGGGATGAACTCCTGAGAGCGGCCCGAGCAGCAGGTGATATTCCTTACCGCAACGTGAAGCTAATACTGTTCCCCGACTACACGATGGAGACACAGAGGCAGCGTCGGTCCTTCGATGCTGTGAAAGCGGCTCTGCGTGTCAAGGGGATCCGATACAGTATCTTGTTCCCAGCTAAACTGCGTGTAGTTGATGGAGAGACAGTAAGGATCTTCACTAATCCTAAGGAAGCTGGAGCATGGATCGAAACACTACCTCCTTAGGTGCTTCTGTCTTCTGCCTTGAAACACCCTTTTGCCTTGGTCAGTAATCTAGTTTTAATTTTCCTTAGTTTTACTTTTACCTGTTTTGTATGGCTGGGAGCGTAAATATGCATTTGGCACCGGATGGGACAGAACCGAGGCCTGGTCTGTACTACACTTTTTAAAATTTAAGCCCAGGCTGCCCCAGATGTACTGCCTCTCCTATGCTTATCCTGACCGGGGCCCACTCTTACACTGTGCCGGGCAATGAAGCTTCAATGTTGAGGGCCTACGCCCTATGGGGACTCAGTCGCGGATATCTTAAATGTCGGATTGGTTTGTTAAACCCAACATCACTCCTTAATTCCAGCAACTCACTGTTAAGAAGGACACAGGGACCAAATACTCCCCTTGTCTGCTGAGCAAGAGTAGTAACTCTGCAGCGTTCTTGTCGGGTTCACGTCCCCGATACCAAAGCTAAATGTTTGGAACTGTTCAATATTGGTTTGGGCTCATGTGCCTCTTACTGTTTGAGGGTGCACGGGGAGGGGGGGAGGGAAATTGGATGGCAGTTGCTATCCCACAAATGGTTTATATGTTAAAGTTCAGGTTACAGTTGAACATGGTTGGTCTCTGTGCTGCTGCAGTTCTGCTTGGTGGGGGGTCGTCTGGGGGTGCGCGGCAGCCATGCCTTCACAAGTTGGTGGATGCTGAGGAGCAGATGGCGGTTGGAGGTCGCGTGCCCCTGAGGGGGACCACCATGCCTAGGTGCAGAGATATCCACCTGGTATGGATGTGTAAAAAATATGGCTAATTTTACAGTGATGTCATGGAATGTCAGGGGTCTCAACTCAGCAATAAAGAGGTCACTAGTACATAAATATATACGACAGCATAATCCCCACATCTGCATTTTGCAAGAGACCCACTTAATAGGCACTAAGATAATGAGCTTGAAAAGAGCCTGGGTTTCTGCACACTATCATGCCTCATATTCAAACTACGCCAGGGGTGTGAGTATTCTAATACATAGATCCCTCCCCTTCCAGCTAATGGCGGTCAAGACTGACCCTGGGGGTAGATATGTCTTAATGTATGCGTTGATTGCGGATTCCCCATACATAATTGTAGGTATATACTTACCCCCTCACTCAGATATAACCCTACTGCACACTTTGATGCATACAATAATACAATATGATGTCAGTAAGGTGCTCATTGTGGGGGATTTCAATTTAGTCATGTCCAATGATAGAGATAGGCTTCGGCCCGCTTCTTCCACTAGCTCAGGTTTGTCGCAGTGGGCATCCTCATTTCAGCTGACGGATCTCTGGCGTCACTTCCACCCCTCGGACGCTCAGTTCACCTGTTTATCCACTACTTTCAGGACGCTGTCCCGGATTGACGTGGCTTTTGCCTCGTCTGACATGTTGCGGGAGACGGTGTCCACGGAGATCCTCTCCCGCGGCATTTCGGATCATGCTCCGCTGTTGGTGGCGGTCCGAACAGCGCCACCTGGGGGTCCGAGGTTGTGGAGACTGTCCAAATACTGGATTATGGACACGGAGATCCAGGAGGAAATGCCACTGGCCCACTTATAACCTGGGATGCCTTTAAGGCATGGGTGAGAGGGGAGTATATTAGGAAAATTGCACATAGGAAAAGGGTGTCGGCGCAGTCTCTGAGGCAACTGGAGGAACAGGCTCGGGAACGGGAGCAACTATACGTTGATGCCCCGACCTCAGATAACTATATATCATGGCAATACACCCTCAGAGAATTGTCGCTGTTGAGAGTTGACCTCACGAAGAAGTCCATGATGGCATGCGCCCAGAGGGTATTTGAGTATGGGGACAAAAACGGCAGGCTTTTGGCCTGGTTGGCAAAAGGACAATATGCAACGACTCATATAGGTAGGATAAAAGATATAGACGGCACCATACTGACTACTTCAGCGACCATTAGTAATAGATTCTTTAAATTCTACCAAGAACTATATACCACTAGAGCGAATTATGCAGCCCCTGACCTCTCTGACTACTTGGATAACATCCCTCTACCTGAACTCGACACAGACCAACGCGAAGCTCTAGAAGCAGATATAACTTTGGAAGAGATCCAGACGGCCATGGGTTGTATGCAGGCGGGGAAGGCTCCAGGCCCAGATGGCCTACCTATAGAGTTCTACTCACAGAATCAGGAACTGTTGGCCCCCAGACTAGTCTCTCTCCTCTCACAATACCATACTATTGGTTCCCTACCTGGTTCCATTTAAAGCGGTAGTGGTGTTGGTGCCCAAACCCGGTAAGGACCCTGAGGAGTGCGCCTCGTATAGGCCCATCTCTCTGATCAATGCGGATGCCAAGATATTGGCCAAACTTTTGGCTCTTAGGCTGGCAACAGTGATAGAAAGCTTAATCCATCTAGACCAGACGGGGTTCATGCCGGGGAAAGGCACCGATATCAATATACGTAGGCTTTTTCTAAATCTTGACATGGATCATGACAATGCAGGCACTAGAGTCATAGCTTCCCTAGACGCGGAAAAAGCTTTTGACTCCGTGGAATGGGGGTACCTAGAGGAGATAATGAAGCGATTTGGTTTTGGCCCCAAGTTTCTTCACTGGATAGGCTTACTATATAAATCCCCTAGGGCAAGGATCCGTATCAATGATGACCTATCAGACTATTTTCTTCTCCAGAGGGGTACTAGGCAGGGTTGCCCCCTGTCCCCCAGTCTATTTGCACTGGCTCTAGAGCCATTAGCTATTTTAATACGGAACTCACAAGACGTTAAGGGACTCAGGGTTGGCCCTCTGGAGGAGAAAATTTCTTTATATGCGGATGACGCATTATTGTACTTACAGGACGCGGAGACCTCTTTGCAAGCTGCATTAGGGATCTTTGACGAGTTTGGGAGGTTTTCCGGGATTAAAATCAATTGGTCTAAATCGGTTATTTTCCCAATAGACCCTCAAGCTAGGGCAGTGGTGCCGTCAACTCCATTAGTATGGGTGGAGGAGTTCAAATATTTGGGGATTGTGGTAACTAAGGATCTCCAGGCATTTCGTCGCCTCAATATACAACCCATAATAACAAGATTAAAAGAGCATTGCTCTAAATGGAAGGACTTACCTCTTAATCTATTAGGGCGCATTAACATATTAAAAATGCTATATCTACCTAGGTTCAATTATGTATTTCGTAACTGCCCGATGTGGCTCCCTGGGTCACTCTTTAAAGACATAGATGTATGCATTGGATCATTTTTGTGGAAAGGATCCTCCCCCAGATTAGCTAGATCGACTCTACAGCTTCCGGTTCATTGTGGGGGTCTTGCACTGCCTAATCTACAGATCTATTATTGGGCTGCGGTACTAGTCACTGTGAGATGGTGGTTTGAACAATCTAGATCGAACGCTGCCACGTGTCTGGAAGCTGCTATTTTAGGATCCCTCAAGGAGCTAGGGAATGTAGTATATAGAGGCCCCTCAGCATACCCTTCACTCCCAGGCCCCACCAAAGTGACCCTTAAAGTATGGACAGCAGCCAGGAAGAGATTTAGGTGCCCTCAACAGTACTCCCCCTTCTCTCCATTATGGGGAAATCCTTCACTTCCTCATTTTAGGACAATACCAGACCCACAAGTATGGGCCCGTTTTGGGATTAAGGTCCTTCAAGATATTATCCACTCAGGGACACTGTTATCCTTTCAGGAGCTAGCAAAGAAAAACGGACTTCACGAGGGAATGTTATTTAGATACTATCAGTTACGTCATGCAGCCAGGGCACAATTCACTTTCCCTGTAAGCTTGCAAACGGATCCCATTGAGGGAATTTTGGCACAGGAGACTCTTAAGAAGACCCTCTCCACCTTATATCTCGCCTTATTGGAAAGTGATTCCCCCAAGATGAATGCCCTGTGGGGCAAGTGGCAGGCTGATATCCCGGATCTGGATAGAGAGACTTGGGAGGAGTGTTTTGAGGATGGGTCTAGGCTAGTGATTTCCTCCAGGGATAAATTACTGCAAACTAAGTTTCTGCACCGGGTCTACTACACGCATCGGAGGCTGTGCCAGATCTACCCTAATAGGTCGCCGAACTGTCCCAGGTGTCAGTCCCCTGATAGCACTTATATGCATATGTTCTGGACTTGTCCCCGTATTGTACAATTTTGGGAAATGATTTTTGAAAGCATTAATATCCGCTTACAACTAACACTACCAATGTTACCTGAGTTGGCTCTTTTGGGTATTCATGAGGATGACCAGAGACCGAAATATACGAAAATACTTATTTCATTGTTGTTCTTCTATGCCAAGAAAGAGGTCCTTAAGAAATGGGCGTCAACGTCTCCTCCTAAGGTAGAGGAGTGGGACTCCGCTGTCAACGCTATACTACCCCTTTATAAGATGACATACACTAGCAGGGGATGCCCAAAGAAGTTTGATCGGATATGGCTGCCATGGACTGAGCAATTCTAATATCAATGCCATGGGTCTGATTGGGTACCACCCTCAGGGGGGGAGGGAAATGTGAGGCCCCCCCCCTGATATAGAATAGGACCACGTTGGAAATGCAATGGTACTGCCTATGAGCATAACTATGGTTTCCGTGCTGTTTAAAATGCTGTTCCATGTATCCTACTTTTTAGCAATAGATGGTTATAAAGTGTGTCTAAGATATTTTGATGTACCTCAAGCTGATAATTCCATGAATGTAGGCAAGAGCTTGTTTCCTGTACAATCTTTGTTATATGATGACTTCTACAATAAAGACCAACCTTGTTGTTAAGAAGAAATAAGGGTGAGAGAATGCGGACAGGCTACATTTTTGGCTGGGAATATTCTTCAGAATACAATATAAAACTGGGAACATAATACCTGAAGCTAGTGGCGATTAATGCTATTACCCTAATCAATGTTCCCATTACAAACTGCTGAGGTCCGAGGGCCACACATCATGTGCCAAAGGGCCGCATGTGGTCCTCGGGCCACAGGTTGGGCACCGGGGGTCTAAAGCCAAATAGAAACCTATACTGCCCAATTCTGCAGCCACAGATGTCAAATCAAGAAGCCAGCAGAAGGATGTAAACAATGCCATGGGTCTCAGAGTGATATCTAAGTAGTGTAGGTATAGGTATTGGGGAAGGGGAAGGGGGGATAGACCTGCTTTAGGGGGGAAGGGACAAAAGGCTAAAGAAATTTTGTGGGAAAGTTTCCTCACTCTTTAATTTTCACATCAAAACCCAAAAAGACAATGATCTCAGTGACTTTGGCGGTGACATAATTGTTTGGGCAGGCTGGTTTGAGTATTTCTGTAACTGCTCATCTACTGGGATCTTCACACACAACAGTCTGTAGAGTTTACTCAAAATGTGAGCAGAAGCAGAAGGAAATGTCTTGTTAATAAGAGAAGCCACGGAAGAATGGCTGAACTGGTTGGAGCTGATGGTAAGGCTACGTAACTCCACCACAACTGTGGTGAGCAGGAAAGCACAACTTGTCAGATCCTGAGGTAGATGGGCTACAACAGCAGAAGACCATGAAGGGTTCCATTGCTGTCAGCCAAGAAAACAAAGCTGAGGCTGCAGTGGGCACAGGCTCAATAAAACTGGGCAACTTAAGATGGTAAAAATGTAACCTGGCATAATCAATGTTTATTTTTGATGAGGCACACAGATGGTAGGCCAACCACCACATCAGAATACAATAAAGCACCTTTGGGATATGGTAGAATGGGAGATCCACAGCATGAATGTGCAGCTGACAAATCTACAGAAAGTTCACGATGAACTTAGGTTTACATGGACCAGAATTTAGCCATGTTTGTGGAATGTTTAATCAATGCCTGCAATGAACTGGAGACCCTACTCAGAACATAGTGCCTCCAATAAATTGCTCGGTGAGTGTAGGTTGTATTGATTATGTCAATGTACCAGTGTAAAAATTGATTTCTCTTCAAGCAGATGAGACGTATGTCCATCCTATTACTCATTTACTGTAGGTCAAACAGCAGTTGTCTTAAAAAAGACACTTCACAGAGGATAGATCATGCACTGAGCTCTACCTTCTGGCTGAATCTGGTAAACATAGAATATTCACACGCAACATTTCATAATTATAATAAATTAATGTATAAAAAAACAAAACAATGTAGACTTCCTTTCAAGTCATTAGAATATACTTCAGACTTAAGGCTCCTGCTTCTTTTTTCTTAAATATCTACCACAGCTGTGATTTTACAAAACTTTTCTTACTGGACTATCTGCTAACCACCATGTCAGCTAGCCAAGACTTCTGTACAGGCATTCCTAAAATGATTAGTCGGTGTCAGCTCACCTCTTCCTTGGTTTTCTTGGATAGCACCCTCAGCCAGTCCCCGATCATACTAAGAACAGCAGCAAAATAGGCGAGACCCACCAAAATCCAAAACCACACCACTGGCTTATAGAAGTCAAGATACTCAATATCTGAGCCACCTAGAATATAAAATATTGAAATTACAGACCACAAGTCAAATATTTTATTTACAATTTCCATAATAGTCCTTTAAAGTGTTAATAAACCCAGGACCATGTATACTATATCTGGTCTCCCACAGTACATAGAACATGGAAATGCAATTATTTTAGTAAATATAAACTGTTAAATACCTTTAGTCTTGTGATTTCTATCAGTGTTCAGCCAAGCACTGGTTAAAGCAGTAGTAGGAGTAGGAGTTTTCTGACTGTCCTATCAGACTGCAAGACCTCTGACCCTTTGTCTGGACAGTGCTGATCATATGCACTCTCCTAAGGAAAAAAAAGCTCTCTAGCAACACACACCAAACTGAGCATGTGCAGTCTGACTCCATAGACTCCGTTTTAATAGGAAATTATTAGGGGACAGTGGAAGAAGGTGAGGATCAGAGATGCCAGGATCAAACAGCCTTTTTACACAATGTGGAGAATTAACCTCCTAGGTTCCACAGTGAGTATAACAAGCATGCTTTACTGTATATACAGACTAATTTTACTGTTGTGGGTTTAGTAACACTTTAATGTAAAACTCCAAATATCATGAAATCGTTTTTCAATTCAGGTAGTATAATTAGCGGAAGTCTGTTTTTGTTATCATGCACAAGTTGAAAGTTGCAATAAGACTTTTAGTTTTAGTGCCGTCCTTCTGTCTAAGATGCAGAGTAGAAAGTAGAGTTGTTTAGGTGGGCTTACAAGAAGGAAATAGTGCAGTGCTTTCAAAGTCAAATGCTAGGATTATAAATTCCTACTGCCAATAATTCTATATGGGAATCTCAGCTTCTATCACTGTTTTCAAGCAACACAAATGAATTTATTTACGACAAATAGACTGATCACGTTCAAAGATGAGATTGCACTTTGCAAGAAAATTTTCTCGAGAGCGTAGGGAAAGTACTAAAATTGCCACTTTAAAGTTGCATACTCATGTGTGCTCCATCAGCTGGTTAGAGAGAGAGAGTGCAGGTAATTAAATACTCTCTTTAGGCCGGGTTCACACTGGTACAACATGACAGTCATACCACTTTGGATCCAACTTTGCCCCGTGACTTGAAGTCCGACATGCATCCAACTTCAATGAACAGGGATCTGACCTTGATCCCTGACAATACGAGGCACTTTAGGGAGAACTCAATGCTAAATTTTTTTTAAAAAAACAGCATGGGTTCCCCTTCCAAGAGCATACCAGGCCCTTCGGTTTGGCATGGATTTTAAGGGGAACCCCCCACGCCAAAGAAACAGTGTGTGAGTCCCCCCAAAATCCATATCAAACCCGAGTACACAGTCCGGCAGGTCAAGAAAGGGGGCGGGGAGGAGCGAGCCCCCACCCCAAAGCACCTTGTCCCCATATTGATGAGGACAAGGGCCTCTTCCCGACAACCCTGGCCGGTGGTTGTGGGGGTCTGCAGTTGGGGGGTTATCGGAATCTGGAAGCCCCTTTTAACAAGTAATAAATAATAACAAATGTTACCAATAACTATTTAATATTCTCAGTTTACCAACATGAGGATTTGAGAGACATATATGTATATCAGTCTATCTATACTTTTTATTTTTCCCTTGTTTTGTTGGCCAACATTTGTTATTATTAATTACTTTAGGTTACGGACCCTTGCGGTCCTATTCCCCTCCTAGACATTCTCCAATAGTAAGCTCTTCAATAGTAAGTACCTCCAGTGCCCCCCTAATGGTTGTTCATAATGCTTCTATTATGTCCTTTGCCATTTTCACTATCTTCCAGTATTCCCCCTCCCAAACCCCCTCCAACCCACCCACCCTTCCCCTTTACCTACATACTTTTCCTTCACTTTTTCCTCCCTCTATCTTCATCTGTATTTTTATTTTCATTTTTATTATTTTTTGTAGTTTTGTATTTTCACTTTTATTTTTATCTGTATTCACACTCCTTTTCTACACCCCCTCCCCCTTTTTTATATACATATATTCTTTTTCCTCTTTCTCACCTCTATTTCTATTTTTATTTTATTTTTTATTTCAAATATTTTTTTTATCTTTATTTTTATATCTATTTCTCATTTCTATTCTTGTGCTTCTGAAGTTCCATGTTCATCAATCTCCCATTACTGCTACTATGAGACCTTTTGATTGTCTGATTGCTTAAATTGTATAACATGAAATGTTTACTGTATAACAATATATGTGTTTTACCATTTATTGCTATGCAAGCCATTGTTATTTTAATGTTTTAGCTTCACGTTTATTTGTGTTTTATATGTGCTCATCCTGCCCATCCCCGTATTGGCCACTTCATCACGATCAATTAGAACAGTCTGTCACACCCTTGATATGTATTACAATCACCTGTTAGCAGTTGCTATGGCACCGCATCCACACTTCCTGGCCGTATAGACCTTAAAAACCACTTCCAACATGGCCACTGACATTGCCTGATGAAGGAGCACGCATGCTCCGAACGTGCGTTCCTCCCTACTCCTTCTCCAACCAGAAGTGACGTGCAGGGAGCCACCAGCATTAGCCGGACCACCAGTTGCCTCTCCATCTGCGAGCCGACTGCCTTCCCTTATGAGTGGATAAACCTTCTTAATCATTCCAATGCGCTGACACATCTATGATCTTGTGAGTTTCCAACTGTCTACCTTGGAATAAAATGTTTTAATATTGCTGCACTTAGATGGCACTGTTCTTCTTTGTGTCTTAAAATTCCACATTGCATATAATACCTAATCACATGCAAGGAAAATAAAAAAAAATACATTTTTACTTGCACGTGATAGATGATAGAGCTTCACCTCATTCACCAAGATCTGGGATAAATTCCCCTGCAAAGTTAACTTCTATTGCTAAGTGAACAATCTATTTGCTTTTAGTAATCAACCCCAGTGTGCCTAACTGCAATACTATAATGGATTTGCAGAAAGCAGTCATATACAATATCTTAAAATGTGGGACACAGGGCTATAAACAGATAAAATGATCTGACACTACAGTTGGACTATAAAGATTTTTTTAAATTTTCATTCATTGCAGAGTTTAGATTACTTGAAAAATGTCATGAGACTGATCTCACCCGTTATACACAATCTCAAACATACCTGCCACATAGTCTCCAAATCCAATCGTTGTTAAAGTGATGACCACAAAATAGAAGGCATCGAGGGTATGCCAGTTCTCGATATGTTGAAAAATGAGCGCTGGAATGGCGACGAACAGTATACATCCAAATAAAATGAAGATGACAGTGGAGATGATACGAATTTTTGTCTGACTTATATTCCATTTCTGTAAAAAAAAGTATGAAATAAATATGAGATTAGATAAAACACTGTTTTGGCCATGATATACAGCATTATTGTTAAAGTGTTACTAAACCCACAACAGTAAAATCTGTCTGTATATGCAGCATAGCATGCTTGTTATACTGTAAAAAGTCTGTTTTATCCTGTATGCACAGATCCTCCCCATCCTGCACTGTCTATCTGGGGAAAGCCAGCTAATACAGGCAGGGTAGCCAACCTGCACACGCTCAGTTGTGTCTTTTATGCTGGAGAGGATAATTACTTATTCTCAGAGCTAGCCAGGTCACATGATATTGACATCACACATGTGGGCGTGTATACAGGCTGAACTCTCAGCACTGGAGAAACTGCACAGTTTATCACTGACCGTGGTATACAGATCATCCAAAAAGGTATATAGTGGCAATATTTTAATGTAAAAAGAAGATTTATAAGCTGTGGGCACTGGGGGGGGGGGGGGCAGATGAACTATTTTCATATTACTGGGCATAGTAACACTTTCAGCCAGGTTTTTCAGACACGTGGCTTAAAGCCCATAAATCACACTCCCACTAACTTGGTAAGCAAGTAATAAAATCCTCTTTCCAGCACAAAAGAGGTGCCAGCCCATTTCATCGCTGCACATGAACAAATACAAATTCGGATGGCTGCACTCCCTTTACCTTCAAAGCAACTCTTTATAGAATGAAAAAATGTCCATAAAATCAACAAACATGTACAAAATTACACATGAGGGGGAGAGGTGACGCATTTCACATTAGCTGTACTTCTTCCAAACAACAAGTGTGAAATGCGTATCCCCTATCTCTCCCCTATGTGTACTTTTGTACATGTTTGCTGATTTTATAGACATTTGACATTGATTTTGATTCAATAAAGTGTTGCTTTGAAGATAAAGGGAGTGCAACCATTTGGATTTGGATCTGGATTTGTTTATATGGCTTAAAGCCCAGCTCCATGATTAAAAAAAAAGATCCACTCCCCCACACTGCATAGGTTAATAGCTTGTTATGTCTAGGCAGTGGCGGCAGGTGCTAAATAGTTCAGGGGGGGTGGCAAACTAACGCCAGCCCCCTCCCAGATGGACAGTCGCTGCAAGCATAACCCCAATCCCCCCCTGCGGGAGACGATCACTGCAAACACCCCCCCATGGGAGATGAACAGCAGACGGGGAGAGACAATCACTGCAAGCCCCAGACCCCCCGGGCGGTGGCAGAGACTAACCTTAGGAGGCAGGGGGAATGAAGAATTCACCTTTCCGTTCACCTCTAGGCTGAACAGGAGGACACGATTGGCCAGTGTGTCCTGAGACACGATTGGGAGTCCTAAGACTCTCAGGAGCTGCTTCCTGATTGGCCAGGAGGAGAATCAGGAAGACAATAGCAAATATTAATTCGCTATTGTCACACAAGTGGGTGTGCTCCGGGTGCAGTGCTCTGCGCCCCAAGCCCACCATTTTTTTAAGCCTATTAAAGCCTCTGGCACGTGCTTTTAAAAAAAAAAAGCCATTGTAATCTATGCGTCCGGTGCCCCGCATGTAGATTAGGGGGTTGGACGCATGGGCAGGGGGGCGTTATGGGCCACCACTGTGTCTAGGGGATTGCAGATGGGGCTGTTCAACTTACCTGTTTCCCCGCTCCAGCTGTCTCCAGCCCCCTCCTCTTCTACCCAAAGCTCCAGTCTGTGGGAGGAGCCTTGGCATCATCACATACAAAGCTGGGACGATAAACCTGTATTGTACACGACTGAGGGACCTGCAGAGTGCCGAGGCTCGGGTAAACTAAGGTATTAACCATAAAACTAGAAACCCCCCTTTTCCCACCTGAAATGAACAGGCGACACATTACTTCTAGAATTTTCCCAAGTTGGACTTTAACCGTAAAAACACAAGTTTATAAGCAAAACGAGAATGTAAAATATAATCTTTTATTTGTATTCAATTAAAAAAAAAATGCAAGGCAGGTACAAAAAAACAAGCAAGGCATGTTTTTAGTACCTCCCTCCCAATTTTTTTTTTAATGGATTGCAACAAAGGATTATATTTTACATTTCAATGTGCGGATCAGTTTGTGGTTTTAAACTTGGCAAACTGGACTAACACACGAATTGTGTGCCCTGGATCCATATCCTATGAGAGCAAATGTAGGGAGAGCTTATTTGGACATTTATTACATTTATTTAAAGTATAACTAAAGGCAAAACTTTGTAGTTGTAATTTTGGAGAGTGGAGAGGGATTAGAAGGCTTGTCAGTTTTTATTGCTGTCTGTGCCCCCTGTTAAAGTGATTGTAATTTTTAAATAACTTATTTTATTTGTGTAAAGGGAAAAGTTAGAACTCCTGTCAGTTTTTTTTATTGGTGTAAGAGA
Source organism: Aquarana catesbeiana (assembly GCF_042186555.1). NCBI lineage: Eukaryota > Metazoa > Chordata > Amphibia > Anura > Ranidae > Aquarana > Aquarana catesbeiana. The sequence continues at coordinate 636,284,858 of NC_133327.1, forward strand.
GATATGGTTAAAGAGGTATAAAACCCAAAAACAAAAATTTATTTTTTTGTAGCTTTCCAACTCTTATAGTAGATGTGGTGGCTGCATCAGCTTTATTTTTTAAGGCTTTTTTCTTTATTTTCACCTGTTGGTCTGACCAGTAAATCTGTTATTTTCCAGCTTTCTTTAAACACTTCAGCCCCGGAAGGAATTAAACCCTTAAATGACCAGGCCATTTTTTGTGATACGGCACTGCATCGCTTTAACTGACAATTGCGCGGTCATGCAACGTTGTACCCAAACAAAATTGATCTCCTTTTTTTCCCCACAAATAGAGCTTTCTTTTGGTGGTATTTGATCACCTCTGTGTTTTTTATTTTTTGTGCTATAAACAAAAAAAGACCGACAATTTTGAAAAAAAACAATATTTTTTACTATAATATCCAAAAAAAAAAAATGTCTTCATCAGTTTAGGCCAATCTGTATTCTTCTGCATATTTTTGGGAAAAAAATCGCAATTGATTGGTTTGCGCTAAGGTTCTAGCGTCTACAAAATAGGGGATATATTCATGGCATTTTTATTATCATTTTTTTGTTTTCTAGTAATGGCGGTGATCAGTGATTTTTAGTGGGGCTGCGGACACTTTTGACACTTTTTTGGGACTAGTGACATTATTACAGTGATCAGAGCTAAAAACAGCCACTGATTACTGTGTAAATGACACTGGCAGGGAAGGGGTTAACACTAGGGGGCGATCAATGGGTTAAGTGTTCCCTAGGGTGTGATTCTAATTGTGGGGGGAGGGGACTGACAGGGAGTAGCGAGAGATTGCTGTTCCTAATCACTCAATCTAATCAATCTCACTGTACTCCCCTGACAGAACGGGGATCTGTTTGTTTACATTGACAGATCCCCATTCTGACTCTCTGTGGAGTGATCGCAGGTGGCTGGCAGACATCGCGGCTGCCGGCCACTCGCACGCACGCCTGATATAGCTATTAAATGGACCAACGTACAGCTATGGCGATTTGCGCAGCCGAGCCAACCTCCCGCAGTATAACTGCGGCGGCTGGTCGGCAAGCGGTTAACAGACCAACTTGTCCAGCAAAAGTGGCAGTTAAAGGGTTGGGACAAACCATTTAACAGTGACAGGAGTGCTTACAATGACCAGCAAAAGTCGGGAGCCATGACCTAATCTCCATCTATAGCCTCTCCCCATGGGCGAATGTATGCGGAGACAAGATAACAGTTACAGAAGTTGTTTTCCACATGCTGTCTCTATGCTGTGTAATAGGTGTGGGGGAATTGCAGGGTCCTGGCAGACATCGTTAGGCAGAGCGTTTGTTCGCTCGATTTGCAGTGTTGGGTTGTTTATCAGCTGAACAGTTCGGATTTGGCAGCGGATTCTGTAAACATTGGCAGAGGAAAGCGTTGCTTAAATCTCATTCTTTTATCTTTCATTTGCACCCTCTGTTCAAAAGACAGGATTATAGCTGCCATGCTGCAAATGTCTGTAGAAGGACTATTGTAAATTCCTTAAATAAACTAAGAAAACATGTTGACCTAGTATACCTCTATTTTTTTAAGGGTTTTTGGTAAGGTTTAGAACTTTTAACAGCCTTTTTAGCATCAAGCAACCATCTTACACAAATCCAAAAAACACTGCGCCACAGGCTAACGTCACATTTTTTCATACACCACTCCTGTAGCTCTTCCCACTATCCTGTGCAATATACACAACAATGATAAATCAAATAACCACTTCAGCTCCGGAAGATTTACCCCCCCCCCCTCTATGACCAGGCCATTTTTTGCGATATGGCACTGCATTACTTTAACTGACAATTGTGCGGTCGTGCAACACTATACCCAAATAAAATTGGTGTCCTTTTTTTCCCCACAAATAGAGCTTACTTTTGGTGGTATTTGATCACCTCTGTGGTTTTTATTTTTTGCCCTATAAACCATAAAAAACTGACAAGTTTTAAAAAAATAACAATTTTTTTTTCTTTCTGCTATGAAACATATCCAATAAAAAAATGTCTTCATAAATTTAGGCCAATATGTATTCTGCTATATATTATTGGTAAAAGAAATTCCAATAAGCGTATATTGTTTGGTTTGCAAAAAGTTATAGCGGCTACAAACTATGGGATAGATTTAGGCATTTTTTAAATTTATCTATTTATTTTTTTACTAGTACTCGCAGCGATCAGCAACTCATAGCGAGACTGCGACATTGCAGTGAACAAATCGGACACTAAGTGACACTTTTTTGGGAACCAGTGACAGTAATACAGTGATCAGTGCTAAAAAAATGCAATGGCAGGCAAGGGTTTAAAATCAGCATTAATCAAAGGGTTAACTGTGTGTCTAATCTGTGCTTGGTTATTATGGGGGAGGTGCTTGTACTATGGGAAGGCAGAGATTCGTGTTCCTGCTTTGCAGAAACACAGGATCAATACCTTTCCTACTGACAGGACGGCGATCTGCCTTGTTTACATAGACAGACCACTGTTCTGCTTGTGTCCCGAACGATCAGTGGGTCCCAGTCCCACTGATTGGCTCCCGCTGTGTCCAATCACAGCAGGAGCAGGTTACCGGAGGCGGTCAGCAAGTGGTTAAGCAAAAAAATGGATGAGCGCTAGGTGTCATTAATTATGCATCACACAAATATCTAAGCACTTTATACCTGCATTTTTGTGCAATAAACAAAAAAGACCGACAATTTTTTACTTTTTGCTATAATAAATATCCAAAAAAAAAGTAAAAAAACAAATTTCTCCTTCAGTTTAGGCCAATATGTATTCTTCTACATATTTATTTTTTTACTAATAGTGGTGGTAATCGGCAAGTTTTTGGCGGGACTGCGACATTGCGGCGGACAGATCGGACACTTTTGACACTTTTTTGGGACCAGTGACATTATTACAGTGATCAGAGCTAAAAACAGCCACTGATCACTGTATAAATGACACTGGCAGGGAAGGGGTTAACACTGGGGGGTGATCAAGGGGTTAGGTGTGTCTTAGGGAGGGGTTTCTAACTGTGGGGGGGAGTGGACTGACTGGGAGAACAGAGAGATTGCTGTTACTGATCACTAGGAACAGACAATCTCACTGTACTCTCCTGCCAGAACAAGGATCTGCTTTGTGTAAACTGGCAGATCCCCGTTCTGCCTCTCTGAGGAGCGATCGCAGGTGGCTTGCGGACATTGCGCGTGCCCACAATGACTCGTGCACAAAACTACATACAGGTATTTACAGCCCAAGTAAACCTTCACTTTAAGTCAACCAAATAAATTCCAGGTGGATCAAAACGAGAGGTGTTCTGAATTTAACCCGTTGACTTTAGAAAGCAACCACAGCCTGAGTAGAAAAGCCTGTTCTCTGCCAACTTGCTGCAGAGAAGGACCCTTGCTCTCTGTGTGGAAGAAGTGGCCACTCTGTAAAATTCTGAAACAACCCCTGCAGAGTAAGAGCTCTCCAATCAGCATGGAGCAGGAGCTTTGGGTTTTGGGTTTACCCTTATACTAGCAATCTGTTTTTGTTGCAGCTTCTCTGAAAAATGTAAATTTGGTACTCATTTAGTCATGTCTTTTAAATAAAATTGAATATAGTATACTGTTACTGTATATACTTACTACAAATATGTCTTCCACTCGGGCTATCCCTTTTCCAAATATGGTTCCCAACTGATCTCCAACCCCGGCTAACAAGAACCCGAAGAGAGGAATTCCCAGAAGGGCATAGATAATGCAGAAAATCTTCCCACCCTTTGTTCGTGGTGAGATGTTTCCAAATCCTGCGGACAAACACATGAAGAGCTATTAGATTCATATGGGAGATGAATGCAGTGGAATAGTACGTAATATTAATAATAAAATGAATAATAAAAGGAATATACTGTGAATATTAGCAACCTTTAAATATGACAAATACGATGCAGTCTGTCATTATCATTAACACAGAAGTTTTTATTTTTTTCAGGAGTCCTTCCTGTAAAATCGTTAATTACCTGCTTTTTCAGCAAGTACCGTATATATACTCGAGTATAACCCGACCCGAATATAAGCCGAGGCATTTAATTTTACTACAAAAAACTGGGAAAACGTATTGACCCGAGTATAAGCCTAGGGTGAGAAATACGCAGCTACTGTAAGTGGAAAAGAGGGTCAACAATGCCCATTTGCAGCCTCACTGTGCCCATTTGCAGCCATAGGTACCCCGAACTTCAAACTCGGTAGTTAATGGTCCTTAGATGCCCCCTAGCTACAGCCAAAATTTGGGGTCTCTGGACCCAAAGGGTCCCGAAATGACATGTGCAAACCCAGTGGAACTAGCACTACAACATATCCTGGGGTTCCTAGCACCCCTAACTGGGGTTCCTAGCACCAAGTGGCCCTGAGATACGGGGCCCCAAATTCGGTTTGGAAAATGTCAAGCACTTTTCTGCAGCAGAGAATGACATTTTCTGAACCAACTTTGGGGCCCCATATCTCGGGCCACTTGGTGCTAGGAACCCCAGCTTTGGATATGTTGTAGTGCTAGTTCCACTGGGTTTGCACACCAAATTTTCCTAGCACCAAGTGGCCCCGAGATGTGGGGCCCCAAAGTCGGTTCGGAAAATGTCATTCTCTGCTGCAGAAAAGTGCTTGATTCGAGTATAAGCTGAGGGGGGCATTTTAAGCACAAAAAAATGTGCTGAAAAACTCAGCTTATACTCGAGTATATACGGTAGATTTGTTATTTTTCCACATGAGGTTGGGGCAAACCATCTACTGTAACACTGACAATGCCCAGCTTTTTATTCATATGTTAAAACTTTTCTCCAACAGAAAAAAAGGTTGCCATAACTGCATAAGAAGTGTTAGCTGGAGTTAGGCTTTATTGCTTGTCTTGTCTCTTACTTAAAGCGGAGTTCCGCCTGGGAAAAAAAATAAAAGTCACCATCTACAAATACTGTAGCTGCTGCCTTTTAATATATAGACACTTACCTGTCCAGGGAGCTCGCGATGTCGGCAACCGAATCCGATCTTCGGCTCTACTCACGGGTGCTGCTGCCGCCATTCCTGGTAAGGGAACCAGGAAGTGAAGACTTTTGGGCTTAACTCCTGGTTCCCTACTGCACATGCGCGAGTCATGCTGCGAGTTCTGAATGGTCCCCGCTGTCTTCTGGGACCTGTGTGTCTCCCAGAAGACAATGGGTGGGAAAGAGGAGGTGCCGCACATGGGCACTTTCTGCGGCGATCTATGCCCGGAAGTGGGAGCACATACCTGGATTTTACAGGTATCTGCTCCCCCTCCCCCCTGAAAGGTGCCAAATGTGACACCTGAGGGGGGGAGGAATCTGATAAGTTGAAGTTCCATTTCCATGTGTGGAACTCCGCTTTAAACTAAAACAAAACCAAAGAAAATTCCTAGCTCAACTTACCGACCAGCGTGCATCCAACCCAATTATCTAACAGTATGCATTAAAAACAGGGGTTTCATTAGCACACAATTGCAAATACATGTGCCTCTTTACGGCACCCCAGTATTATCTGCAGTCCTAACTCTAAATTTTGAGAGCTTCCACAGTAGAAGCACATGCATTATAATGGATTGGCAGAGAGCAGGTGAGCCTGGAGGGAGACCACCCATCCTTAAAGGCACACGGGCGCAATGGACACCCAGCATACAGCAGAATGGCAACAAAGGTGTCCAGTGTGTCCCCTCACTAGTATTCCAACAGTACAAATAAATGGCCACTGCCCCCACCTATAACTGGCCTTTGTAACAAGGAGCACATGGAAGGGCAACGCATGTCAAGCAAAACCAAAGAAAGTTCCCAGCTCAACTCACCAACCAGCCTGCAACCAACCGAATTATCCTGTTTAACAGTATGCATTAAAAACAGGGGTTTAGTTTGCACACATTAGTAAATACATGCATAAGCTGCAGAGCCACTTCAGGGCACCCAGCAGCACAATGCTGGGTGTCCAGTGCGCCCCTGTGCCTTTAAGGAGGGGTGGGCTCCCTCCAGGCTCACCAGCCCTCTGCCTATCCATTATAATGCATGTGCTTCCACTGTGGAGGCTCTCAAAATTTGGAGTTAGGACTGCAGATAATACAGAGGTGCCGTCAAGAGGCAAACTAAACCCCTGTTTTTAATGCATACTGTTAGACAGGATAATTTGGTTGGTTGCAGGCTGGTTGGTGAGTTGAGCTGGGAATTTTCTTTGGGTTTTGTTTGACATGCGTGGCCCTTCCATGCTCCTTGCTGCAAAGGCCAGTTATAGTTGGGGGCAGTGGCTATTTGTCTGTACTGATGGATTACTTAAACTAAAGTCCCCAATACTTACCTTCAGTGTGGCTCACTGGTGCCAGCATCTTCTGCCTGGCTTCTTCGGGGTGCTGGGCTGCAGCATCTTCATTGGATGGTGTGGGATGATCTCATTGATGTCACATGTCATCCCAGCATACAGGATTTGTGCTGGAATGTAAACTGAGCTGAGCTTGCGCACACATTCCAGAGAAGACTGCAAGCAGGCAGGTACATTTCTTTTATTGTTGAAGAGACATTGCATGTCTCTTCTGCAATAAAGAGCCTGCCTGCAGCGCTCACTGAAGTGCCGGGCAGGAGAGTGGTGGGAACAGCTGATTGTGACTCTTAAGCCTCATACACACGATAGGACTTTGTACAAACTTTCCCTTGGATTTTTGTACAAAGGGCGTTGGCCATAAGTTTGTATTGCATACACACGGCAGAACTTTTTCAGCCAAATTTCACCAAATCACGTGGTTTTTCATCTCTTTTCAGCTCTTTACCACCACCCTTTGGTCAACTTCTGTATTGTTGTCTGATATTGTGTCAATCTCGCTGCTTTTATCGGCGAGATTGACACCTTGTGAGCCGGGTTCACACTGGTGCGGGGATCCGACTTGGATTCCCGCCAATGCCAGGCACTGTGTTTGGTATGAATCCTGAGGGGGAACTACTCGCCAAATTTTAAATAAAAAATGGCATGGGTTCCCCTCCAGGGGCATACCAGGTCCTTAGGTCTGGTATGGATTTTAAGGGGAACCCCTACGCCGAAAAAATGGCGTGGGGGTCCCCCCAAAATCCATACCAGACCCTTATCCGAGCACGCAGCCCGGCCGGTCAGGAAAGGGGGTGGGGACGAGCCAGCGCCCCCCCTCCTGAACCGTACCAGGCCGCATGCCCTCAACATGGGGGGGTGGGTGCTTTGGGGGAGGGGGGGCGCCCTGCAGCCCCCCACCCCAAAGCACCTTGTCCCCATATTGATGAGGACAAGGGCCTCTTCCCGACAACCCTGGCCGTTGGCAATCTGGGACTGTGACATCATAAGGGGCATGGTCATTGGATGACATAGCAAAAGAGTGGCAGAAGATAGCGGAGAAGCCGGCAGAAGAACCGGACACCGAAAGAAGAGGTCGAACACCGGGAGAAGAGGCCGGAGAGCGGAAGAAGAACCGGACATCAGGAGAAGAGGCCGGAGAGAGCGGCGAAGTCTGAAGAAGACCCCCGAAGTCGGAAGAAGACCCCCGGAGCTGTCTAATAAATTACTATAAAAACCTGTGTAGTGTGTTTTTTTTATTGACACTTTTTTTCCCTAGGTGAATGGGTAGGGGTACGATGTACCCCATACTCATTCACGTAGGGTGGGGAGCCCAGATCTGAGGGCCCCCTTATTAAAGGGGGCTCCCGGATTCCGATAAGCCCCTCGCCCGCAGACCCCGACAACCAACGGCCAGGGTTGTCGGGAAGAGGCCCTTGTCCTCATCAACATGGGGACAAGGTGCTTTGGGGTGGGGGGGGCCGCAGGGCGCCCCCCCTCCCCCAAAGCTCCCACCCCCCCCATGTTGAGGGCATGCAGCCTGGTACGGTTCAGGAGGGGGGGCGCTCGCTCGTCCCCACCCCCTTTCCTAACCGGCCGGGCTGCATGCTCGGATAAGGGTCTGGTATTCCCCCAGAGGGGAATTCCCTCTCGAGCCCGCCGCAGTAGGAAAATGTGTTTTTCCTATTGCAGCCAGCGCGAGATGTACAGTACCCTGTCACCGAGAACCAGCGTGATGGGATCACGCTGGAAACATTCTCGCGGCTGTAGTACTTTTTTTTTTTTTTGTACTGTAGTTTGTACAAAAGTCCGATGGTTTTGTGTACACACGATCGGACTTTGCTCCATCGGACTTTTGTTGCTGTAAAGTTTGTGCGTTCGCACAGCCAACAAAAGTCCGATGGAAACAGAAAAAGTTTGTCCGATGGAGCGTACACACGGTAGGATGTTGCACCAAAACAGCTAATTTGCATGTTTGTTGTCAAAAAGTCCAATCGTGTGTACGGGCCTTTAGCCATAGCTTGAGAGGCAGAGGCAGCAGTCAATCAATTATTGTCAGGATCCTTCCAGAGCCCAGAGCGGCTCTGCCACGAAGAGTTTGCAAAAGTAAAAGCACTCCAGTGACTTACAGGAGAAGTATGGCCAAAAAGACTTGGCCATACTTCTTGCTTAACCGCTTGCCAACTGTATAACATAGATATACGGTGGCAAGGTGGCATGGCTGCGCCAGGTACTAGGCACGTGATCTGCCGCTTCTGGGAAGGGGGTGGCCATGCTGTGATTAAACACAGCAGATGTCAATCAGCAGCAAGGATGAGCTGAACACCCCCAGTTTGGTTCATACCAGAACTTGCGAACAGGCAAAAAATTTGTACGACATGCGAACACCGGTTCGGGGGAGGGGCGCTCTCTCATCCCCCACTTTGTCTGCGGCCTGCCAGGTTGCGTGCTTGGATAAGGGTCTGGTAAGGATTTTGGGGGGACCCCTACATCATTTTTTAAAAATTTTGGCTCAGGGTTTTCCTTAAAACCCATACCAGACCTGAAGGGCCTGGTATGGATTTTGGGGGGACCCACACGCAATTTTTTAAAAAATTTGGGTGCAGGGTTCCCCTTGATATCCATACCAGACCCAAAGGGCCTGGTAATGGACTGGGGGGGGAGACACATGCCGTTTTTTTAATGATTTTTATCTATATTACCGGAACCCGACAATACATTACAGCCACGAGTATTTAAATGAAATTTTTTCCTTTAGAAATGTCATTGTGCTGTGGTATTGTTCTAAACACGGGGAAAATGTGCATACTAAGGACACCCCCAGGAAGGATATTTAATTGAATATTTAATTTTATTGTTTTCACTTTAAGCATTACTAAAATCACTGCCCGAAAAAACGTCCGTTTTTGAAACTTTTATTTGCATTGATACGTCCTCTGGGGCAGGACCCAGGTTCCCAAACACTTTTTATGGCAATAACTTGCATATAAGCCTTTAAAATTAGCACTTTTGGTTTTTCATGTTAGTGTCCCACAGACTTTAACGGCGTTCTGCGGCTTTCGAATTTGCCGCAAACGCTGCATATTGTCTACTGTTTGGCAAACGGGCGAACACCCGATGTTCGAGTCTAACTAACGACTTGAACAACGGGCTCATGCCTAATCAGCAGGTGCCGGTCAATAGATTACTGACGGCACCCGGCAATAGTCATGAATCTACACTGGACAGGGCTCTGCCTATGTAAACAAGGCAGGGCCCTGTTCTGTCAGGGGGAAGTAGATTTACTTTCCCCGTAAAGCAGGGAAAAAAATGTATTACTTCCCCTAGTAAAAGCATCTCTCATAGTACACCAAAACACTGGCTAGGCACACATTTAACCCTTTGATTGCCCTAGATGTTTAACCCCTTCCTAGCCAGTGTCATTAGTACAGTGCATATTTTTAGCACTGATCACTTTATTAGTGTCACTGGTCCTCAAAAAGTGTCAAAAGTGTCACTCTCCGAATGTCCATCGCAATATTGCAGACCCACTATAAGTCACTGATCGCTGCCATTACTAGTAAAAAAATAATTAAATATAAATTACAGTATATATCCCATAGTTTGTAGTCGCGATAACTTTTGTGCAAACCAATCAATATATGCTTAATGGGATTTTTTTTTTTACCAAAAACATGCAGAAGAATACATATTGGCCTAAATTTATTAAAAAAATGGATTTTGTACATTTTTTTAATTGGATTTGTTTTATAGCAGAAAGTAAAAAATACTGTTTTTTTTTTTTTTTTTTAATTGTCGATCTTTTTTGTTTACAGCGCAAAAACTAAAAAATACCACCAAAAGAAAGCTCTATTTGTGTGAAAAAAAGGACATAAATTTGTTTGGGTACAGCGTCTGATGAATGCACAATTGTCAGATAAAGTATCACAGTGCCATATCGCAATTTTTTTTTAGATGCGATGGCTGCATGTGTTTTCTTGTTTAGGCTTTCTTTTCTTTATTTTCACCTGGTGATCTAGCCAGTAAGTCTGTTACTCTTCAACAGAACAAGCAATTCCGCAGATGTAGCAGTTATAGCGTTGAGACAAGCCATTAAACGTTGACAGGGGTGCTTACTGCTGTCACACATTTGTCGTACAAATTCAAAAACAAACTTGCATGGTCACAATCTTTGTAACACCAATATAATAAGCCAAAAAAAATGACTGGTTGCCATGGGAACCTGCTCTTTGTGCCTTATCTTTTTTTCTTTGCACTGAATTATTGAATGAGACTGTTAGAAATAAATGAGATAGAGTAGTAGGAACCCGCCAGAAATAAGGTGGTTTAGTAAAACTAAAAACAGAAATTGATTTATTGTGGTAACACTTTAAAGCAGTGGTCTCCAAACTGCGGCCCGGGGGCTGGATGCTGCCCTTGCTTGCTTTTATCTGGCCCTTGTGGTGCTATTTTATTCACTGACACCAATGGAGAGCACAATTCCTCCCAATGACATCAATTATGAGGCACAATTCCTCCCAATCACATCAACGATGGGGCACAATTCCTCCCAATCACATCAACAATGGGGCCCAGTGAAACCAATGATGGGACACAATTCCACCAAATTACACCAACAATGGGACCCAATGAAACCAATAATGGTCCACTGACACTTGGACATTTTGTACTCCCACTGGCCACAGTCCGGCCCCCCTAATGTCTGAATAACAGTAAACCGACCCTTTGTGTAGAAAGTTTGGAGACCCCTGTTTTAAAGGAAAGTTGTTACAGTCGGTTCTTGGCTGATGTCAGGAGCCTCAAGTGAGTCTACAACTTCTGGTATACACTTTCTTCCATTGCAAATACCTGCTGGAGTAAAACATTTGGAGAGCTGAAAAGGTATCTTGTTTTTTTTGTTTTTAAATCAGATACATTTTTGTTAAAGTTTTTTCAGTACAAAATGTACATATCCCAATCCCCACTAACCACCTTCCATAAACCTCCTTGTACAACAGGATTAGAATTATAACATACCTAAGGCAGAAAAAACACGGTTCAAATCTCTGCCTGTTCAGCAGGAACCGACCGAGATTCCAACCGTGTATGGGCAGGCTAAATGTACCAAATTTATCAATCAACTTGGGTACAACTAGCATGCCATGTTTTACCTGCGATTATCGCTAGCGGCTGCTAGCAATAATCAGCTTCCCCTGCCCTCCCCCACCCCCCTCCAAGAGAGGACAATGGCCCGGCAGGAGGGATTCCCGCATCAACACAGTCTGTGTTGATGGGGTAATAAAGCGAATTTCGCTCCGTGTATTGCAGGCCTTCATTATTGTAAATTAGAGACCTGAAAAATGGCACTTAGACCATGAACACCCTCAGTTGCCCAAAACAATTCAATTTACTGTGCCACATTGTCTGAATTCTGTATCTGATAATTATTGTAACCTTGAGTATTTTGACAGGGTCTTAATAAAGTAACTTGGGAAACCAAATGGATAGGTACTACCACAGTTTAATCATTCTGGTGATTTGTTTCATCAATCACAATGATTTATATCTGGATGTAGTATCCTGGAGCTCTCAACCTTGAAGTCTATCTAAGATCAAGTCAATCACAGTTATGCCCCGTACACACGGTCGGACTTTGTTCGGACATTCCGACAACAAAATCCTAGGATTTTTTCCAACGGATGTTGGTTCAAACTTGTCTTGCATACACACGGTCACACAAAGTTGTCGGAAAATCCGATCGTTCTAAACGCGGTGACGTAAAACACGTACGTAGGGACTATAAACGGGGCAGTGGCCAATAGCTTTCATCTCTTTATTTATTCTGAGCATGCGTGGCACTTTGTCCGTCGGATTTGTGTACACACGATCGGAATTTCCGACAACGGATTTTGTTGTCGGAAAATTTTATCTCCTGCTCTCCAACTTTGTGTGTCGGAAAATCCGAGGGAAAATGTCCGATGGAGCCCACACACGGTCGGAATTTCCGACAACACGCTCCGATCGGACATTTTCCATCGGAAAATCCGACCGTGTGTACGGGGCATAATGCTGATCACGGAGTTTCCTAACCAGTTGTCCCATAGTTTTAGAGATTTGTTTGGACACCACCTATGTTGATACACCAGTTTCTCTCATGGCAGTAGAATAATAACTGTATTTTTCCACAGCACATGAGTAGAAGGACTAGGAGATATCCTCCTCTTATCAGCTTCTGGTCGATAAACAACAATCTATTAATAGTGGTATATTTATGTAGGGTGTAGTGTTCTTCATCTAATAATCATAGAATGCAATTCATAGGTCCACAGATATATTAATAGCAAATACCACATTAATGGTGTCAAGAAGCAACTGCTTATATCTGAATAGAATTTCAATAGCAAGAACCGAGTGCCGATATCTGAATAGAACATGGAGCATAGTACCCAGTTCAGCTCATACCTATGGTAAGTGATAGCATACTTCCATATACTTAAAGTGGAATTCCAAGCTAGAACTTACTAAGCTTCTGCTCCCACCCACCTTCTAACACCTATAGTATTATACTAACTACCCTGGAGAAGGACGATGCATATACTTGTTGGTAGTATAGGTGTTAGAAGTGGGGTGAGAGCAATCTTAAGTTTAGTTAGTTCCAGCCTGGAATTCCACTTTAATTTTGACTGTGCCAGTAGAACGTGTTTTTATAAATATTGAAAGAACTGTTGTTTGGGTAACCATCTTGCAAGTTTTGAAAAGTTTCCAATAAAATTGGTGGATCTATACCATGCCTTGCTCCCGCCACAGTTCCCACTAGCACCCACTAGCTTTAGAAGTTCTTGCTGTACAGTATAACCTTCATCCTACAAATATTTTAACACACAATTGCTATTGCATATGTATAGTGAGTGTCGTGCATTAAGTGAAATTGTCTATCAATCTACTTTGAGGAAATATGGGAAATAGACATTTTTGGACTAGGCCAGAATCAAAAGGGTACCTTTAAAGTAAATTTGTATGGATAGAATTGCATAGGCTGTCAATGGTGACCTCCTTTTGAATGTGCTAGTTACTTGGATGTCATACTTTCTGGGCTTCCAACCTTGAATAATATTGGGATAAGAAACTCCAGGCAACTAACTTTTCCAAAAGGAGCACAACATTGGTAGACTTTGGGGTTGATTTACTAAAAACTGGAGAGTGTAAAATTGTGTGCAGCTGTGCATGGTAGCCAATCAGCTTCTAACTTCAGCTTGTTCAATCAAAAAAAAACTGGAAGCTGATTGGTTTCTATGCTGAGTTGGACCAGATTTTTCACTCTTCAGTTTTTATAAATCAACCCTTTTATATTGCTTTCATGTCAGGTAAAATTATTGTTAAAGGGAAACTAAAGTATACATTTTTAAAAGTTGTGTTTATACTGTATATACATGCGATCTTTGTTTCAAAATACATTTTATACATGACAAAAGATTCCCACAGCAATAAGATTTACCTAAATAGATAGCAGAGTAGAAATTATCCTGCTTTCAGGCATAATGTCTCTCATTGAAACATTCGGAAGGAAAAGGAGTTACTGCTTCAATTTGTTTTTGTAATTTTCCGTTTGAGTTATTGAGCTCTGTAAAGAACAGCCTTTTGCAAAAGGAGGTAAAAACGTGAAAGGGTGCCAGAGGCTTCCCTGCCAGCCTGATATACTGTATGTATTATTTCATATTTGTCTAACCTTAAAAAAGTAAATATCAAAATTCCCCCTGTTGTAGAGTAATACCTCATGGCCACAGAAGCCAGATCTGGGAACTTCAGACTCCCTGAAAGGTCTAACAAACTAGTGTGTGGACGAGCCCACCAGAATCTTCCCTTAACTGTAACAGAATTTTATTGAGCTTAGACTCTTACAAACATTACAGTCTGACTCTTTGGGTATGTAGAACAAGATACGGATAATCATTAATATTAATTTCTTATTATTTTAATTAAAAAGAAACTGAGCTTTTCTGAAGCACTATAGCATAGAGATACGCAACCAACTTCATGTACCTGCCTAAGAGCAAGAATGAAGGCTTGGCAATTCTGGTTGAAAGCAGCGGTACAGGTATGATGTGGAAACCCTAATGTTCTGCTCAGTGATGCAATGGGCTTCAATAAACTTCGCCTGAGAAGGAAATTGCTTGGGAAGGGATGGGTTCATCTGTCAAGTGTCTTGTGTGACGCCATTATCACCTACAAGAACAGAAAAAAACAAAGGATAGCTGTCACACTTTTGTTTCTCAAGGTCAAAAACAAATTTACAAGGCAACAAATTTTGCACTGGCTTTATTTATAAGTCCAAAAAATATGGAACTGTGCCAAAAGCCTGGTAGCCTTTACTATAGGGTTTAAAGTTAAGAGGTGTACCTTTTATTTTACCTTTCTTTCAAGGGAAGGCATAATTTGTTTTTAATCCTGAGTCGTGTTCTCCTAAGATAACTACTTCAATTACAGCTCCAGCATTACTGTATTATTAAAAAAAAAGTAAAAAGTATTAAATTTAGGTCGATGGTTTTCTTTACTTTGTGTTATCTAATTGCAAGCAGTAGTTGCTAGTCTATATTGTCTTATTTAGGCAGGCCATAGACAGTGTGAATGTATTTCCTGCAACCATGGGTTGCAGGAATAAAATTTGTACAATTCCTCCATCAACAGACAGTGTTGACAGGGCAATCCCTTGTACCGGGCCATTGTCTGCTTCCGACGGGGGCGGGCGGGGGAAGCCATCCTAGCTGGGAGAAGACAGTGATTATTGCTATCGGCTAAAACAGTCGCTAGTGATATTCGCAGGCAAAACCAGCAGACGGGTTGTACCCAAGTTGGTTGATCAATCAACTCGGTGCATTCAGCCTGCCCACACACGGTTTAAATATCGACCGTCTATGGCCAACCTTACTCAAAATAACACAAGTGAAAAATACTGTATACAAATATTTCCCTAGGAATTTCTATGGATGATGTTATGTGTGTACTGTAAGTCATTAATGGCTCTCCTTGCTTTGGAAGCATCCCCATAATCAAATGGGTAGCTTAGACCATGCTCATTCAGTCATAAGGCCAGGGCCACAATCAACCTTGACAACAGAAGTAGTGAAATAAGAGATGGACAGAAAGTCCTAGACTTCACTACTGGGGGAAAAGGGAGGTCCTGACTGAACTCTGGTGGTAAAGAAAGTGTGAGGCCCAACTAGCCTGGAGAGAAATGAAGAAATCTTGCTACGTGTGTATAGAGTGATAACCAGAGAATCGCTACACAGTAATTTAGTTTAAGGAAATGGGGTTTAGTATAGCAAGCTGCAAGTCCATATTGCTCAGGCTTTAGATGCTCAGAGGAAAAGGAGTGCCATAGAGTCATATAGGTAGTTCTCAAAGAGGACTATGCACCATTTAATTCTATATGTAGATCCCAAGAATGTCATGTACCTGAAGAGCCTTATAAGTTATAAAGAAGTGAAAGTAAAGGAGTATCCAGTAAAGGTAGGTATAAAAGTATTTTATTGAAATTTCAGCAATAGAAAGAGGCCAACGCGTTTCGGGAGACTAAGGACTCCCCCTTCATCAGGGCTGCTAATACAAGTGGTTATGGAATGATCCTGTTGGAGGGTGCCTTTGGGACATGGATCGGACCGCTAGATGTCCAAAATGCTGGCTGTGTGTTCAGAAAACTTCCATATACCAGGCATCTTTGGATATCGGGCGTTCCTTTACTTTCACTTCTTTCTAAACACACAATGGAGTCACCCATAAGGCCGTCCTCCAAGGTAGCAGCCCAGGCCCGAACAGGGTTCACCATCACCTTTTCCTCAAACTGGGCACGAACCTCTGGAAACCAATTCTTTCCATCTGCCCATACCCTACATAACCTACAAAAGTGACTGATCGATTCAGTCCAGCGTGATTTACACCTCCTCTTCTAAGCTTATAAGTCTGATTCTGCACCAAAAACCTTAATAAGTAGTTCCAAAGGAAGTTGATGTTCTACACGTAGCTACTAAGGAATGGTCTGCTCTAAAGAGCTCAATAGGTAGCTCCTAAGGAAGGTCCTGCATCACAGACCATTATAGGTAGGTCCTAAATGGATTCCGTTAGCTTGTAGATCTTTATAGGTATATTCTAAGACTGTCCCTTGGCAAAAAAAATCTAGAAGTAGATTACAAGACAACTCAAGAAGCTCGGTAGGTATTTCCCAAGGATGTGACTTCTCCATAAAACTTTACATTTAGTTACTAAGGAATTTAGGGGGTTCCTGCTCCACAGAGTTGTACAGGTTATTCCTAGGGAGTTCAAGTACTATAGCATTATTTAGGTAGTGGAGCCTTAAAGATAAGCTCTGAACAAGTTCTGCACAATATAGCTCAATAGTTAATTCTAATGAATGTATTACTTCATGGAACTCTACAGGAAGCTCCTAAGGAAGGTCCTACATCACAGAGCTCTATAGGTATTTCCTATACATCCATTTAGCATTGTAAGTACTAGTTACTAAAGACGTTTCTGTTCCATAGAGCTTTACAGGTAGTTTCTAAAGAAGGTCCTGCACCATAGACTGGACTGGTTCTTTAAGCAGTTTCTATGTAATTTGCTTCTCCATAGATCTCTGTAGACCTTTCCTAAGTAAAATTCCGTGCAATATATCAATAGCAGTATCTCATAAGAAGGCCCTTTGTCTGTATTTCCTGGGGGAAGTGGAGGGGTTTGGGGAGAAGAGGTAGTGGCAGGAAGGATGGTGGGGGGAGCTTTGAATCACTGAAGCAATAGCATAGGGAGGTCAAATTATTTATTTCACATAGCTCCAGCTTGCCTTATTCTACGAATAAAAAGAAGTTCTCTAAAAGCAATGGAAATTATTAAGGAACATTAAACTAACTCTCATTTTAACATGCTATCTGTTCTAAAATGATTATAATGTATGTGTGGTTTCATCAGTCTCCTGTCATTCTCGCTTTATAGTTGGTTGAATACTACAATTTTTTTTCCTTGCTATGCTTTCAGCTTCCACTTTTCACAAGTGATATATACTACCCTTCATCTTATATATATTCATACTTCATAATGTTATAGTAAATGCATTATGTATTTGTTTCATCTTTCATCTATCTTGTCAGAATGATGTGTGTCAACTGTGTTTCTTTTACTCACTATTTTAGATACATACATTTTTCTTCTGATTGTTGAGTATACAGGATTTTTGAAGACTTGTGCTTTATTTGTATAGTAAACAGACAGGAACAGACATTAGTCAGCAATTTTTTCTTTCAGCGGGTCAGCGGGCAATGGGCATCATGGTTGACGTGGATCTACATTGCTACATCTACATAGTTTGACTATGGGTGTACATTGTGGGAATATGTTATTATTGTTAAAGACAATAATGTCTTTAATGTCTAGTGTCTGTGATTTTATTTATACTTTACACTTATTTACACTTTAAACTTTTGTGAATGAGTAGGAGTACCATGTACCCCTCACTCATTTAATTTTATCTGTCTGGATACCCCCTCATTTTGTAACGGTGCCTTAAACCCCCACAACCACCAAGCCTTGGTTGTAGGGAAAAGGACTTTGTCCAAGGTGTTTTGTCAGGAGGTATCAACCCTGGCAAGATACCCCCCCCCCCCCCCCCATTTTCAGGGCATGTGGCCTTGTATTATTCAGGAGGGCCTTCCAGACTGCATGCTTGGATACATATCTGGTATGGCAGGATATTTAGGGGAGGACCTCATACTTTTTTTATTTTTCTTGAATTTTGCATTGGGTCAGTCCCGAAGGGTCTGGCATTCAATTGGAGTGGGACCTTACCCTGTTTTTTTTTTTACATGGGCTCCCCCATAAAATTCATAACAGAACTGAAGGACCTGACTAGAATTGCAGAGGAACCCCATGCGTTTTTTTGTGGGTGTACCCCATTACCAGACCCTCATCTAGAATAAGGGTTTGGTATAGATAAAGAGAACCCCTAGCCACACTGTTTACAAACAGAATAAAGCAGCTAGAAGCTGTCATTTTAGAGATAATTTAATCACACTTTTTTGCTGTAGTAGGTTGTAATTATACAGATCTTAATGGTCCTGGATTTCACCAATTGTAATAAAGGTACTTATCCAATAACTGAATCATACCTTGGTGGGTGTCACCACAGGAAATTAAACTAACCAAAAATAGAGAGAAAAAGTGGAACATGACACACCAACATGTGTCTACTGTGCACTATATTTCTTAGAAAAACTATCAAAAATTATTTGAAAAACAACAATGTACAGTGCCTTGAAAAAGTATTCATACCCCTTGAAATTTTCCACATTTTGTCATGTTACAACCAAAAACATAAATGTATTTTATTGGGATTTTATGTGATAGACTAACACAAATTGTGAAGTGGAAGGGCAATGATAAATGTTTTTCACATTTTTTTTACAAATAAATATATAAATATTAAATACATTTATGTTTTTGGTTTTGACATGACAAAATGTGGAAAATTTAAAGGGGTATGAATACTTTTTCAAGGCACTGTATGAAACCAGCATCCCTTGTCCAACCCCGATCCCAATTCCCCTACACAACCCTCTCAAAGGACGTCTGGATAAAGCCCTAGCCCTAGCCAAAAGGCATGTATAAAGAGTGTGTGCTGGTAAAATTGCCTATAGCATATGGCATTGTGGTTTCATACGGTTCAGGCAATATTTACCAGCACACACTTTTTATCCTGTGGGATATACATATCAGTGGTAGCCATGTGTTACACGTTGTTCCTCTATTTATAGGTAGTGTAGTAGTAGTCCTTCAAAGGTATCACCCAGGCATGTTATCTAATGGAGTTTCGCATTTTTAATGTTTTACTGTAAAAATTGCTAAAATCGTAGCCCCCCCCCTGCCAAACGGATTGTTTCTTTTTTTTTATTTTTTTGCTTTAGTGCATGTCCCCCTGGCAGTATCCAGCTCCCCTTGTCATTTGTTTGGCAATTCCCTGTCTATTAGCCAATAAAATGGTCAATACTGTTTTTTAACAATCAGCTCCCATTGACTTTAATTGGGTTTGGATTCCGCACCAACCTGCCTCGAACCAAACCCAAGTATGGTTAGCTAATCACTGCAATCACTCCACACACTCATGCTGACTTGGCTTCAAGTTAAAGGGTTTTATAAATATAAATACAAAACGTGCAAGTGGTGGAAAGTCTTTTATAAAACAAAGAAGCTAAAAGATTTAGTGACCAAAGAGATCTTTCCTATAAGACAGTATAACAATGGCAACACTTGCAATAGTAGTATATTTGATTAAATGTAAGGTCTGCAATATCCAATATGTGGGTTGTATGATCAGACCTGTATCAGTTCATATTGGGGGGCAATACAGGGATGGTCAGAACCCAGAAGCCATCCCAGATAGCAAGCAATTTTGCTGCACGTTTGAAAATGACTTACTAAGCTAATGATAGACTTGCCAGGCTTCACAAGTTTGTTGCACAATTGGCAAGTCTACATTGCATGACTCCAAGTAAACTTTCTTTGCAAACATTCTGCAAGTCTGCTCAAAGTTCTGGTTCAGTTATGTTGTGCAATAGTCATTCCGCCACAGGGGTCACTGTGGCTGAAATGTCATGCTGTAGACTTGCAGAGCTCTTGCTGCAGAATCACTACTGCAACTTTGATCTTGTGAGAGACTTGCCATGCAAATGTTCTACTAATTCGAAAAGTGTCAACTAGAACTTGTGCTTCAAGTGCTCTGCAAGTGTACAACTGAGTGTTTCTCAACTTTTTTTCGGTCAAAGCACCCTTTACAATTAAAGACAATCTCAAGGCACCTTTTAAAATAATGGAAGTCTTGAGGCACCACATTCTAAAATGTAAAAAACTATGCTAATAGTTTTACATAATGCAGCAACATCCACACACGTAGGACGTCCAGCGTTAGAGGTGATTTATTCCGCCAAAGCAGTGGCGTCTCCAGCTTTCAAATTTAGGGGGGGCACATGGGGGGACAGGGACAAATGTAGGGGGGCAACTATAAAATGCATATATATATCCTGGGGCCCTTTACTACAACCCCACAACGGGCCCTTTCACATGTTCTGCAGTGAGCTCCCTTCCTACTGTATTGGGGTCCCCCAGGGTGGCAGAAAACAAGAGATATATGTCACCAGCATATCAAGAAAATATAAGGATCCAAAGCAGTGGGAGAACTATCAGGGTTGCAAAGGTTGTCTTGCCTCCGGGCCCTGGTGTTCTGCCACTGTGGGGTTCCCCAGCCTCCTCTTGCTGTCCTGCCCCTGCTATTGACAGCTCTGGTCTGGCATCTCTTGGAATTTACAGGCTGGTCCTCCTGTCCTAAGGACGGGAGAAATCAGTCTGTTTTTTCAGTAACTGAAAGTCCTGGTGGAGTCCTTCCTGCAACTCGCTCTTCTCCCTGCCAATAAGGATGCAGGTGAGGGAGCAGATCAGGCGGCCGTGGTTGTGTGAACGCTTGCATTATGCAGTGTCAGCGAGCAGGGGAGGGGGGAGGAATCACCCGCAGGAGCTGACTGGGGACTCTCTCCCTCTTAGACATTGATTTTTTGTTAAAAAAAAAAAAAAAAAAAATTTTTTTTTGTTTTGGGGGGGGGGGGGCACATGGTGGGGCACATGGTGGGGCACAGCATAATGTTGGGGGGGTCAGGGCCCCCTCTGGCCCCCCCCTAGGGTCGCCATTGCGCCAAAGCAAATACACTTTTGCACACTGGCACTGACTAGTATACCCATGTTTCTCTTCTCCCTCAATTTCTCTCCATTACTCAGCTAATGTGACCCCAGTGCTGAAAGAGAGGGGCAGGGGAGGGTCAAACCAGGATTCTGTGCAGGCATCCATCATCCTTATTAACTGATGTCATTGGTTGTTAGGACACCAGAGACTTATTTCACTCGCTGGCTTGTATACAATTTTTGGGCCATTTTTTTGTCATTTTGCCAAGGCACCCCTGTAGATACCTCAAGGCATCCCAAGGTGCCTGGGCACCCTGGTTGAAAAGGGCTGGTACAACTTGCCAGTGAAAATATGCAGCAGGTTAACAGACTTACAATTCAACACTGCCACAAATGTGTGCCTCCAAACATTTATTGGAGATACATAATGGTAGTATGATCTTTTCAATTTCAGGGTATTGAAGAAGTTACTCCGGGCAGGAGAGGAGGAGATTTGCATAGTAAACATTTGGAAAGAGGTATACTGGATACACAAAATCTATACTAAATGGTTTGAATTTTAGGTGGGATTAAGCTACTTTTTGATTTTTTTTTTCTTTTGGTTTGAGCAATTTGGAGTTTGTGTTCTGGACACCGAGTGGATACCTGGAGTATGTGGATATACCAGTTCTCCCAAACACATAAAGCAGTTTTTTGTGGTTAGGTCTTGGGGTGAGATACATTTTATGATTGGCAGATGACATATTTGGTGTTCTTTCTTTTGTTCTTTTAATATATTTTTGGGAGTATATCCTTTAGTATAACTGATTTTGTGTTGCCTTTTTAAATATTAGTTTCTTTTATTTTGTGTTTCAATCTTTTTTATCAAGTTTTCTATGGAAGAACGAAAACAATATAAAATATCAATATCAGGCAAAATAATGAACTGCCATCATAGTCAGTGTGTATAAGAATGGTGAAATCAAAAAGAGGGGTTAATCATAGTCCCATAAACAGAGTTTATTTTATTTTAAGATTTGTTTTGTTGATTGTGAAATTTTTTTATAGACCTTTTTGCCTAGCCATGTGGCATAGGGTCATTTCTGATTTTTTCTTTTTAATTAATATTGATTGGAGAGATACAGCTTTGTTGGTGACTCCTCCACGCTCCCGGCTGTGTTTAAAAGGCAGAGGAGTGTTGTAATGAGCCAGCTATGAGTAAGGCTTGGGTTGAAATACATTAGAGTCTTGTTGTCTCCTAATGATACTTAGGACTGTTTGCCATTTTAATGAATAAAGGACAACTTAGAATTCCATCATTTGTATTACATTACACTCATACCTAAACCCCCTGCACAATTGCTGTTACAGGAAAGTGGAGGAAAGTCCATGAAGGCGGTCAAAGTCAATCTGACTGCATATCTACTTCTGTCACATCAGCTTTCAGCAGTCTTCAGATATATACACAAGGTTCTGTGATCTGAATGTGCAATCATATCAAAGAAGCATTACAGGTTCTCACACTTCTGAAGGCTAACCCACTACATTTCTAGCAGGGATGAACTGGGAGAGGTTCAAAGGAGGTATGTGGTCTACTCAAGGCAATGTCCTGCGTAGGAAGCGTCATTATATGGCTTCTGGCACAGAATCATCAAGGTACAAGGAGCAGTAAAACATTTCATTTTTTAGTTTCATCACAGAAGTGCTCTTATCCTTTAAGTGGAATCTCTAGTATTGTTCTGGTTAGCGGTTAGCTCAATCAATATGTTCCCTAAGAAGCACTCCTAAAAAAAAAAAAAATCTTTATAAAAAAAACTGCTCTGTATAACTCATTCTGCAAGACACATTCAGTGATACATGTCCAATTTAATTCAACTCATTACAATGAATTCACTTTATCTACTTGTAGCCTTCCCCGCTAGCAGATAACTTCTCATCTGTGTTTCTAAATGATCAAATCACTCACATGCGGGAACAGAAGTAATGTCTGACCTGAGGAAGCAGATAATTACAATAAGTGACACATCTCACGCTGCAGTATCAGCTACCATATAGGAAGAATTAAGCCAAGGGGCAGATTGTAGGCACACTAGGTGGACAGAGCTAAGCTTTCATATTTCATTAAAGTGGTTGTAAATTCCTATAAAAAACCCTGGAAAACAAAGGCATAATGAGCTAGTATGCATTGCATACTAGCTCATTATGAAATACTTACCTTCATCGAAGCTATTGCAGCAGTCCCCGTACACCGATGTGACCGGCGACATATCTCCCAGAGTTATTTCTGGGTTTGCAGGCTCCGGCGCTGTGATTGGCCGGAGCTGCGATGACATCACTCCTGCACATTCTCACAGGAGCCACCCGTCACAGCACAGGTCCTTTAGAAATGGCACGATCGAGCTGCTTCTGCAGTGCACATGCGCCGATGACGTCGGCACAAGTGTATATGGTAATTATCTCATAAACCATGCAGGTTTAGGAGATATTTACAGTACCTACAGGTAAGCCTTATTATAGGCTTACCTGTAGGTACAAGTGGTGTAACAGGGTTTACAACCACTTTAAACCTCTTGAATCTCTGTCACGGCCCCCTGAAATACCCCAAGACCCAGAGTATGGAGAAAGTAGGCAGGGTTATCCCCCTTCCCAGGTATAATTATGTCTCTGAGCGACCTATCACCAGGCTGGAGCACTATCATGTAGGGGATGGTGGTATGCCTAGACCAATGCAGCTGGCATGTTGACAATGTATCTGCAGCCAAAACTTTTTTTTTCCTTTTTGAATGGAGCCAATCTCTGCAAGGGCACACACAAAAAACTATTTTCCATATATCCTTTTTACACTTAAAGTGTTACTAAACCCAAGACCCTGCATTCATTATATCTGGTCTCCCACAGTACACAGAACATAGAAATGCAATTATTTTAGTAAATATAAACTGATAAATAACTTTTCTTATCAGCAGTATATAGCAGTCTTATGACTTTTATGAGTGTCTGGTTAAAGCTTGTAGGAGGAGTTTTCATTCTGTTCTGACTGTCCTATGAGGCTGCAGTACCCCTGACCGTCTGTCTGGACATTGCTGATTGGCCCTGTTCTGATCACATCCCCTGCAAAAAAAAAAAACACCTCTCTAGCAATATACACTAAACTGAGCATGTGCGGAGTGCTATCCTAGGCTCTGTACTATCAGCAGATGGTTTGGGGACAGTAAAAGAAGGGGAGGATCCATGAAGACAGGATCAAACAGCCTTTTTACACAATGCAGAGGATAAACCCCTTATTTTCCACAGTGAGTATAACAAGCATGCTTTACTGCATATACAGACTGATTTTACTGTTTTAGGTTTAGTAACACTATAAGATAGGTTTACACTAGCCTGTGCGATAAAATGCTGATTTTTTACATTACTTTTCTGTGAGGTGGTTTGGGATTCTTACACGTCATTTCGTCATTTTCAAGTTTTCACATTAGGACTTTTGTATATTTCTCTTTCAAGTTTACTTCTTTGTTATGAATAAGTGAATTATATGTTCTAAGACTGTTATTTCACCATTTATTTTTTGCGCATTGTTCATTATGGTTTAATATAAGTTAACTTTTTTTATTTACACACATAGAGTATTTTTGCATTGATCACTACAGATATGTAAGGCAGTGGTTCTCAACCTCTGTCCTCTAACAGGCCATGTTTGCAGGATTTCCTTTTCTTGCACAGGCAATTTAAAAACCACTTAGCGCAAATCGCCATCATTGTACGTCGGTACTTTGACGCTAAATACCGTTGTTATGGCAGCCAATAGCTACCATAACCCCAGTATTTTCAAGAATGGTGAGCGGCGCTCTTTCAGGTAAAAGTGGTCTCCGCGGCGTATTCGCCACAAGATCACTTTTATCAGGGTGGCGGGAGTGGGCCACCCCCCCCCCACCCCCGCGTTCTGGTCATCTCCGTCGCTTACCGGAGCCGTCGGTATCGGCGGAGGCAATCGCGTCCTTCCCCCCTGACAGGCATGTAGCAGATTGAGGGGAAGATGGCCCTCACTCGGCTTCATAACATTGAATGGCGGAAGCAACGTCACTTCACCCAATGGTCTTAAAGGGGAAATTTTTTTTTTTTTTGCAAAAAAAAAAATGACAATTTATTTTTTTATTTTTATTTTTTATTGCATTTTAGTGTAAATGTTAGATCTGAGGTCTTTTTGACCCCAGATCTCACATTTTAGAGGTCCTGTCATGCTTTTTTTTGTATTACAAGGGATGTTTACAAACATGTAATCTACATGTAACCTATAGTAATTTTTAACTGTCGCCTATGGAGATTTTTTAAGGGTCAAAGTTTGTCGCCATTCCACGAGCGGGTGCAATTTTGAAGCATGACACGTTGGGTATCAATTTACTCAGCGTAACAATATCTTTCACAATCTAAAAAAATTGGGCTAACTTTACTGTTGTCTTATTTTTTAAGTCAAAAACGCGTATTTTTTCCAAAAAAATTGCACTTGTAAGACCGCTGCGCAAATACGGTGTGACATAAAGTATTGCAGTGACCACCACTTTATTCTCTAGGGTGTCTGAAAAAATATATATATAATGTTTGGGGGTTCTAAGTAATTTTCTAGCAAAAAAAATTATTTTAACTTGTAAACAACAAGTGTCAAAAAGAGGCTCGGTCCTTAAGTAGTTAAATCAGAGTTAATGGCTTGGTATTTTGGACAGCTATTTTATCTAAGAGAAATTCCCAAAACATGGCCTGTTGGGGGTGCTTGAGGACTAAAGTCGAGAACCACTGATATAAGGTCACAAATTAAAGCAGTATTAAATCTAAAAACTAAAATGTATTACATTGTGCAGCTCACCAATCCTTAAATGTAGTGGCTGCCTTATTTTTTTTTTTTTTTTAGTATACAAACACATTTTGGATAATTGGGTGCTTCCAAGCTTGCAGCAAAAGTATGGGGTAGTTAATTTTCTGTTCCAGCGTGACTGTGCCCTTGTGCACAAAGCCAACTCCGTGGTTTGATGAGTTAGGTGTAAAGGAGCTGCAAAAAGCTCCTATAGGTGTGATAAGTGTCCACATACAGTTGACTGATTTACAGATATACCGTCTCAGGAAATTTTATATAATATATTGAAGGGAGTGTGTAGGTATAATACAGCAGGTAAAAAAAAGTATTGAACACATCACCATTTTTCTAGGTAAAAATATTTTTAAAGGTGCTATTGACATGAAATTTTCACCACATGTCGATAACGACCCATGCAATCCATACATATAAAGAAACCAAAACAAATAGGTTCAGAAATTAAGTTATGTGTAATAAAATAGAATGACACAGGGAAAAAGTATTGAATATATGAAGAAAGGGAGGCGCAAAAAAGGCAAGGAAAGCCAAGACACCAGCTGAAATCTATCAGTAATTAGAAAGCAATCCTGCCCCTTGTCAGTGCAAATTAATATCAGCTGGTTCAGTCTCAACTGATGGCCTATAAAAAGGTGTCTCATTACCAAGGTGTCATACAAGAAACATCGCATGATGGGTAAAAGCAAAGAGCTCTCTCAAGACCTCCACGACCTTATTATTGCAAAACATACTGATGGCATTGGTTACAGAAGGATTTCTAAACTTCTGAATGTTCCAATGAACACTGATGGGGCCATAATCCGGAAGTGGAAAGAACATCATTTTACCATAAACTGGCCATGACCAGGTGCTCCTCACAAGATTACAGACAGAGGAGTGAAAAGAATCATTAGAAGAGTTGTCCAAGAGCCAAGGACCACTTGTGGAGAGCTGCAGAAAGACCTGGAATTAGCAGGTACAATTGTTTCAAAGAAAACAATAAGTAATGTGCTCACCCGCCATGGCCTTTATGCACGCTCACCATGCAAGACTCCATTGCTGAAGAAAAAGCATTTTTAAACTTGTTTAAAGTTTGCTGCACAACATTTAGACAAGCCTGTGGAATACTGGGAGAATATCTTTGGATACCATGATTCACACCATGTTTGGAGGTCAAATGGCATTGCACATCACCCCAAAAACACCCCCAAACCAACAGTGAAGTTTGGAGGTGGGAACATCATGGTGTGGGGCTGTTTTTCAGCATTTGGTACTGGCAAACTTCATATCATTGAGGGAAGGATGAATGGAAAAATGTACCAAGAAATTCTTAATAAAAATCTGCTGCCATCTACCATGATGATGAAAGATGAAACGAGGGTGAACATTTCAGTAAGACAATGATTCCAAACACAAAGCCAATGAAACTCTCAATTGGTTTCAAAGAAAGAAAATAGAGCTGCTAGAATAGGACAGTTAATTAACTGACTTGAATCCATTGGAAAATCTATGGAATGAACTAAAGATCAGAATTTATAGAAGAAGCCCACGGAACCTTCAAGATTTGAAGACTGTTTGCGTGAAAGAATGGGCCAAAAACACCCCTGAGCAATGCATGCAACTAGTTTCTCCATACAGGAGGCGTCCTAAAGCTGTCATTACCAACAAAGGATTTTGTATGACGTATTAAATTGAACAGTTAGCGTGTTCAATACTTTTTCCCCGTGTCATTCCATTTTATTACACATAACTTCATGTTCATACTTATTTGTTTTGGTGTCTTTGTATGTATGGATTGCATGGGTTGTTATCAACATGTAGTAAAAATGTCATGTCAATAGCACCTTTAAAAATACATTTACCTAGAAAAATGAAAAATGGTGACGTGTTCATTACTTATTTTACCCGTTGTATATTCCACAAAGTGAACATTGGTGGGGGGGGGGGCACTTGGTAAGAAACCTAAACTCTAAAATCTCTAAACCAGGGTGTGCATTTTGTTCCTGTAAGTGTTGTGTTTGTAGTAAGAACTGGCCTCATCACACAATGCAACCAACAGAGAACTTTGCCAGCCACACCCTTGTTTTGTGGATGTTTTCAAATGTGTTGATTTCTTAAAAGCAGACCTAAACTCTACATTAATCTCTTGCCATCCCCACCCCACCCCCTCCCTAAACTAATACTAAGATTGCAAGGGAAGCTTAGAATACTTACCTTTTTAAGAGCTTCAATCTTCCACTAGTAAGTCGGCCTGGGCTTCTGCGGGGGAGGGATCTGTTTGGGGCACTGATTGGCTGCTCAGGATGAAGATGATCCCACTCCTACTGTGTCTCAAAAATAGAATCAATGACCTGATAGTAAACAGAAGATGGCAAAACCCTCAAAAGATAAATATGTAGCCCCAGCTATTAAAGTAATTTATTCAGAGAGGAGCTGTGAAGATAGCTATGCTGCAGTTATCCTGCATTTTCGTCCACTCTGGCACCATTACTGATCTCATGTAGGCACTGGGCCTACAGTAAGCTTTCCAAAGCTCCTTTTTTGTTTTATCTTGCAAAACATTCTAGTATTGAAGTAAATTGTAATATGCATAGCTTTGGTTTCCAAATAAATATGTAACGTTGTGCCAAAGCATTTCTCCTGTATGCAGTTTGTAGCCTCCAAGAAGGAGACCTGCCTACCAAGGGCTGTTGATGGAGTACGGGAGGAGGTTGAGCGGGTGATACTTTGTTATCTCGCTGTTGTGTATAATACATATTGCTGTGACAAGCAAAGCTGTACTTTATCTTAACGGGAAAGAACGCATGTGACCGGGTATGATTTTAACAAATTGAATTTCCCATGGGAAGGAAAATAACACGCTGCATCACGCTAGCGTGACTCACCTGTTATTACAGATGGACAACTTTGGATTTATGGCAAATCACATATGTTTTTCTTTCAGTGAAACACGTAAACAATGTTCCAAGACTCCAAAAAAGTTTGTTTAATCAGATCTGCGGTCAGCAATAAAAGTCCTGTTTATACTGACATCCATCACACGCTAGGTACACAAAGAACTGGTGAATGATTCAAGTCTGGATTAACAATAATGGAAAGACAAATGTTCTAGCTCACTACCCATGAGAATCAAACATTTGTATTATAATGCTAACATTTTATATAGCAACACCTCTCAAAATTTAAAGTTGGGATATTTTAATCCATGGCCTTCCCCCTGTCAGAACACCATAGCACAGCAGGGGAGATCGATATATTAACATCATATTGTTCCGACCTGACCTTTCAGTTTTTTTTCGTTCAGCCCGCTGGGTTGAACAAAAAAAAAAAAAATTAGTAGTGTGTATAAGGCTTTAAGAACATATTCCAGAATAGCGACACTGATAACTAAGTTGTCCTAATCTAATCACCATGTTTTGTGTGAAGGCAGATGTTGATTGTCCAAGAACATAATATCAGGAGAAAAAGTTTGTGAAATCACCCTGTCCTAAATACATAATCTAATAACCATGGTGCCATTAAGTCCTGGAGAGGTGTTAACTGTTCAAGTTATATGGCTATGGGTGGGTGTTGAAATGCTAAAATGCAACATAAAATGCTACCCAATAAATAAATATATAAAAGATTAAAAATTCATGTAATAACAAATAATCTATACAAATGAAAAGTACACTAAAGCAATACACCAATGCATCAATGACTATAAAAAAAAAAAAAATTATTATTGACAAAAATGCTGTGCAAATGAATAAAGGTACATAGACCAATACATGAATAATCCATCCACTTTCTGTTTTGAGAGTGGCCTCCTCTGAGCATGCTGACATTATAGTACTCAAGCCCCTACCAACGCGTTTTGTCTATATGGGTACCAACAGCAGCACACAGAGTACTACGGGGTTAAGTTCAATGTATTTATCTTCACATCACAATATTCTGAGTGCTTCTGATGATGTCCATATGGCT
This sequence comes from Aquarana catesbeiana, assembly GCF_042186555.1. Taxonomy (NCBI): domain Eukaryota; kingdom Metazoa; phylum Chordata; class Amphibia; order Anura; family Ranidae; genus Aquarana; species Aquarana catesbeiana. The sequence continues at coordinate 636,314,654 of NC_133327.1, forward strand.
GAAACACAGTGGCAGGGGCTTGAGTACTAGGTCATCAGCATTTGCAAATACATTTTGTATTTCATGAGTGTATGGAATTCAGAGAAACCAAGGGATTCCTGTACTTTTGAGTAATGTTACCCTGCTCTGTGTGGCCATTTTGTAACATGCATCTAATGAGTGAGTTAAATCACTGGTGCGCATTGTGAAGAGTATAAAGCACAGGCACACACATAACCACTTGAAGACCTTTTTTGGTACTTTTTGTTTACAAGTAAAAATATGTATTTCTTGCTAGAAAATTACTTAGAACCCCCAAACATTATATATATATATATATATATATATATATATATATATATATATATATATATATATATATATATATATTTTTTAGCAGAGATCCTAGGGAATGGCAATCATTGTAATTTTTTTGTATGTCACACGGTATTTACGCAGCGTTGTTTCAAATGCAATTTTTTAGGAGAAAATACACTTGAATTAATTTTAATGCAAAAATACACAATATATAACCCAACTGTTTGGCAAAGTATAAGATAAAATGTTATGTCGAGTAAATCAGTACCTAACATGTCACACCTTAAATTTGCTCGTTTGTGGAATGGTGAAAAACTACTATACTTAAAAATCTCTGTAGGCGACACTTTACATTTTTTTACAGGTTACCTGTTTAGGGTTACAGAGAAGGTCTAGCGCTAGAATTATTGCTCTCGCTCTAACGTTTGTGGCGATACCTCACATGTGTGGTGTAAACACCGCTTACATATGCGTGCGCACCATACGTATGTGTTCGCTTCTGCGTGTGAACACGGAGAGATGGGGCACTTTACAGTTTTTTTCTTATCTATTTTATTTTTACACTGTCCCTTTAATTTTTTTTCGATCATTTTTATTCCTATTACAAGAAATGTAATAATCCCTTGATTTAGAAATAAGAGATGACACGTCCTCTTTATGGAGATATCTGGGGTCCATAAGACCCCAAATCTCTCCTATACCTTTAAAAGCAAAAGATAAAAAAAAGTGATTTTTAGCTTTAAAAAAAAAAAAAATAGTTTATTTCCACCCTAGACCAGAAGTGATGTCATGTCGTTGCTCCGGTCCTTAAAGATTATAGAGAGGATCGGAGATGATATGGTCTCTGTTCTCCTCTATGGCCAGCCGCATGAACCGTCTGATCATTTCCCGAGCTCGCCAATAAAAGCAGTAAACCGAGAAACACCAGTGTTCTGCCGAGAAAGTTCCCCTCGGCGGATAATGACCCCCCTGTAGTGCGCAGGAGCAGCGCTTGCGCAGTAAGAACAACAAGGGAGCCGCCGAAAAGAGCCGAAGCTGAACACACTTTTTGTAACAGGCCCCTCGCCACACTTCGGGCGTGGCCTCACTGCGCTCGGCATTTTAATATTCTATCTCTATGTCCACTTGGATGGTGGGGCTTTAACGTGGATTTAGGTTACAATGTAGTACGCAGGCGCCGTATACAGCTGACGATCATCTGTTCTTCTTCGGCAATTTTCGGCAGCTCCGTAGTCGTTCGTACTGCGCAAGCGCAGCGCATGCGCAGTACAGGGGGGTCTCTATCCGCCGGGGGAACCTTCTTGGCAAGACACCAGCATGCGGTGGGGGCGCTTCTGAAAGCGATCCAGTGGCTAATTAGCCGCTCTAACCATTTTAATGAAAGAAAGACAATCGCCCAGAAAGTTTACCCCCCTTCATGACCAGGCCACTTTTTGCGATATGGCACTGAGTTTTTTTAACAATTGCGTGGTCCTGCAACGCCATACCCAAATAAAATTGATGTCCTTTTTTTCCAACAAATAGAGCTTTCTTTTGGTGGTATTTGATCACCTCTGCGGTTTTTATTTTTTGCGCTATAAACAAAACAAAACCAATAATTTTGAAAAAAAAAATACAATATTTCTTACTTTATGCTATCAAACATTCCCCCAAAAAATGTTTTAAAAATTAAATGTATTCATCAGTTTAGGCCGATGTGTATTCTGCTTCATATTTTTTGGCAAAAAAATCCCAATAAGCGTATATTGATTGGTTTGCGCAAAAGTTATAGTGTCTACAAACTATGGGATATATTTATGGAATTTTTAGCGATTTTTAGTGAGACTGTGACAGTGCGGTGGACAAATTTGACACTAAGTGACACTTTTTTGGGGACCAGTGACACCCATACAGTGATCAGTGCTAAAAAAAAATGCACTGTCACAATGACACTGGTAGGGAAGGGGTTAACATCAGGGGCGATCAAATGGTTAAATGTGTTCCCTATGAGTAATTTCCAACTGTGGGGGGGGGGTGCTTTGACTGGGGGAAGACAGAGATCTGTGTTCCTGCTTAGCAGAAACACAAGAGCTCCATCTTCCCCTAGCACAGAATAGCAGGCTAACAAGGCAAACCGCCATTCTGCCTCTCCTCAGAACGATCGTTGGGTCCAGCAGACATCGGGTCCGCTGTGCACGAAATCACGTACAGATACGTGATATTGTGCAGAAGGGCTGCCCTGCAGCAGTATATCTGCATGGGGTGGTCCTTAAGGGGTTAAACACTACATGGTTTATGGAATTATAATTAATTTATCACATACAGTACATTTTGATTGATTTATTTTTTCATTGCACTGCTTGTTGGATAGATTATTGATGCATTGATCTATTCACCTTTATTGATTTGCACAACATTTTTGTGATGAATTCTTGTATTATTTTATATTTGTTAATGCATTTATGTATTGATTTAATGCATCCCTTTTTTATTTGTATAAATTATTTGTTATGATATGAATTATTAGCTCTTTACTCATTTTTATTTTGGGTAGTGCTATATGTTTATAGTTTTTAATATCATTCAGATATCTGTAGAGCAGGTTGGGTTGAAGGGGGTTTAATATGAGCAAATACATTTTTGTATTTGCTTTTTGAAATGTTATAGTGACATTATATGCGGGTGACAGATGGTGTTAAAGGCCCCCACCCTGGTTTAGGGAAACTGTCCCAGTTTGACGTAGATTATGTCTTTCACACCCTCTTCTTGTGAAGAAGTTGTCTTTTAAAATGTACACCTCACTGTTTTCCCCCTTTTCTTCAAAATGTGGGAAGACTGTTCCCTCCTACATTGGGAACCATCAACACCATCTGTCACCCACATGGGTGATTGTCTTTAACAACTCTACCCAACAACTTCACAACAATTTAAACCTATATCCATGTTACTCAAACAATATAAGTGTATGTAAAGTGATTTTTTTTTTTTAGCCTTGCATAGTGTGGGGAAGACTCTGTCAAGTTTTTATTGCTGTCTGCTTCCCCATTGGGCAGATTCACTCTCTCTATTTGTCATAGTGACTGTTATTACCAATACCAAAAGTAATAGTAAATCCAACCATTTGCTCTGTTGTGGTGCGTTAACACATGCACATTGATAAGCGTTGCATTAAGGCAGCCTATTCCTTTTCAGTGGGCTGCCTATTGCACCAGAACGCACCAAAAGTGCATATGCTATTTTGGTAGAATTTGCAAATGTGTGCAAACCAAACCCCTCTTTTTAATGTAAACTGTTAGACAGAACATTTGGTTTTGCAGGCTTGCTGGTAAGTTGAGCTGGGAATTTTTCTTTGTTGTTGTTTGACATGCGTATCCCTTCCATGTGCTCCTTGCTCTTAAGGCCAGTTACAGGTTGGGGCAGTTGCCGTTTGTTTTTTAGCACACTGCTCTGCAATGCACATTAGTTGACAAAGTGCATATTAGTGCCATTCAGAATGCATTATCACAATGCAATAGTAAGTTTACGCTAATGTTACCAAAGCAAAAGGTGAAGGTAAATCATCTACAGGCATACAGGGATACACCCTGTTTTAATTATTAATTTGCCAAATAAAATAAATAAATATATATAAGGTATATATATATATATATATATATATATATATATATATATATATATATATATATATATACTATACACTCCCTTTATCTCTTTATTAGGTGATTAGGTACACCTGTTCAATTGCTTGGTAACACAAATTGGTAATCAGCAAATTGGTAATCAGCCAATCACATGGCAGCAACAATTCAATGCATTTAGGCATCTAGATGTGGTGAAGGCATCTAAGCGTGGTGAAGACGACTTGCTGACGTTCAAACCAAACATCAGAATGGGGAGGAAAGGGGATTTAAGTGACTTTGAACGTGGCATGGTTGTTGGTGCCAGACAGAGGTCAGAGGAGAATAGGCCAACTGGATCGAGATGATAGAAAGGCACCAGTAACTCAAATAACCACTCGTTACAACCAAGGTATGCAGAATACCAACTTTGAATGCACAACACATCGAATCTTGAAGCAGACGGGGTACAGCAGCTGAAGACCCCACCGGGTACCACTCCAGTCAGTTAAGAACAGAAAACTGAGGCTACAATTCACACCGGGCCCACCAAAATTGGACAATAGAAGATTGGAAAAACATTGCCTGGTTTGATGAATCTTGATTTCAGCTACAACATTCAGACACTTTGGGCTCCTTAGTACTAAATGAGCATCATTTAAATACCTGAGTATTTTTGCTGACCATGTCCATCCCTTTATGAGTACAGTGTACCCATCTTCTGATGGCTCCTTCCAGCAGGATAATGCACCATGTCACAAATCATCTCACCACTGGTTTCTTGAACATGACAATGAGGTCACTGTACTCCAATGGCCTCCACAGTCACCAGATCTCATCCAATAGAGCACCTTTGAAATGTGGTGGAACGGGAGATTCATATCATGGATGTGCAGCAGACAAATCTGCAGCAACTGCGTGATTCTATCATGTCAATATGGACCAAAATCTCAGAGGAATGTTTCCAACACCTTGTTAAGTCTATGCCATGAAGAATGAAGGCAGTTCTTCAGGCAAAAGGGGGTCCAACCCGGTACTAGCAAGGTGATAAAGGCTCAGCTGGTATTGGCAGCAGTAACCCATGCATCGAAATAATAGAAAACTAATGCGCACAACCACGTTCTCAAAAGATCAAGGGTACACAGATTAGAGAAGCTGCCAACATAAGAGGTGGTCTCACCCACCTTAAGGGGTAACGTAATAAAAGATAGAAATATGTGGCGCTAGTCTAAATTAGCCAATCATCATACCTCTCCGAGGAAATCTCAATGTTTCCTTGATGCACAACAACCAATAATATCTTCTCTCATTAGGGGGCAGCTAAATCAGCCAAAATAATAAATACCATAATCCTCACATTAAAACATCCTAATAAATAATGGGTTCCTCAATCAAACTAAGTATAAAAAAATGTGGCCAAAATTATTAAGTGATACTAGTGGGAATTCAACAAAGGTTCCTCAAGCTGTGTCATAAATAGTGCTAGATTTCCCTCACCTTGATCCGTAAAAATAAAATTACAAAATACATAAATGAATAATGCTGATGAATAAATAACATGCAATAATAAATATAAAGTGCAACTCAATATCACATGTGTGAACAAAAGTGATCAAATGCAAAAAAGTGATGGTAGTGCAGAGCTGTGCATATATAAAAAATCAGATTCCGAACTGCACTCCAATAATCTATATATAGCACCTCTTTCGCCTGAAAATTAATTCTTAAAATCTAAAAAACTGTGACATAAACTGTGATCAAGTCCAAAAGTAGTAATGCTTCATGCAGTGTATTTTAAAATTGTCCAACCAGATGGTTAATAATCCAGTGCCAGTAACGTGACTTTGGGCTGGATTCCTTCACTTGACAAAAACTGGTGCAGCACACAGGTGTTTCCCCCAGCCTCTCACCTTAAGCAGCGGCCCCCATTGGGCCAAGTCAGGCAGATAGTAAATGTTTAGCCGTGAGGGATGATGATCCAGCAGCCGTCCCCTTCCTCCAACGGATGTGCGTGGGTCAGATTTTCACTCACTAATCACCAACACTCTCACCGACCCCAAAATGAAGAAGGAGATGCTTCCATAGTGCAGTAATTTCAATAACGTTTATTGTAAAAACATAGTAACTTACATGTAAAAAATGGAACTGTCAGCAGAAGTAAACCGCAGAGACAATACAAGCTTCCGGGTACGGCCGTCCCCTGGAAGCGTCGGCACCTGGCTCCTCCTACCCTGACGCGTTGCGTCACACCACGTGACTTTATCAAAGAGGTGCTATATATAGATTATTGGAGTGCAGTTCGGAATCTGATTTTTTATATATGCACAGCTCTGCACAGCTCTGCACTACCATCACTTTTTTGCATTTGATCACTTTTGTTCACACATGTGATATTGAGTTGCACTTTATATTTATTATTGCATGTTATTTATTCATCAGCATTATTCATTTATGTATTTTGTAATTTTATTTTTACGGATCAAGGTGAGGGAAATCTAGCACTATTTATGACACAGCTTGAGGAACCTTTGTTGAATTCCCACTAGTATCACTTAATAATTTTGGCCACATTTTTTTATACTTAGTTTGATTGAGGAACCCATTATTTATTAGGATGTTTTAATGTGAGGATTATGGTATTTATTATTTTGGCTGATTTAGCTGCCCCCTAATGAGAGAAGATATTATTGGTTGTTGTGCATCAAGGAAACATTGAGATTTCCTCGGAGAGGTATGATGATTGGCTAATTTAGACTAGCGCCACATATTTCTATCTTTTATTAAGTAACCCATGCATGAGACACAAGACACCCAGAAACAGTCAAAGCAGGTTTGTCCTGCACTTTTATACACTTTTATACATTTTCAATGTAGGTAAGCTTGTACTGCAAGTTCAAAGGATAAAACAAACAAAATATCTGCTTGTCCGGGTCAAAAATGAAACTTAGGTCAGTTCCTGATTTACAAGGTGTCCCCTAAGGCAGCGACCCTCAACCTCCCCATCACCAGGGACCGTCCATGCGAAAGTCAACCCACTTACAGACCAGGGGCGTAGTTTTTCTGTTTGGGGGAGGGGGGGGTCACATCCTGTAGTAGTAGTAAATATATGAAATACTACTGACTGACTGCTAAAGGCTAGCACTCCTTGTCCAGGCTGGGAACCCAGTGCCTTCAAAGGAGATAGGGGGAAGATAGGGGTGCCAGGCAGCAGTATAGTAGTTAGTTTTACAGTGAGATGAACAGTTAAAAATGCACTCACAAGGACTTTGTGAACAAAGGCATGTCACTGCAGAGAAGATGTGCAAGATTCAATGTCTGGAGGATGTGGGATGGATCCGATAGTGAACAGCTGCAGGGGGGATTCCCACACTGGAGCCAGTGTAAGGATCACTGAAGCTGCTACCGACATCCCTCTTGTAGCACCACCGAGAAGAAATGTCAGGAGCACCCTCTGGTGGTTGGAGGGTGGCACTTCAAGATGTGCTGGCTCGCTCTGCCCACTACAAACCACCGCCACAGGGCTCAGCTCCCAGCAGGGTTGAGGACCCCCCGCCCTAAGGGACTGTTCGAAACAAACAGGCAGCACTAACTTTTTTTTAGTGTTCTGTCAGCACTCAGCCTTTTCACCCAACATAAGGCTCACACTACAGAGAGAGCCCTAAAGTTAGCTTGCAAATATAAAGGCCTCTGGAGAGCTGAGACTAATCATGAGGTCTGGTTACCTGGTAAGATGTGGACCTAGGAATGGAGATTTTCCCCCACCCAAATCTCTAAAATGACTCCAGGCTTCGATGCCCAGTCGAGGACTTAACAAAATTTCAAGAAAACAAAAAATTGCTTTTTCCGCATCAGCCATAAACTCTGGAGCCCTTTATCATGTGTAGTGTATGTGAGAAACCTAGGAGATATATACAGTACAGTACATATATACAGTACATTGTCTACAATCCTACAGGCCAGTTCCTCACATATTAAAAGATAAAACCATTCTAGTTATTCTACTTTCCTTTTAAAGCAGAATCTAGCTGAAAAAAAAAAAAAAAACATCAAAAGGGAAAATTAAAAAAAAGCAGCTTCAATCTATAGTTGTCCCACACTGTAAATCCTTATGGGGAAGAGGACAACTGAAAACTAGACTTCCACTTTAAATATAACAATATTTTTTGATATTTAATAAATAGCAGTTGGATAGGTATTCAACAATGTGCACTGATATTCACTACAGCCTATGCATACCACAGCACCCGAGGGAACCCAACTCTAATTATTGTCTCAATTTCAAGGTAAAGTTCAAAAATCAATAAAGCGTACAAGATGTTATTAGCAGAACACGAGAAGGTTAAAGCTTTATTGCAGGGAAAACCGGTAATTATCGATCTCTGTGAGTTCCTTGCTATTAAAACAGGGAGTATACTTTGCACGTACTATCAATTGTCAAATGCCTTTAGTAATTTAGAAAGACTGCAATTGACATACTATTATTTGTTGGAGCAAAAAGAAACAGCAGTGAATTTTGACTTGGCTGTCAGATCAGTTTGTGTTACGAAGTATCAATCTGCAAGACATTTATTACTGTTTAAGAAGGCATTTTAAAATGACACTTTCATTAACTTTACAAGTTCTCATGAAGTGAGTACAGTACTGACATGTTACAATATACAGCAGTGGCGGCCCGTCCATATGGAGTGCAGAGGCGCCACCCCCCTAATCTACATATAGGGCACCAGACGCATGGATTCCAATGGGTTTTTTTTTTTAAACATGATTAGAGCCGGAGGCTCCCTACGCCCTGAGCCCACCCAGTTTTGTGACAATAGCGAATTAATATTCGCTATTGTCTTCCAGATTCTCCTCCCGGCCTATCAGGGAGTGAGTCCTGAAACCCGTTACCCAATTGGAAGAGTGGAGAAGGGATCCTATTGGCTGCTTATAAGGAGGAGGAAGGAGACGCACAGCGGAAGCCACCGTCATGCTGAGACGCAGGGGAAGCCGCCGCCCAGAAGAAGTGCTGCCCGCAACCTAGATGGGTTAAGTGCGGGGCTGGTGACCAACCGACCTACAGATGGGGGGTGGGGTGGTGGCTGTGGGTGCATTGTTTGCCCCCCCCAAAAAAGATACTACCAGCCGCCACTGAATACAGCATCAGTATATTATTACAATATCAGTGTGTCCACAGACATGCAGTCCCATTCCTATCTAATTGTTATTAACTATATTGGGTAACAAGCATATCATGATTTTGGGTGCACTAAGGGTAAGTTTAAATGTGCGGTCAGATTGCCATGCCTCTGAAAGTGCTGCACTAACACCCACAACTGCTTGCATGGCAGGCGGTTGTGGGGCATTTGCGGTGCATCCCATATTCGCTTAAATGGGTCATGTTTGGCAACTAAGGATGGGCGAATGGTTTGGCCCGGGCATGAGTTCAGGCTGAACATTGGCTCTTCGCCCCATTCGGGGAACACCCAAATTATCAGGACGTTCAGCAGGTGTTTGTCCTGCTGACCGCCCTGCAATGCACTGCCCACTGCACAGTGCATTCTGCTCCCTGATTGGGCAAAGCTTTGCCCAATCGGAGCACAGTAAAAACTGGTTGTTAAGCAGCGGGTCCAGGAAGCTGGCCGCCATGTCCTTATAAATCGATGAGTCATGTCATGGGGTGACGCTTGAGGAAGATACTGAGTAAGAAGATTGGAGGAGCTCAGGATTTAGTGGCAGTGAATCAAGTGAGTCTAGTGAGTCTAGTGAGAGAGATTGGGAGCTCAGTGGGCTTAGAATCTACAAGAAGTGATTGTAGAGGGAGTAAAGGAGTTTGTTACAACTTGTGTTAGGAACTGTTATAAGACTGTTGCCATAGGAGACAGCGCTCTTACACATGTAGATGTGGTGTCTTGCTGGATGCCTTTCCCTGCATGGCTGTCTACCTGTAGAAGTCTCGGAGTCTGCCAATTAACATTGCAACTACATAAAGGTGTCCTGGCCCTAAACCCTCTCTCCCACAGTTCTGTTTAAGAGAAAATAAATCTCTTTGCATTCAAGAAGTGTCTAGCGCCCATGAATCTATCTTGCACTGCACTCACCATGCCTTGTAACCCACTCTATATAGAAGGATGTCAGCTGCTACTGGCTCTGGAGGTTCTCATTAGACCAAAGGAGGCCTGGGACCTCTCTACACAAACATAGTAGGATATGCACATTTACCTCTGTTGAATATACATCTTAGTTTCTATAGAGAGGAGAGGGGGACACTTATGAACTTCCCTAATGATAGCCTCTCCTAGAGGAACGCAAAAGAGATTAGCTGGGAAAACTTCAACTTGTTCACTTGACTCTCCTCCTAAAAAAAAGGTGATCTACAGTCAGCCAGAAACTGCCCCCCTGGATAGCAAGAAAAAAAATGCTTGTTTAATCTAAGGTAGATGTCAAGTAGAGGAATACTTACCCTATCCCTGGGCCTCTAAAAGCCACTCTCTACTCTCATAATGTTGGGAAGCTCTCAACATCCTCATGTACAATGCAGGACTGTTGGTCTCCCATCGTACATGATGATGTCGGAGAGGACACGACCAAACAAGCAGTAAAGAGGAGCATCTTCTTTGGTCCCTCTCTGTAGGTCTTTTCCCCTGACGATGGCATCCCTTGCTACTCAATGGCAACCCAAATATCAATGTACTGTTATGCACAGGAAAGCACACTGTGGTCAGTTCTCTAGCTATGCTGGGAACTCAGTGTGCTCTCCTCCAATGATAAGACTTGTCCTGACACGGCCCTGCTGCACATATATAAAGACAAGAGAGAGCGCATGCCAGCCCTAGTGTGTTATCGTTTAATAGACGAAGATAAGTGTAAAAAAAAACTAGGGTTGCACTCACAAACATCCAGCGTTAAATGGCATAAACAGCTCCATAATAGCCTCCTCTCCTGGTCTGTAGGGATCAGTTAGCTCACAGCAACTAGCAGCGTGCTAAAGTATTTCAGCAAGCACAGACCGCCTGCTTCCTTGTAACACACACCGCCCAAAGCACTCGCACGGACCAGCCGGCGCTGCCTGACGTCACTCGTGACCAGGGAGGGGATGCACAGTGATGCAGCTGACTCCTCTTGTAAGCTTCACGCAATTGCTAGGACAACATGTTTTGGAGGCGTGGCCTCCTTCTTCAGGTAACACCCTCATCTCCTCTAGTGATAATATATGCTCAAATCCCCCGCCCCTCCTATCTATGAACCAATGGCATCATAACAGACCAGGAGCATGGAGTACACAGCAAGAGGTATCTACAAGAAGGAGGGGGTTATATAGCAACAGCATCCTAAAATGGTGTTTAGTACAAATAAACATAGAGAATTGGCACTATCTTTAATGTAAATCTAAATAAAAAGAATTCTTGTCATATGTAATTAAAACTTATTTAAAAAGTACTTATGTGAACAGTACTATAAAATATACACTATATATTAGTTAATATTATCAACAACAGAAAATCACGCTGCGAGGGCATAATCATACATATCAAAATACATAAATAAATGATATATAATATATACATAATACAGCATCATATCGATAAAGATGCAAGACGTCATGGCATATCCAATGTAGAAATTAATTGTATTATATTATATGTTTTTTTAGGTGGTGAAGAAATAAAGTTATATTAAGCTATAAAGTATATGGTGGGGTCTCATACTAAAATGGACCTCTATCTGATAAAATTATAATCTGATTCATACAAAATGCTGCACAGCCTTTCACTGGGAAGCTCAGTGTGCTGCTGCTTCTCCTCCCCCAGCTCTTATGCAGCTGAAAACAGAGGGAAGGTGATCACTTATAAAAGAGAAAAAAAGTATAAATAATGTATTTTTATACCTATAGGAAAATGTTTTGACTTTCATTTCTATTTTAAACTGAATGGGTTGTTTTACAAGGTGATCGTTTATAATCACTTTAACTTTTGCTATATATAAGGGTGATGTCTGACGGCTGGGCGAAACAACATACCTGTACGTTGTCTCCTCTTCGGGGTCTGGGGCGTGCGCCGCCGCCAACCCGCTCCTGCTGTGATTGAACACAGCAGGAGCCAATCAATGGGTTCGAGCCACAATAGCTGCCAGGATCCGCCGATCATTAGTAAGAGAGGCAGAATGGTAGTCTGCGTATATAAACAAGGCAGACCGCCATTCTGTCAGAAAGGAAGAGAGAGATCTTGTGTTCCTGCTAATCAGGAACACAGATCTCTCTCTTCCTCCAAATAAGCCCTCCCCCAAACAGTTAGAAAGCATTCCCTAGGAGCACACTTAACCCTTTGATCACTCCTGATGATAACCCCTTTCCTGCCAGTGTAATTTATACAGTGACAGTGCATTTTTTTTTAGCACTGATCACTGTGTTAGTGTCACTGGTCCCCAAAAAGTGTCACTTAGTGTCCAATTTGTCCATCGCAGTCCCGCTAAAAATCACAGATCACCGCCATTACTAGTAAAAATAAAAATGCCATAAAAATATCCCATAGTTTGTAGACGCAAAAACTTTTGCGCAAACCAATCAATATATGATTATTGGGATTCTTTTTACCAAAAACAATTAGCAGAATACATATTGGTCTAAACTGATGAAGAAATTCAATTTTTTTTTACATTTTATTTACAGAAACTACGTCTCCAATGTGTCTTGCCACCATCCCTTAATTTGGAGTATAGAATGAAAAAGTACCCAGTGAGGGGTACTTTTTCATTCTATACATTTTATTTATTGGGTAAGTTTTATATCAGAAAGTAAAAAATATAGTTTTTTTTTTCAAAATTGTCAGTCTTTTTTTGTTGATAGCGCAAAAAATAAAAACTGCAGAGGTGATCAAATACCACCAAAAGAAAACTCCATTTGGGTACAGCGTTGCATAAACACGCAATTGTCAGTTAAAGCAATGCAGTGCCGTATCGCAAAAAATGGCCTGGTCATGAACGGGGTGAAACTTTCCGAGGCTGAAGTGATTAAATCAAGAACAAGATGCAAGATACTGTTTCAATTTCTGTTTTGTTAGAAAGTGCAAGAACTTTCCTCTTAACTCAATAGAAGAACTTTCAGGAGCAAGTCATCACAAGTGGCATGCAATAATATAGAGTGGGCAGGTGTCTGGACTGCTGTTGCAGCCGGTGATTGCTTCTCTTCTCAGCTGGTGTTGGATTAAGCTACATAAACGTTTGTTGATCCATACTTCTGCTTTGTTCACTTATAACACCCTCATGCTGTTTTGTGACAATCATAACTGAAAGTACTCTGTTCTTGTTCTCAATTATAAAAAGGCAAATTAAGCTCAATTGATTTCTTTGTTTCAGCCAAAAGTATGTGTTCAGACACGTGCAAGCATTTATACATGAATCATAAAGCTTTCAAAAAGCTGGGTATATCAGCAGGTTTGAGTTCCTAAGTTTGTTCCCATCTCCCTTGCAGGGTAAATGGTTAACACACACACTAGCCATAAGAGTCTAATCCCAATACTAGGGAGGTGTTTAACTACTCCGGGGAGGTATTAAGATACTTAAGGGAGGGGATAATTTATTCAAGGAAGGTGTTTAGTTAATTGAGGAAAGTATTTACTTATTCAAGGTGTATAGTTAGTGCGCAGAGTTCATTCTGGTGTCATTTGGTGGGTTTATGACATGGAAAATATTTGTAGGCTCAGAAGAATTAGGAATTGATTTACCAAAGGCAAATAGACTGTGCACTTTGCAAAGTGCAGCTGCTCCAGAGTTTAAAATGGTTGTAAACCCCATTCATGAAATTTGACCTAAGCATATATATCTGTAGCGTTTGCTTATCTCTCTCCAAAACCTCAAGTGCTGTTTCTCTCTTGGGCTTCGTTCCTCTGTTATCAGCAGAGTAACTTCCGACAAGTTCTCCGACAGGGAGAGTGCATAGAGGGAGATAATCAGGGAGCTTGTCTATTCAGACTACAGCTCTGCATATTACTTTGTTCCTCTGCGTATGTGGAGGGGGGGGGGGTGTCCCTTTCCTCCAATCAGCTCTCACACAGTGTAAGCCCGGACTCCACACCCACTGCTGAAAGAGGAAGAAAGATTTCTAACGCAATCTGCACTTTCCAAAGAAAAGGGGAAGACAGCAGATATACATGTAAAACTTGTAGTAGGAGGATTTTTTAATCTCTGTATCATCTGAGGGTTTACAGCCACTTTAATTAAATGAGCAGAAGCTTGGCTGACTTCTATCATCCAATCATGTGCAAGCAAAAATGCATTTTTTTTTTCTTTCTTTGTAAGTGATTGGGTATTCTTTGCAAAGTGAAGCTTTACCTCATTTACTAAGCTTTGAAGCAACTGCAAAGTCTATTTGCCTTTAGTAAATCCACCCCCTAGTGTTACTTTATCCAGGCTAAATCATCATAAGGGACACAGACAGAACCAGCATCTGCCTTCACAGAATCCAGAAATACATTTTATGACAGTGGTTATTGTACTGTAGCTGCTTATTTTATTGGAGTGCCCTTTAAAAACTTTATAAAACTCTACATTTCAGCCAGAAAATAAACTTCAGCAAATAGCATACTTAAAAGTGTTCATTAACCCACGTGTGTTTGTGCTGCTTTTGCAGAAACTACCAAGATTGTCTGATTACTTTTAGGAAAACAGGCTTCCATGCCCAGGCAGTGAGTTCTGGCCTAAAGGCTGTATCTGCAGCCTTCCTTAGAATAATATCCTGTGTCCCTGCTGATCCCGAACATTAAGTCTAATGTGAAATACATCAGATGCCAGCAGACTGGCTCTGTCACTCTCCAGCACTGGCTGTCCCTCTGGACATTGATGTGGAATGTGAGTTGTGGACGATTTTCCTATAGGAATATTTCAGCAGATAGGTGAACCGGTTCAAGTTTTTTGAAGATTGCACTGTAAATGATTTATTTCCTGATAGTAACAACATTTTACATTTGATTACAGTCTATTGGAGAAGTAATTGGATTCTTTAACAGAATAAAATAAAACATTTTTTTTCATATGCAATACAGCTGGCAATAGATATGAGATGACGGTCAAACGATATGGTCATTTTTAGGATGATCTACCAAAATTCTCAAGTCCAGTGCAACAACTTTTCAAACCACCCCCCCAGGAACTGTTTTTGAAGAGCAAAAATGTATTGGACACATTTTATTACCTATTCCAACCACTACTGTGCTCTTGAGATAAGGGGTGTCAGGATTGTATATATTTAGGGGAATGATTTTTTACATTTTGTCTCATTGAAGAAGTTCACCTGTGGTCTCTAGCAATGTCTATTTAAAACATATGGGAAATCACAGTGAACTAACCACTACTGAGTAGGAGGAATGCTGGACCCCTGCAGAAAGACTCCAGAAAAGAGTTCTTGTCTGCAGTATGCTGGCTGGGAACAGGCTTTTCTGCTCAGGCTTGGCTGCTTTTTTTTTTTTTCTCTTTATCTTGAGGAATTTAAATTCAAAATACAACTTACAACATAGGATACAATAAGTGAGACACTGCGTGACACACCCTAAAGGCATTAACAATAATTGCAAACACAAGTTAGGTGGCCATGCAACATATGCCAATGTACAAGAGCATACTAATCCTCCCTTTTTATTTACATATTTTATAGGTGGGGTAAATATTGATCACATGGCTGAAATTCCGTTGAGCTTTAAACCTCAGGTGCACTAAAAGCTTCAATACCTTCTGGTGGAGTTGAGGGCTAGCCCACTCCCCTCACCTTCCGCACCTCTGTGATGGTTCATCACTATGAAAGGTGGCCTCAATGTGTGCAACATGAAACTATGGGATGCAGGCGTGGTTGGAGCAAGACCTCAATACCGCCAGGAAGCTTCAGTGGTTTCAGTTTGGGTGCCCAAGGTTTCAGGGTTCACCGGGTAATCGTGAAGGCATCTCTAGTGTACTCTAGTTTATGTATGTGGCCAAAAGCAGATTTGTTTTCAAATGGCAGTGTACATTATAGCCTTGGTGCCCAACTTGTACCCTTTAGCGTTTGAATTGAGGCCATCGGGTCCCAACAGTCAGTAGAAGCAGAATTGATTTGGTTTTAATAACAATAATCTCTAGCAGTATTCTCGAACATGTCCCTAGTCACTGACTGTCCCTAAAGCATGACTTCAGTCTAAAAAATAGTCCTGTAGAACAGTCTCTGGCTATTTCCATTATTAAGTATATGATAGTTCTCTCCAGCATTACATATAATAAATATTACATGCGGCCCTTTGGAGACATCACGGGCCGCAACTGAGGTGCCCTGTATATTGTAAGTTGACAACCACAGCTTTATAGGCTAAGTTCACCTTTTCCAGAAAATAGCCTATGCAATTAAGGGGCCCTAAGATGTATTAAAACCTGTGCAGCTTTGTAAAATGTCATTCATTTTATTGTCATACCGGTAGGCCATTTGGGGCATTCTGGAAGCCTGGCTGAACAACTTCCGGTTAGCAATCTCCATGTTCTGTTCTTGTTGTTATGATGTATAAATTGTTGACGTTTACTCCTGTAATGCTGGGAGTGATCACCCATTGGTTTTCACATCCTAGTAGACATGTGCAATTCGTTTTGTTCCGAATTAGTTTTTCACCGAATTTCGACAAATTTGTTCATTTAGAAATATCCAAAATAACGAAAACCTTTTTAACAAATTTTTCTGAATATTCGTAAATTAGACTATTCAAATATTTGATAATTCGGAGATTTGGAAATTTGGAAATTCGCTAATTCAGAAATATGAAAATTCGAAGATCTAACTAATAATATCTTAATATCTAACTATTACTAACTATAGGTATTGGAATTTCCTTTCAAATTTTGCTGTTAGTTAACATAACGAATACGAATATTTCTGAGGTTACAAATTATCCAAAATAACAAATGCCATATCTAAACGAATGTAACAAATTAATAATAAATAACAATAACAATAATAATAATAATAAAAACTTTTTTCTTCTTCTTACTATTTTTTATTATTAATTTGTTCCATTCCATCTGTTTAGATGCGGCATTCGTTATTTCAGATAATTCGTAACTTCGGATAAATTCGTATTTGTTACTAACAGCCAAATTTGAAAGGAAATTCCAATACCTATAATTTAATAGTTAGTTATTATTAGTTAGTTATTCTTTCTAATTTTTGGATTTTCTTTCTTATTTTCGGATTTTCTAATTTTCCAATTTATGAATTCTCTTATTTCCTAATTTATGAATTTACAAATTTTCGAATTGGGATCATAGCGAATGACCCGGAAAAAAAACCCGAATGAAACGAGAACTAACAAATTTTTCGGCAGTGCATATTTCTACATCCTAGCAACAAGGCAGGATGTGGGAGGTTTTCAGCCAAGTTTCTGGGCCCAAATGCCCTAAGGTACGACTAAAAGATTAATGAACACGTTACAAACCTGCACAGCTTTTTAATAACTACTGAAGCCCTTTGACTGCTTAGGCTATTTTCTGGAAAAGGTGAACTTGGCCTTTAAAATCAATATGACCCTTAAACCTAACCTTTTCCCTAAACCTGACCCTAAACCTAACTCTTAACCATTGCTTTATGTATGTAGCTACATTTTTCAAATCCTAGCTTTACTACCTTTTCGCTGCCAGGTCTGTACATTGTACGGACCTGACAGTGGAAAATTTGGAAATTCGGAAATTCGCTAATTCAGAAATTTGAAAATTCGAAGATCTAATAATAACTTAACTATTACTAACTATAGGTATTGGAATTTCCTTTCAAATTATGCTGTTAGTTAATGTAACGAATACAAATATATCTGAGGTTACAAATTATCCAATATAACAAATGCCATATCTAAACGAATGTAACAAATTAATAATAATAAATAACAATAATAATAATAATAAAAACTTTTTTCTTCTTCTTCTTCTTTTTTTATTATTAATTTGTTCCATTCCATTTGTTTAGATGCGGCATTCGTTATTTCGGATAATTCGTAACTTCGCATATATTCGTATTTGTTACTAACAGCCAAATTTGAAAGGAAATTCCAATACCTATAATTTAATAGTTAGTTATTATTAGTTAGTTAGTTATTCTTTCTAATTTTTGGATTTTCTTTCTTATTTTCGGATTTTCTAATTTTCTAATTTATGAATTCTCTAATTTTCTAATTTACAAATTTACGAATTTTCGAATTGGGATCATAGCGAAAAAAAAATCTGAATGAAACAAGAACTAACAAATTTTTCGGCAGTGCACATCTCTACATCCTAGCAACAAGGCAGGATGTGGGAGTTTTTCAGCCAAGTTTCCAGGGGGGCCCAAATGCCCTAAGGTACGAATATAAGATTAATGAACACATTACAAAGCTGCACAGCTTTTTAATACCTACTGAAGCCCCTTGACTGCTTAGGCTATTTTCTGGAAAAGGTGAACTTGGCCTTTAAAATCAATATGACCCTTAAACCTAACCTTTTCCCTAAACCTGACCCTAAAACTAACTCTTAACCATTACTTTATGTATGTAGCTACATTTTTCAAATCCTAGCTTTACTACCTTTTCGCTGCCAGGTCTGTACATTGTATGGACCTGACAGTGGGGGGTTTCACCCACAATCCAGTGGCTGCAGCCACCAGCATTGTGTGTAAAACTGACAGGCAGACTGCTGCCTGTCAGGTGAAAGCATTCGCGCTGCCGCCCAATTGCTCACACACCCCTGGTACTGGCGCCCCCCCCCACCCCCCTCCCGCCATGCTTTCTGGGCTCTGCTTGCCCATTTGCGGGCCCAGGACTAACATGGCGGTTGCTGGCGGCTGGAGGGGAAGGAGAAAAGCGCATAAATGCCCGCTCTCCTCCGCTTCTTGTTTTGATCCGGAAAGCAACGTCTATGGTGTCACTTCCTGGGTCAGTGTCTCCATATCCCCAGCTACCTTAGCCGGGAAGTAATGTTTTGCAATGCGATCTGCATTGCAAAACATTCAGTGGAGCCCAGAGGAGACATGCTGGGTTTTTGTCCCCTATGCAATGAAAAAAAAAGGCAAGTAAAAAAATATTTATTTTTTTTTTGCAAAAAAATGAAGTTACACCCAAGCACATAAAATCTCCCCCCCTTCAAAAAAATGTTTTGAGGCCCCCCACCCCCACATATACGCATATACGAACAAAAACACATGCGTCGTGGTGCCTACGTGTGAAAATGTTGATTGCGATACAATTCACTTTGGTGTGTTTTTTACTGACATTGTGCATTTCCTAGACCTTTGCGTTAATAACGTGTGACATAAAAAAATTGGGGCTACCACTCTCTTATTCTCTGGGGTGTCTGCTTTCAGAAAATACATACAGTTTGAGGGTTTTGTGTAATCTTTAGGCCTAAAATTATTTTTTAACATGTGTGCAAAAAAAACGCAGCGAAAGGGTTAAAGGTTGGTAAATGATTATTATTTTTCCTGGGTGTGATAATTTTTCAAATACCACAATCAAAGCTAATTGTGCTGAAAATTATGGTGACAAAATTTATGGCAAAAAAAGGAAAGTGTCCTGTTCAAGGTTTCTACTGCTGATAAGGAGTGTATCCATGAGGAATACTTTTACATTATTTTTACATTTTGTACACATTCTAGTGATTAAAATGTTATGTTCTGCAGTCTCAGTAAATTATTAATTGACTCCTTTCTGCATCTGTGTGCTCTGACATGTCAATGTTCCATGCCTGGGCTGGTTTATTGAATCAAAAATGTCAAGCTCTTAGTATGAATGCTAACCAACTGAGAAATGCTCAACAGAAGGTAAATGGTATGTACAGTATTTCCATTTCATCAGAAAAATATTACAGCAGAGAGAAGCACAGAGAAAAAAATATGAAGAAGCATGTAAATAAACTTTCCTTTAGCTACATGTTAAAGTGTATATCTGGGCAAAAAAAAAAAAAAAAAAAAAAAAATATATATATATATATAGATATATAGATAGATAGATATAGATATATATCTATATACATATAGATATATATCTATATCTATCTATCTATCTATCTATCTATCTATCTATCTATCTATCTATCTATCTATCTATCTATATATATATATATATATATATATATATAGTGTCACACTGCCCCAAAAAAATTAAGGAACACTTTGAAAACACATTAGATCTCAATGAGGAAAAATATCATGCTGGATATCTATGCTGATATGGACTGGGTAATGTGTTAGGAACAAAAGGATGCCACATCGTTTGATGGAAATTAAAATGAGCCACCTACAGCGGACTGAATTCAAGGACACCCCGAAAATCAAAGTAAAAAAAATGATGCAGCAGAGGCTAGTCCATTTCGCTGAAATTTCAGTGCAGCAACTCAAAACGGTACTCGGTACTAATATGTTTGTATAGCCCCCACGTGCTTGTGTGCATGCCTGACAATATCAGGGCATGCTAAGGAGACGATGGATGTTGTCCTGGGGTATTTCCTCCCAGATCTGGACCAGGGCATCACTGAGCTCCTGAACAGACTGAGGTACAATCTGGTGGCTTCAGATGGACTGAAACATAATGTCCCAGAGGTGTTCTATTGGATTTAGGTCAGGCAAGTGCGGGAACTGGCTGCTTACTCTCGCCACATGAGGCTGTGCATTGTCGTGCACCAGGAGGAACCTGGTCATGTTTTCAGGCATTGCATTATTTTGCACAGGTGATTTGAACTGTTTTTGACTTGAAATGTATTAGCTGATTGAAAGTAAAAGTTCAGTTGGGCTTTAACCACCTCCCACCCGCGCTATAGCCGTAAGACGGTTACAGCGCGGGCCTTAATTGCCGGGGGGCCGTCAATAGACGTCTTTCCAAGCATACGCTGTCAGCTGGGTGTGCGTAGTGCGCTCTGTGATCATCGAGTTTATAAGGCCTCTTACCACGTGATCAGCTGTCAGCCAATGACAGCTGATCACGTGATGTAAATAGAAGATCGGTAATCAGGTTTTTTTCCAGCATGAGGGGAAAACAAAGCCAATCACCGGCTTCTGTCAGAGGGATATTAGTCCCTCACACAGAGAGCCGCTGCTGCCTTGTCTGTGCCCCACCAGTGCCACCTATCAATGCCCACCAGTGCTGCCAATCAATGCCCATCAGTGCCTCATCATCAGTGCCAACGATCAGTGCTGCCTATCATTGTCACTTACCAGAGCCCATCAGTGCCACCTGTCAGTGCCGCCTATCAGTGCCACCTATCAGTGCCTTCAGTGCCGCCCATTGGTGCCAACCTTTAGTGCCCATCAGTGCCACTCATCAGTGCTACATCTTAGTGCCCATCAGTGCCACCTCATCAGTGCTGCCTCATCCGTGCCCATCAGTGTCGCCTTATGAGTGCCTATCAGTGCAGCCTATCAGTGCCCATCAGTGCCCATGAGTGCAGCCACATCAGCGCACATCAATGAACTAGAACAATTATCTGTTTTCAAAATTAACAAACTATAAAACTGTTTTTTTTTTTTTTTTTTAATTTTTGGTCTTTTTTAGTTTTGATTAAATACCACCAAAATAAAACTCTATTTGTGATAAAAAAAATTATAAAAATTTCATTTGGGTACAGCATTGCATGACTGCGCAATTGTCAATCAAAGTCCGACAGCGCTGAAAGCTAAAAATTGGCATGGGCAGGAGGGGGGATTAAGTGCCCAATAGGCATGTGGCTAAGAAAGCAGAAAACCAGTGCTGACTAGTTCCAATGTCCCTAAATAAATAAAAATCACAGAAAAGAAAGACCCACACCCCCACAACTACACACATTTCTGGTACTCAGCAAATTCATAGCAGTCTAACAGAAAAAAGGTTATCAGACACAAATATATAACATTTTCCCATAAAAAAATATTTAATTATTCAATCTTAGAATGTTATAATGAACTTAGGAGTTTATTCTTGTCTTTAACCTAACCTTGCAGTAAGCCCCCTTTCACACTTATGCCCTGTACACACGGTCGGATTTTCCGATGGAAAATGTGTGATAGGACCTTGTTGTCGGAAATTCTGACCGTGTGTAGGCTCCATCACACATTTTCCATCAGATTTTCCGACACACAAAGTTTGAGAGCAGGATATAAAATTTTCCGACAACAAAATCCGTTGTCGGAAATTCCGATCGTGCGTACACAAATCCGACGGACAAAGTGCCACGCATGCTCAGAATAAATAAAGAGATGAAAGCTATTGGCCACTGTCCCGTTTACAGTCCCGACGTACGTGTTTTACGTCACCGCGTTTAGAACGATCGGATTTTCCAACAACTTTGTGTGACCGTGTGTATGCAAGACAAGTTTGAGCCAACATCCGTTGGAAAAAATCCTAGGATTTCGTTGTCGGAATGTTCGAACAAAGTCCGACCGTGTGTACGGGGCATTATACAACTTGTCCCACGATTTTGGACTGCAAAATCGCATGACAAGTCATTCTCCATGATTTTGAATGACTACCTTCAAAGTAGTTTCTGCACTACTTTTTTTCTGAAGTCGGATCAAGGTCGGATTCCGTATTAACTGATCCGACTTTGGCATGCGACTTGTGCATAAAGGGGAACTCCACGCCAATTTTTTTTTAAAGAAAAAACCGGCATGGGTTCCCCCTTCATGAGCATACCAGGCCCTTCGGTCTGTTATGGATTTTAAGGGGAAACCCACGCCGAAAATGCGGCGTGAGGTCCCCCCCAAAATTCATACCAGACCCTTATCCGAGCACCAGCCTGGCCAGTCAGGAAAGGGGGTGGGGACGACCGAGTGTCCCCCCTCCTGAGCTGTACCAGGCTGCATGCCCTCAACATGGGGGGTGGGTGCTTTTGGGGCAGGGGGGCGCCCTGCGACCCCCCCACCCCAAAGCACCTTGCCCCCATGTTGATGAGGACAAGGGCCCCTTCCCGACAACCAAGGGGCCCTTGTCAGGAAGGGGCCCTTGTCCTCATCAACATGCGGCCCCCCCTGCCCCAAAGCACCCACCCCCCATGTTGAGGGCATGCGGCCTGGTACGGCTCAGGAGGGGGGCGCTCGCTCGTCCCCACCCCCTTTCCTGACCAGCCAGGCTGGTACTCGGATAAGAGTCTGGTGTGGATTCTGGGGGGGACCCCACGCCGTTTTTTCAGCGTGGGGGTTCCCCTAAAACCCATACCAGATCAAAGGGCCCGGTGTGCTCATGAAGGGGGAAGTCGTACCTCAAGTCGTGGGGCAAAGTCGGATCCACAGTCGTATGACAGTCTTGTCAAAATCGCGGCTGTGAAATCGCGGCAAAATCTTGCGACCTTGGAGTAGCACAAGCGTGAAAGGGGCCTTAAGCTGTGCTTTTCCCATGCAGGCGCAGATCAAAGTCCTGATTGACTGCAGTGCTATGTCGGAGCTACTGCTCCAGATGCTACTGACAGGTGGTGATGAAGCAATGCGACACCTTCTCACTGCCTGTTTTAAACCCATTTTTGCCAACAAACATGCTACAACTGCTTTGTGTTTGTGGCGCATCCCCATTGATTTGCATGTGTAGCGTTTAGTGAGATCACTACAAGTTGGGTCATCTTTGCCACTGGCGCGAAGCATTGTGGCATGTGAACACTTCTGTCTACTGCCTATTGCAGCTTATGAGAGTGGTTGGCAGGTAACAAAAATGCCGCTCAACATTGAATTTTTGCCCCCCTCCAACTGAAAATCTAAATGAGGCCTAAGGGCCTAAAAGCTGTTTAAAGGTCGGTAAAACCCCATAGTTCATTGCGGTTCACGACCGGTTTCCAAATCACTTAAGTGGCCCTCACTCTTCAAAAGGTTGAGCACCTCTGCATTAGAGATAAGAAGGTAGACAGGATGACAACTTACTGTTGGGAGGTGGAGCTGAGCTACAGAGAGAAAGTAAAAGTGAAACTGGGAAGCTTCGGGTACAAATTTAGATGATAAATTACCCCACAGTGCTTGCAGCTACAGAGGTCAGTGAAGGTTTGTCATAAAATGTATTTACTGCTTGTTAAGAATGTCCATAGTGTGGGCACAGGTACAGGTTACACTCTTATATCTCAAGTTTGTTACATGATTATTAATAACATGGTTGAGTACATAAAAAATCCATTTATATGATCAGAACTGATATTTAACAGTGACAAGAACAAGAAGAGCACACAGTTTTAACTTGTGATATACAGTAATTTGATGGTATAAAGCCAGGGGTGAATAGAGAATATGTAAGATATGTGGCAGATAAAGAAAATCAATTTAAGTGGCTTTTTTATTTTCTACCTAGCACACCAGCATTTTTCAGTGCTTAAATCGAGATCCACACACAGAATGAACAGGCTGCATGCAATCTCATCCAACTCATGGCTGACCTCTGTGCTATGTGCTTCTTTCCATAGGGCCTCCTATGTTTCCTTTCTACCTGGAATTGTGCTATCATGTACCATTGTGGTAAAGGTAACAGGATGTAAATGTAGGCATTGAGTGATATGAGGAAATGTGATTCAGGGCTGTATTCAGACATCATGCTCCTTTAATATATGCAGTGGATGAAGCCTTTTGTGTGAAATGAATATTTAGTGAAAACTACTATGTACTCTTAAAGGTAGCATACAGTCTGCACTATATGCAAACGTTTTTCTTTTTTTTTTTGAGAGCAGCTAACAATGATGGTGGCCACAACATTTGGCCAATATAGCAAACAGGGATAACAGTATTGTATACAAAGCCTTTTTAATATGTATAGACCTGCAAACAAGTGATGGTTTTCTGCTTCCTGAACTTCAAAGAGCCTTTTAACTCCTCTCAACAATCCTGACACCTCCTTTTATTAGGTATTTCCACAACAGTCCAGAGGTGGACAGAAGAAAGAACCTTCGTGGGGCTGCCCCTTCCCCCCTTGCTTGCCAAGCTGTTCTTTTGGTGTCTGACACTGTAATTAAAGCTATTCTGGCACACTGCCCCTTTAAGGTTTCTTAAGTCTTTTCCCAGGTGATTTGTCCAGCCATTGGGAACACCTGGAACTTTTTGGAAAGAGACTATTAAAAGGAGTCTGGGTTCGGAAATTATCCTTTTTGGACCTTCTAGCAACAAAATCCCTCTCTCCCACCTGTTGCAGTATTTTTAAGTGGTTTTCTGCCGCCCTGGATCCAGGGTGGGCGTTTGCTATATCTCAGGAATATGCTTAAGTTCTCATAACTGAATTTAGTTTTCGTGTCATTTATCATTATTGCTATGTTTTTGGTCAATCAATAAAGTGCCACGGCCATTTCATGCCATTGGGTTGTGTTTCTGTGTCTTTAATGTTTAATAGATTTAAGGTTGGTTGGGGTTGCGGCCTGCAGTCCCCAAGAAAAAATAAGGAATACATCTACCATTATGGTAATTACAGACCTGTGAGTGAAATGGACATCTCTTGCCTATAGAAATTACTTGAGGATACTTATAGGTTTTGCCTACACAAACTCTTTAAAGTGAGAGTCT
The DNA here is from genome assembly GCF_042186555.1 of Aquarana catesbeiana. Taxonomy (NCBI): domain Eukaryota; kingdom Metazoa; phylum Chordata; class Amphibia; order Anura; family Ranidae; genus Aquarana; species Aquarana catesbeiana. The sequence goes on from NC_133327.1 coordinate 636,339,986, forward strand.
TGGCACAAAAAAAGTCTAAAAAGCTCCTTGCAAAAGAATCTGAATAATACTTACCTCTCTAGTAGATGGTGACTCCTATTGTTGCTCTCTTGAAGAGCTACAGTAGTTGAAAAGCTTTTAGAATCAAAGTCTTTGGGCATGTGGAATGCCTGAGTCTTCCACTGTGGGGTTCCATCCACAGGCTCCTATGCTACCACTTTGTCCTGTATTAACATGGGAACCAGAGGATGGAATCAAAGCAAAACACTGGAGACACAGGCATCCTGCAAATGTGTGGCCGATATGAAAGATGAGGGATCATCCACCATAGCTCTTCAAGACATCAAGATCAGGGTCACTGCCTGCCAGAGAGGTCCGTATTCATTTTTTTTTGTTTGCAGGAAGCCCTCTTTTGTACATTATTTTGTGGTGACAGTTACTTTAATAACAATTTTAATAAAGAGATATATAAACACAAAAGCAGGTCCTACCTATTGTGGTTATAACAGTCCCAGCAAAGAAGAACGAGCTGCCCAAGTCCCAGTGGCTGTTTTGGCTGGAGCCGTTTCCCAGAGGTATTATTCCCGCATTAATGGCAGCCATTACATGCTGTAGGTTTGAAATAAAGTTGTTAGAACAAGGCAGTAATGACAAATGAGACATCGTTTTCAGAACACAAGCTGGCTGTGGACCAACAGTGTTTGGCCGTAGTCAAGTACACAGTGGGTGCACTGTCGAAGGCCTATAGAACACAACGTGCCTTCCCAGAAGCTATAGAGATCTGCTCCATTTACCTTAAATGTCACCTTCTGGTGGGTCTAAGGGGCATTTTAAAGAGCTTTTAAAAAGGACCTTAACTTTTGGAAGCTGTACTCAAAAAAAAGGTATGCATTGTACTTATCATCAGTTATGTCTGTAGGCTCCTTACAACTAATTATTTCACCATTGCTGAGCTACAATACCTTGTTCTGAGTGGTGTATATTAGAGCTGCACGATTAATCGTTAAAAAATCGTGATCTCGATTCAACCCCCCTTTACGATCTCTATACAGAATTTCATGATTCAGTCATGTAACAAGTGTAGAGAGTTCTCTGCTCACTCAGCTGTCAAAACAAAAAAAAAAAAAAACAGACAGCGTGCCAAGTTTTTCACAACATTGTCCAAGCTGGTAGATAACAATAAACATTGTAACTTTTCGTTCTTAGATCAAAGGAATGAACTTCGGTTTGTAAATGAGGGAAGTTTAACCACTTAAAGACTAAACCTTTTTCTGCAACTTGTTTCTTACAAAGTTGAAATCAGTATTTTTTGCTAGAAAATTACTTGGAACCCCCAACCATTTTATATATATATATATATATATATATATATATATATATATATATATATATATATATATATATTTTAGCAGAGACCCTAGGGAATAAAATGGATTGTTGCAATATTTTAAGTCACACTGTATTTGTGCAGCGGTCTTTAAAATGCAATTTTTTGGGGAAAAAAAAATACACTTCAATGAATTAAAGAAATAAAATAAACAGTAAAGTTAGCCCAATTTGTTTTGTATAATGTGAAAGATGATGTTACGCCATGAGAATCATGAGGTAATGAGGTACAGCTTCACCTCCAGCTATGAGAATAGTGAGTGGCACAGTACTCACATTACCATTTCTCACTCCAAAACTTGTGAGACTAGCATCAGAAGCGTGTCCTAGATAAACATATACCACAGCCAAATATATTATAGGCTACAGAACAGTAGTGCCTAGGGACAGGAAGTCAAATGCTATTTTTCAACAGGAATTCAGGACAAAATTGTGAATTTTTAGGACACTCCTTAGACACAATTAACATTTCTAGATATTCCCTATAAGATAGTAAACTCTTTTTGGGGACAGGAACCTAAGCACCATGTAATTAACCCCTACTATAAGAGATTAGCCTGGGAGCTGCTGAATCCGTTGCAAGCTGGAACACAGCATTTTTACACATGGCCATAGCTTGAAAGAATAAAGTCTCTTTTACAAACAGATTCCTCAGTCCTTTTAGTCTCAGCTGTCCCTATTTTACCTCTGTTGTATAGACTACTATAAAAAAAAACATATTATTTAAAGTACATCTTAAAGGGTTAGTTCGCCTTTACAAAAAAAACCTGCCTATGCAGATTAGGGGTGTCTGTATATAAAAACAAACTGTGCAGCTCTGACTAAAGTCGAATAAGGCCCTTGCTATAGGTGTAGGCCATTTACATACCTCATGAAGCCTGACTGGAATACTCCCAGAAAGTTTCGAAGTGAGGCCTAGTTCTTAATGCTCCCCTCCACCATCACAGGAGTGAGCTTTTTCTTTGATTCAAACCCCCTCACATGCGTTTTCTCTCCCCTGATGCAGTAGCTCTGTGCTCAGAGTTTTTAGAGCTCACTCCTGTGATGGTGGAGGTGAGCAGTAACAACCAAGCCTTACTTAACAAGTCTTAGCAATGTCCTGAGAGTATTCTAGTCAGGCTTCATAAGGTATGTAAATGGCCTACACCTATAGCAAGGGCATTATTCAACTTTAATAAGAGCTGCACAGTATGTTATTATCTACAGATGCCCCTTGTCTGCATAGGCAGTCTTTTGGTAAAGGTGAACTAACCCTTTAAGTTAAAACGTTTTTTTTTTTTTTTTTTTAATAGAGTTAAAAACCCTACAGCTTTGAATATGAAAAAGTTTATTGCTCTAAACCAAGGGTGTCCAACCTTTTGAGCTTCCTGGGCCACACAGGAAGAAGAGGAATTGTCTTGGGCCACACATAAAATACACTAACAATAAGAATAGCTGATGAGCAGAAAAGTCAGGCAGATCACAAGATAACAATCACTGATACAGATAATGTACTTAGCTACCGTGTTTCCCTGAAAATAAGACCTACCCTGAAAATAAGACCTACTGTTATTTTCGATAAGGGCTGAAATATAAGCCCTACCCCTAAAATAAGCCCTAGTTTAAAATGCTTGTAAAATCCCATAATCCACTCTATTACAGTAGTATATAATGTACAATATGTGTGTTTCTGTAATATAATTGTGCCAAATACCTTCTGTACAGCGCTGTTCGGTGCTCAGCTGAATTCCCGCTGCTCTCCTCCCAGCTGTCAGCGGGGGACCCCCCCCCGTACAGTGCTCAGAGTAGGGAAGAGAGCTCCGGCGGGTCATGGAAGCGCCGATCGGCGCTATAACAAAGGTATTTTTCACAATTATACTACAGAAATACACACATTGTACATTATATTTTACAGTAATATAGTGGATTATAGGATTTTACAAGCATTTTAACTCAGTTCACACTGGGGATTCCTGACAGGCAGTGAGGGAGAGGGGAAGAGAAGACAGCACATTACATGATAAGAACTACCCCGAAAATAAGCCCTACTGTGTCTTTTGATGCCAAAATTAATATAAGACCCTGGCTTATATTCGGGGAAACACGGTAAACTTCATTTTTTTGTAATATTTTTTATCATAAATGTAAAAAGAGGGCAACATAAAATAAGTGTGATTTTTGACACTGTTTTTGATAGACTAACATATCCATATTTGGTTGGATGGATATAGTAGCAATTCCCAATTAATTCTCAAAGTGCTCATCAGATATTTTGGTTCTAATGTTGCCCTTCATGTGCTTCAGCCTTGAAAAAAGTTGCTCACAAATATAGGTGCTGCCGGAAACTGATGACATGAATCAGACAAGATTGTAAAGAGTGGGAGATTTTTCTTTGGGAAGATCAAACTGTCAATTTTTTTCTTTGGCTGCATTTTTACAAAAAAATTCCAAAAAAAATTCTAAATTTTTAAGTAAGTTTACCATTTTGTGTTGGGCTGCATTCACAGCCGTCTTGGCCCGCATGTGGCCCATTGGCCCCAGGTTGGACACCCCAGCTTTAAACTTTCGGTCAAACTCTTAAACTGTTGCATTTGCTATTTCGAATTGCTGAAAAAAAGGAAAAGGCAGCTGGTAAAAATCATCATTATTTGCATATGCAAAAAAAAAAAAAAAAATCTGCATCTCCTGGTCCTTTAAACAGGGGATGTTGCAGGAGTGTGTCCTCCACCTGTATTTTGTGTGCTACAAGGTGTCCCTAGTTCCCGGGAAGTTGGGAGGTTTGCACAACACTGCTTTTGGTTTCAGATGACATTGCATTCAATGTTTTAACTGCAGAACACAAAGCATAAGATGTGCCTGTTCCATGACGGTTGCTAGGCAACTTGAGCTATGCCCCCTAAAACCTGGCATAATGTCTGCTACAGGCATGACAGCTGGAGAGTGTAACAAATTGTATTGATCTAATGCAGAAATTACCAAAGATATAATATATCCAGAAAACTGCGATGTACTTCCAGTCCTCTCATCCACTTCCATCTGCCAGACACGTGATAGAAATACATAACCCCACATATTAAAGCAAATTCTCACTCTAAATTACAAATAAGGAATTCTTCCTTCATTCTGCTCATGAACAACAGGGGAAGCCTTTAAAAGAAAATTTTAATCTTTCCAATACTTTTTTTTTTAAACATGGCAAAGAAATCAGCTTGTACATAATGTATACGATTAAAAAAAAACATGGAGGCAACCATATTCGCTCATTATGTAGGCAGTATTGCCTAACTGGGGTTCCGCGGCACCCTGGTGGGTAAACTAGGGTTGTAAGGGGTGCCATGATACTACTAGTATTTTTGCACAGCATCATACATTTCCATGGTACAGGTGGACCGGCCATCAGCACCATCAAAACACATGACTCTGATCCAGGGCAGCCCTAGAGCTTTCAGAAGGGGATGGACTCTGATGTGAAGGGGGTGGACGGGGGCAGGGGGAGACTAAGGACTCTAACCCTTGGTACACACTAGTGTGGCATGTTTGTGGGCACACATCACGGGTACAACAGCCCATTCATTTGCATAGGCTGCTGTACCTGCGTGAAACGTGGAGAAAGAAGTCCCTTGTACTTCTTTTAAAAAATTGCACAGAACGTAAATGCACAGTGCTGTGGCACCATGCTGTTTGGTATGTATGAAAATGCACCGTGGGTGCTGATGCGTGGGGGGGGGGGGTGCCACTAGGAATTAAAGAAAAAGTACAACATTTTTCTGTGCAAGTTGGAAATGCACACATTCCCTACCTGCACTAATGTGAACCTAGGTTGGCTGAGGACTCTGATGTGAAAGGGGGGAGGGGGACTGAGGACTCAAGATTTTGCATACTTTCAAAGGGTACCATGACTAGAAAAAGGTGTGGAAACACAAATGTATGCTATAACATAAATTCCTCAGACCTTCCTTTTATGATCCAATGTAAAGACCTCTATGACAAAATGTAATATTTTATGGCTGAAATCTAGTTAGCCGTAAAATATTATTATGCAAAGTTTAATCTGGGGGGGGGGGGGGTATGTACTCCCAGTCCCACTCACTTTTGCCAGTTGTCTAATTGGAGCCTACACATGGTCGGAATTTCCGACAACAAGCTCCCATAAAACATTTTCCGTCGGCAAATCCTATCGTGTGTATGATAGGATTAGAGCTCACACACGTGTGTTTCATTAATGCACTGTAAAACCTACATTTTACTACTTGTTAATGCAAATGCATAGCAATGAATGTACCATAATGTGTCACGTTGCATTGCTATTCATTCTGAGTAGCACCCAAACATACTTACACAATGTACTGCAGCACATATGCATTGTAATCCACCACAGCACAAAGATATGAACTATCTGTGAATTGCATTAAAAGAAAACTGTGGCATGCAGAATCGTTGGTGCATTGTGGTCCATTCAAAATGAGTGGGCTTCTTAACACACTGTGCTTAAAACACGCAATAATACGTGTGTGTTATCTTAATACACAGGTGTGAACAGGCCCGGAAATAAATAAATCATTTTACTATTTACTTTTGGTGTATTAACTAGGGTTGCATCGATACCGTGTCAAATGCCAATACTAAGCATTTGCATGAGTATCGGTACTCGTGCAAGTGCTCCGATACCTGAAACTGATACTTTCAGGCTCGGTTATATCATCTGTCAGTGGGATTCCTCCACTGACAGCTGAAATGGAAAAAAAAAAGGGCAGCCGCTTGCTTAACAACTGATGACTCATTCAGCTGTTAGAGGAGTTCCCCTGCTCACAGCTGTCAAAACAAAAAGAAAACAAAAAAACAGCCAATGTTTATCAACAGCATTGCTCAGCTGCTAAAAGAGACAGATAAAAAGAAACATTGCGTCTTCTTTTCCTGACATAAGCATGACAGCATATACACATGGGTAGGCTACACCCCCCTGCCCAATTCCAGGACCGGTTATGCCACGTACACACGATCGGACTTTCCGACAACAAAAACGTGGCTTTTTGTTCGAAGGTTGTTGGCTCCAACTTGTCTTGCATACACACGGTCATACAAATGTTGGTCAACAATTACGAACGTGGTGATGTACAAGACGTACGACAAGTCGATAAAAAGGAATTCAATAGCCAATGCGCCACCCTTTGGGGTGCGTGAACTTTTGTGCGACGGACTTGTGTACACACGATCGGACAAAGTTTTGTTGGCGGAAAATTTGAGAACCTGCTAGCCAACATTTGTTGGTGGAAAGTCAGCCAACAAATGTTCGATGGAGCATACACACGGTCGGACTTTCAGCGAACAAGCTCACATCCAACATTTCCCGTCGGAAAATCCGACCGTGTATATGCGGCATTATACTATTTAAGTAAGTCACCTCCCACCAGGCAGCATTCTCCTTTTTTTTTCTCACTACGCAGACGGTTATGCCACTGTTTACATCAAGAATTTTTTTTTTCCTCACCTTGCCGGATTCACCTGGCCGAGCAACACAGGTTCAAACCTCTCCTGTGACGATGCTCCCCGCTGTAAAGGTCGTAAAGCTCCTAGATAGGGTAGGCCTCCCCCCTCATATTCCAGATATGGAGAAGTGCAGGCAACTGGCCATCAGGTTAGCTATGGCTACATGAGCTGCTTGATCTGTGTCAACCGACCGCCCAGCACGCCACTGATAATGTTAGCAGGTCCGAATCATACATTTTTATATCTGCTTTGGGGGTCTGTCTGGGGTGGCTGCCCTCTCCTAAGATGGCATCTGCTCTACTTCCAGTGGCCGGACCGGGCGGCGATCGCCAAGATGGCGCCCGGGGGACTTCCGCCCAGCAGGGTGGAACAAGATGGCGTCTGGGACAGAACCAGTGGACCAGAACTAGCAGCAGCCCAGATGATCCCCATGGTTAGACCAATGCAGGGGGAGGGTTCCCGCCCTCCACCAGCCTTTATCTGCTGCGAAAGGGCAGAGCGCGGTGCGCCGACAAGAAATATGAAGGCACGGGGTACTAGGTGAGCTGCGGTCCTTGAGACCTCTGAGCATAACAATTGGCTCTAATGGCATTGATTATCCTTTGCCTCCGAAGTGGGAAACCTGTCAGCGCCACAGAGGACTCTACCAGGATAGAGGTAGGAACTACATGTTTTAATTACAATAATCCTCTAACTTTGTTCTGTGACTGAGTGGTTATTGTCTGTAGCTCCCTTAGATTCAATGATGAGCTCTCCCAGAGACCAGCCATGTAACCTAAGGTGAGGGTCAGGTAGGTACAGTATGTATATCTATTATGTCTTCACAAAAGAGTGCATATCTAATAGGCTGCAATCTTTTCAGCCCTTATCAGCAACAACGTCCCTCCAGAAACAAGGACGTTCTGCAGCGTTACGGCCCAAGCTCAAGCCCTAAAAGGTCAGCTGCGTACTCTAAAGCCCACCAAGAAGGCTGACATAGAGCAGAACACACACGCTAGGAAGATTCCTCAAATACCTTTGCTTTGCAGTATGAGACCAGCACTTCCAGTTCGTATCTTTGGCCTTTCCACTTCAATGAGAACGTTCTCCAAAGTCCTGCTTCCAGTGAATGTCATCTTGTGCAAACAAGGCCTACAAGCCTTTCACTATTTAGACTACATCCTGCTGGTGGCACAGAATCCGCAGACCTTATTGAACCATCAAGAGATCTTAGTCCAGACATTACGAAGATTTGGATGGATCATCAGTTGGCAGAAAAGCCAACTAAACCCCACCCAGAGATTTCTATTCCTGGGGGCAATCCTGGATACCAACAAGAATACAATAGAACTTCCTGCAGAGAAGGCATCAGCCCTCATAACCAGGTTCGAGGGAGTATCAAGGCTGTTCTACCTCCCAGCATCTTGATGCCTAAGTCTCCTAGGAACACTGTCTGCCACGATTCCGATGGTCAAGTGGGCGCGCTGGTGGATGTGGACCTTCCAGATGGGCTTCCTCAGACAATGGGTGGGTCATTCTACTCAGCAGTAGGGATGGGCCAAACACCCCCCAGTTCGGATCACACCAGAACATACCGAACAGGCAAAAAATTCGGAAGAACGCACAAACACCGTTAAAGTCTATGGGACACGAACATGAAAAATCAAAAGTGCTATTTTTAAAGGCTTTTATGCAAGTTATTGTCATAAAAATGTTTGAAGACCCTGGTCCTGCCCCAGGGGACAAGTATCAATGCAATTTTTTTTTTTTTTAATGACTGTTTTTTTGGGAGCAGTGGTTTTTTAATGCTTAAAGTGAAACAATAAAAATGTAATATTCCTTTAAATATTGTGCCTGGGGGGTGTCTATAGTATGCCTGTAAATGCATTTTTCCCGTGTTTAGAACAATACCACAGCAAAATGACATTTCTAAAGGAAAAGTTGTCATTTAAAACTGATCGTGGCTGTAATGAATTGTTGGGTCTCGGCAATATAGATAAAACTCATTGAAAAAAAGAGCATGGGTCCCCCCCCCAGTCCATTACCAGGCCCTTTGGGTCTGGTATGAATATTAAGGGGAACCCCGAACCAAAATTTAAAAATATTTCAGTTTTATTGTTTCACTTTAATCATTAAAAAAATCACTGCTCCTGAAAAAACGTCCGTTTTTAAA